>NC_041391.1:59386255-59407430 GCF_002162155.2 Triticum dicoccoides
GTTGCCTCTGGATGAACAGGATCCCGTGGTGTGGAGGGCTGGATGAACAGTAGACGGTGGAGGGGTGGCCGTGGAGGGGTGGTTGAACAGGACCCCGTGGTGTGGAGGGCTGGATGAACAGTAGATGGTGGAGGGGTGGTTGAACAGTAGCCGGTGGAGTAGCGCGCGGTGGAGGCTGGATGAACAGGAGCCCATGGAGGCTGGAGGAGGTCGATGGTAGCCCGTGGAGGCTGGAGGAGGTCGACGGTGGAGATGAACAGTATCCCGTGGAGTTCCGTTTTGCGGTACGCCACACCCCTCCCGATGAACAGGACCCCCGTTTTGACCGTAGGAGGTCCGGTTCCTCCGTTTTGCGGTACGCCACACCCCTCCAGATGAACAGGACCCTTGTTTCGACCGTAGGAGGACCATTTCATCTGTTTTGTGGTAGGCCACACCCCTCCCGATCAACAGGACCCCTGTTTCGAACGTAGGAGGTCCGTTTCCTCCGTTTTGCGGTATGCGACACCCCTCTCGATCAACAGGACCCCCGTTTCGACCGTAGGAGGTCCGTTTCCTCCGTTTTGCGGTACGCCACACCCCTCCCGATCAATAGGACACCGTTTCGAACATAGGAGGTCTGTTTCCTCCATTCTGCGGTACGCCAGGCCTCGTTTCCATCGCCTGTTCCGTCCAAGCCCTCCCGATAAACACGACCACGCATTCCGTTCCGACCCAGCCGGTTAGCTCCCACGCGTTTCGTTGCCTCCCGATGAACACGACGCATTCCGTTGCCTCCCCATGAACACGACGCATTCCGTTGCCTCCCCATGAACATGACGACGACGCTGTTTCTCCGTTCCGACCCAGCCATGTACACGAGCCCTCGCCGTACGTATGCGCGAGTAGGCGTTCGAGACCCCACCCGTATGTACACATACGTGGCCGTATTTTCTTTCGTGTACCCTGGCCGCTGTACGTACGTGTACATGCTACGTGCGCGCCTCTAGTATGACTCGTGCGCGCCTCTACATCCACCAATATATATGTACGTACATGTTCGTGACTAGAATGACAACGCTACGTACGCTTCGACCAGGTGGGTCCCGACTGTCAGGCACTTCCTTGCCTGCGAAGATGTAGCTGGTGGGTCCCAGCAGTCAGTGGGGCGAATCGTTTTTTTGCCCGGACGCACTTCCTTTCGTGCGAAGATGTAGCTTGTGGGTCCCAGCAGTGAGGGGGGCGAATCGTTTTTTTTTGCCCGGACGCACTTCCTTGCGTGCGAAGGTGGATCTGGTGGGTCCCAGCAGTCAGGGGGAAACTTTATTTTCACGAAATATGGTGGCCCGTCCGGTGGGTCCCCGCTGTCAGGTGGAGGAATAATTATTTTGCGCGTAATAAGGAGGCACTTCCTCGCTGCGGCCGTGGACCCAGCTGCCAGCCTCTCTACGTACAGTCCACGTCTGATGGAAGCCGTTCCTTGACCATGTTGACCATGCCGCGCCGAGAGCATGGACGACTGCGAGGCCTAGGAAGGGGACGACGTGGAGCCGGGTAAGACGCGGCAGTGTATGCCCACGCGTAGAGGAGTACGAGGGTTCACTGGTTCGCTGTAGTTTCCCACGCGGAGGGGAATACGACTGTACGAGGGTTTACTGGTTCGTCTGCCGTCGCTGGAGAATAACAATAGGTGTGGGTGAGTAGAGGGATGGCTAGGCCAGCGACGGGAGTACGGTGGGGCGGTGAGGCCTGCACGGCAGCACAGCCGGCCGCAGGAAGGAGGGAGCAGGCAGTCCCACCGGCGGTTGTTTGAGTGGCTGGAGCGGGAAGAGCAGAGATTGAAGAAGCATGACGGCCGTTGGATGGACATCCAACCGTCACTGCTTGTGCATCAACCATTTTTTTAGGAAAGCCTCAAATCTGTGGAAAACAGCATACAGCCCATCTGCCATTATTTCTAATAATTTATAGCCCATTTGCTAATTCTTAAGGTTTTTTTTTTGGAGCCCATATTGTTTTTGTTAGCATTACAACCCATATTGTGGCCATGGTTAAAAAATTATACGAAATTTTGTATATTTCGGTGCGGTCCGAACTGTTTTTAATCCCGAAATTTCGACTCACATGCAAACTGATTTAAAAAATAAATGTATATCAATATAAAATCCAATAAATTCTCCATGCATAAAAATTAATGTAATTTAAAATCTTGAAATGAAAAAAAAATATTTGAAACTAATTGCTGGTTTGATGTGTTTTAAAAATGTACAGTCCATTTCTCATTACCGATGGGCCATTTTCTCAGCCAGCCGAATGAAAGCTCTCCTCGTCTTGAAAGATTTACAGCCCAACAGGCCTGACAAAGCGACTTACTTGGCAAATCACAAAAAAACTGTGTTGTGGTCGTGGACCCAACTGTCAACCTCTCCACGTACAGTACTCTTCCGATGGAAGTCGTTCCTTGACCACGTTGACCATGCCGCGCGGAGAGCACCTTGGCGGTGGACGACGACGAGGCCTAGGAAGGGGACGATGCGGAGCCGGGGAAGATGCGGCAGTGGAAGCCCGCGTGGAGAGGAGTACGAGGGTTCACTGGTTCAGCTGCGGTGTGAGGTTGCCGTCGCCTTAGGGCCTGGCCAGCGGTGGGAATAGTAGGGGGCGGTGAGGCCTCCGCGGCAGCGCAGCCGGCCACGGGAAGCAGGAGCATGCGGCATGACTGGCGCTGATTTGGGCGGCTGGGGCAAGAAGACCAGAGGTTGAAGAAGCACTACGGCGGTTGGATGGACATCATACAGTCACTGGAGCTAGAATCGTTCATATTGACTAAGTTGAGAAAGCCCTTCGTCCCCGTCAACTTAGTAGGCCCACAAGACAGCCTCCCACCATGGTGGGTCCCAGCTAGCCTGGGAAGTATTCATTTTTGTGTGCGTAATAAGGAGGCACTTTCGGTGGGTCCGAGCTGACAGCGGGGGGAATGTTTTTTTTTGCGAAATACGATGGCCCGTCCGGTGGATCCCAGCAGTCAGGGGGAAATGATTTTTCGCGAAATACTGGTGGCCCTTCCGATGAGTCCCCGCTGTCAGGTGGAGGAATAATTATTTTCCGCATAATAAGGAGGCACTTCCTTGCGGCTACCGTGGACCCAGCTGTCAGCCTCTCCACGTACAGTACTCTTCCGATGGAAATCGGTCGTTGACCACATTGACCATGCCGCGCCGAGAGCACCACGACGGTGGACGACGGCGAGGCCTAGGAAGGGGATGACGCGGAGCCGGGCCACGGGAGGCAGGAGCAGGCGGTACTACAACCGGCCACGGGAGGCAGGAGCAGACGGCACGACAGGCGCTGCTTTGGGCGGCTGGAGCAAGAAGACCAGAGGTTGAAGAAGCACTATGGCTGTTGGATGGACATCATACGGTCACTGGAGTATTGACTAAGTTGACAAAACCCTCTGTCCCAGTCAACTTAGTAGGCCCACAAGTCAGCCCAACAATATGGTGGGTCCCAGCTAGCAGGGGGTATTCATTTTTTTGGGTGTAATAAGGAGGCACTTCCTTGTGTGTGAAGATATAGCTGGTGGGTTCGACCTCTCAGCGGGGGGAACGTTTTTTTCGTGAAATACAGAGGCCCTTCCTGTGGGTCCTAGCTGTCATGTGGAGGAATCATTATTTTGCGCATAATAAGGAGGCATTTCCTCGTGTGCGGCCGTGGACCCAGCTATCAGCCTCTCCACGTACAGTCCACTTCTGATGGATGTCGTTAATGGACCACGTTGACCAGGCCGTGCCGAGAGCACCAAGGCGATGGACGATGGCGAGGCCTAGGAAGGGAACGACACGGAGCCAGGGAATACTCGGCAGTTGTTTCCCACGTGGAGGAGTACGAGGGTTTACTGGTTCGTCTGCCGTCGCCGGAGAATAACAGCATTTGTGGGTGAGTAGAGGGATGGCTTGGCCAGCGATGGGAGTACGGTGGGGCTGTGAAGCCTGCGCGGCAGCAAAGTTGGCCGCAGGAGGAGGGAGCAGGCAGTCCCGCCGGCGCTTGTTTGAGCGTCTGGAGCATGAAGAGGAGAGATTGAAGAAGCACGATAACCGTTGGATGGACATCCAACAGTCACTGCTCTCGTGTGTTGACTAAGTGTTTTTAGAATCGTGTGTTGACTAAGTTGATAGGGCGTTGCGTGTGCATCAACCTTTTTTTATGAAAGCACACGCATTAACAGGCGCACAAGTCAGCCTCAAATCTGTGGAAAACAGCATACAACCCATCTGCCATTATTTCTAATAATGTACATCCCATTTGCTAATTCCTAAGATTTTTTTTGGAGCCCGTCTTCTTTTTGTTCGCTTTACACCCCATATTGTGGCCACGGTTAAAAAGTATACGAATTTTTGCATATTTCGGTGTGGTCAAGTGTTTTTAATCCAGAAATATCGATTCACATTCAAACTATTTTGAAATATAATTTATCTAAATATAAAATCCAAATAGTTGTCCACGCATAAAAATCAATAGAATTTAAGATCTTGTAATGAAAAAAAATTGAAACTAATTCCCGGTTTGATGTGTTTTAAAAATGTACAGGCCATTTCTGGGCAAACCGAATGAAACTCTCATCGTCTTGAAAGATTTGCAGCCTAGCCGGGCCGATAAAGCAAGTAGGCCTTGTTTGGGTATTTCTTTTAAAAAATAGAACTGGGCTAGCCATTTTCAGCATGAAAAAAACACAACTGGGCTCATGATGTGGTAAACATAAATAAAACCCTGGCTGGATGAGCCACAGCCCCCGCACAGCCCCGTTGTTACCCTGGTCCGTCGCTAAAACTAGTATAAATAACAACTGCTTGTTCCTCAAAAAAACTGCGCGACTTGCTGGATCACTGGTGTCAGCCGCTCGTAGTGTAATTCCCTCGTTTATTGACTACGTTGACAATGGCGTGAGCCCCAGATGTCCAACCATTAGGACCAGGAGGAACCATATTTTTGGGCACTTGCTTGCGTACTTCCATGACGCTGGTGGGTACCTACTGTCATCCTCTCCACGTACAGTCATCTCCTTGTTACTCTCGGTTGTTGACGATGTTGACAACGCAAGAGGGCGGCGCACCGTGCATGGCGAGCGAACCAAGGCCGCAAGGCGGAGGACGACGGCGAGCCCTCGGACCGAACGAACAGGAGCCGTTGAAGATGCGCCGTTCTAGTCGCAGGCGGAGGGGAGTACGAGGGTTGACTGGTTCGGGCACGGGTGCGTGTTGGGGCTGACATTGCCGGAGAATAACAGTACGTGTGGGGGAATAGAGGGAGGGACTGGCCAATGTTGGAGGGTACATACGGCAGGGCGGCGGAGGTGCAGCCAGCCATGGGAGGCGGGAGCAGGCGGAGCCGACAGGGTGGTTTGGTTTGGGCAGATGGAGGAAGAAGAAGACAAGAGATAGAAGATACACGGAATATGTTGGATGGCAATCCAATGGCTGGTAGGCAGAATCGTTTGTTGACTGGCTAGTAAGTCGACACCACCTTGGATAGGCTATTTCCTTGCGGGGTCCCAAATGTCAGAATCCAAATCTGTCACGGTCATGCAGCCTTTCCTATGAAAATTTACAGCCCATTTGATGTGCTAGTTCGAAATAAGTTTGTGGGTGCTGGTGGGGGCTAATCACTTGGCTTCTGTAATGCACAGTGAGCTCAAGCAGCCGGTGTGAGTGATGTTATTTCCCTTGGTTGTGATTTGTTACAATATTTCACTCTAAATTAAACGAATGGCAAGCCATTTGCCTTGTTTCAAAGAAAATATGACAGTCACAGCCGAGTTGAAAAGGGCAGGAGCATCTAACTCCAGCTTACAAACATTAAAAAAGCACGAGGGTTGATTGTTCATCAGGTTTACAAAAAAACTCAGATTGAAAAGGGCAACATCTAACTCCAGCATTGTTTTCGGCAGTCACAGTCAAATGGATCGGTCAGGTCCATAGAATGAACATCCTGGGTCGTAAAATTTACTGGATTATGACCACAATATGTTGTAAATAGAAGCCCAGCACGTTCAGAAGCTCTTTTGCCCACATGAAACTCCTTTTTTTGCTCTTAGACATACCCATCCGTCAAAACCATGCTGCTGATAAACTTAAGACTGATGGACAATAGTAACCTCGCATTCAGCAGGAAGAATGTGACAAATCTTGTGTTTGCACGGTTGGCTACATATCGTTCTAGCATTATTGTCTTCAATCGAATCAAATGAGAAGTAAGAATATCCCGATGCTTACGAATCCACCGATTGGTTATAACTTTCTTACCCCGTCCTGTTGCCTAAATAGACATGAAGATTGAAAACAGTTAAGGTCTAAAAGAAGAGTGTAGAAAGAGCAACAGCTGAATGGTTAATTCTAGTACACTATATGCGGGCTTCCAATGTGCGTGAAATTATCACCTTTATATACAACTTCTCCAGACATGGAAAGCATTGCAGCAAGCCAATAATCTTGTTCAGATCAAAACTATTCATTTGGATATATAAGATCTTGAAAGAACCCAGCACCATTGATAGGCCATCCATGGAGAAACTCTTCATTGAGCATAGAACATAATATTAGTACAAAATGTGTACTCCAAGATGATATATAAATTACGCGCAGAAATTTAAAATGCAGCTTATGGTTACAAGTGTAGATGATAATATAAAGTACCTGAAGAACTGTGGAGCCAAACACCATATTGAAATGAGCACAGAGATCATGTATTACACCCAAGGTCTCTAGTTTAGGCGCAGAGAGGACGGTTATTTGCAATGGTGAATAACTAGAACCAAGGATCAAGCTTTGAAGTGAAGGGGCATCTTGGATGATGAGCTGCCTTCCGTAAAAGAAATTCCAATTCTTACAAGGTTAGGCGACTTTATTTGGAGTAAACCAATTCTAACTGTGAAAACAGGCACCAAGCACTCCAGCGCAGGGCAACTGGAGTGGATGATGCTGTGCAATGAGGCCTCCGATATACGAACCCGCACAAGTGAAAGTTTCTTGAGAAATGGGAGTTGAAGGTTTAGTACCAGATTGTCTGGTAGGTAGCACAGTGCAAAGGTGGCGGTGTGGAGAGAGGAGGAAAACCGTGAGATGGACATCGGTGCTGAGGGCACAAGTTCATGGCGTTCGGTATGTGGTGTGTGATTTCCAACGGAATAGTAGAACTCAAGCAGCTATAGTTCTGTGAATTCAGGGGATTTCAGCCAGGCGTCCACCGTGCAGGGCATGGTATGCTTGCTCAGGTAGCATGACGGGATGCAGAGGCTTTGAACGGAGCCCTGGTGGGAGGAGATGACGACTTTGGGGATTTCAAAATCATTAAAGAGAGATAGCTGGCGATAGTTGAGATTAAGGAGCACGGCGCGCCATAGAGGGCGCCATCGAATTGAGAGGACTTGGGTGCAGTAGCAATCCTTGGTGGGGAGAAGCGAGATGATCTCCCCAAGGACGGCGTCCGGGAGATCGCTGATGCGGTCCACCCGAGATTCTACGGGTTCCTGGGATCCGGTGGGGGCGGGGTCGCTGCTTCTCCCCGTGCTGCCGGGTGCGGGATCTACAACAGGCGTCGCCGCTGGCGGGAGCCTCATCTTCTTGGCATTGGGGTCAGCCGACTCCATTTTCCTCGAGGGCGTCGCGTCGCGCTCACGGATTTGAGCAGAGTAACGAATGACGAGCCTAGTTGTAGCGCGAGTGAAGAAGAAGGGGAGCTGGGGGTTTTCTGTAGGAGTGAGGAAGAAGGGGAGCTGGGGTTTTCTGTAGGAGTGAGGTGAGGAATTTGGGGGTACGAGTGGAGGGAGCTAACATGAGGTGGGTGGGAGCGAGGAGGAAGAAGAGCACCCAGGTTTTTTTGGGGGGGCCGGTGTGCTGGGTGTGGGTAGCGCCTTTTGAATTGATTTTACTATTTACTAGTGTGGATTAGCTGTTTTGTCTTGGGCCCAGAGAAACAATTACTACTAGTACAGTGGAGACACTCTACAGCTACCCAGAAAAACAATTACTACTAGTACAGTGGAGACACTCTACCGCTTCTGGCTCCTCCTAGGTCATTGAAACGTCTCCCTCTACTGAATGTCGTTCTACTTTTGTTCACCGACATGCGGGTCATGCAGCGTGCGGGCCCAAATGCCATCCACCAAATTACGAGGCAGTATGCAGGCGGAGAGTCAACCCGGTCGTAGCGCGGCAGTAACAAGCTGTCGTATCACAAAACCCCACCTCCCCGCAGTCTAAGTTTGACGGACGAAGCAGCCATCATTTCACTCTTCGCTGAATCCCCTTCTCCCTCACCGTCTTCAAGAAAGGCAACACTCGCATCTGCCACTTTTCTTCTCTCCCAATGAAGGGAAGGTAAGCGGATCCGTGATGTTGGTATATTTTCGTTCAGAGAAAAAAAAAGAACTTTTGCAAAGCAGTAACCGATCCTCACTCTCTTTTTTGTTTCATTGTCATTGCGATTGTGTTTTTCTTTCAGTTGTCTCCTAGTATTCATTAGTTTCATGATGGACCAAGGAGAACCAGGCAAAGATCTGCCGATATTGGAGCAGACGCGGGAGGCTGATCCCCACGAGACGGAGAGCTCCAAGAAGATGGAGGCAACCACCGAGCCGACCCCGGATACGCTCACAGCCACTACTGAGATGGTCAACGCCCCGTTTGAGGTTACAGCCCCCGTGGCACTGCAGGAGCAGTTTTGCCCCTTCGAGGATGTGTCCCCCCCCCACTGAGCTGCCCAAGGTGATTTCCTTCTTTGCCGATCTCGATTGTGGTTTTTCATCTAAGTATGTGGTGAATTTTTTTAGAAAATGAAGTATGTGGTGATTAATAATGCAAAATTTAATTAGCTTCGATGCCATGCTATACATAGTGGTTTAAATAACTTGTGTTTCTTACACTGAAAAGTAATTCAGAATTTGTTTCTCTTTCAATTAGAGCCCTGATGCAGACAAGGATTGCGTGGTTGTGCATGTCACTCGCTATGAGGCAGACGACCTGAATATACGCATTGGGAAAACCGAGTTCTTAGGCTATTGGATCCTGGAAGCCATTTGCGGTTATACCAATGAAGAGGTGTATTCCAGCCTCACTGTTGTCAGGCATGTTGTCCAAGGTGTACTGAAGCTCAAGAAGTTCAAAGATACTCCTCCGTTTGTGAGGCATACTGTTCTTGTCAAGCTTACAAAGGAAGATGACATGGCATGCCTCCACAAACAAGTTTATCAGTGGCAAGGCCACAAGGTTGTCTTCATGAAGGTTCACAGGATTGAGCTGCTACGGGACGTCCTCGATGATGTTCATGGCAAGGTCTGTCTTGTGTCCAGCCCAAATTAGATCGAGGCATGAAAAAGTTGCCCCATCTAGTGTTTAATAGTAGTTTGGATTGTGTCTAATTATCCGAACCTTGCCTGTTATTGACCCGGCTAGTACTCTATTTGAATCCGTCTATGGGAACTACTGCTACTTTTGTGTGCCCGTGAACCATGTGAGAACCATCGTAATTTTTGCCGAAACAGATGCGTCCTCACTAGTTTTTTCATGAATATGGCATGGTAAGACATAAGTTGTCACGGTTTATCATACGAGCAGTGTGTGTTTTGATGAAATAGAGCACTCGTTCGAGAACCGTGCGCTGACGTATACATAAGTACAATACTTGTGAACACTGTTGGTGCTACCCCACTTGTAAGCAGTTGTGCAAAACACGACACATTGGCTCAGCTCGCTTCAACACTAGGCTATCGACCAGCTAACAATGAACAATCTGCTGTCTCACATATAAGAAACTATTTATCTTGTTATAGTGATTCATGTAGTTAATTGAGGCCACAATGTAATAAATTCCAAACGTTCAACGCTAGTCCAGCGCTCGTGTGGAACACTCACATTAAACTCGTCTTCATAAAAATCTTGAAAAGCACAAGTTAAGAAGTTTTATACATCTCAATGATTCATAGAACATAACAAACATATACTAATTCACAGCAAAAGACAAAGTTGTGAGAAGGTTTACAAATCAGGAAAAAACAAGCAAGGCTTCTCTGAGCAAAGGGCCTCCCGGCAGGCTTAAATTTCCTGGAGTTCACTCTCGTTTTTTCTTGTTGCCACCATCTAGGGTTAGGTTCTCTCATTCCAGAATAACCAATTATAATTGTTGTCTCAGCTGGAATGTTGAACTGAACCATGCAGTGTACTGACCAGTTGAAATGCTTGTGCATTCCACTAAATTTAAGCACCGTTATTTGCAGACCACAATGCCTCTTGTCCGCGCACCTGTCCAAAAAACCGCCGTGCAACCGTGCCAGGTAGTCCTCGGTCCATGGAAGAACTGGCAGAAAGTGCATTCCGGGCTAGGATGCAGTTGTTTTTGCTCATCCCTGCACTGCAACCAGGAAGTAAAACATACGAACCAGCTTCTTTTAGATTGCGTTGGTCATTCTACCTTAGTTACTACCAATATAGGAATACCTTGAAGACTGGAGGTTAGATGACGGCAACGAGGGATAGCCATCTCATTTTGCACAGTTGTACTAAAACTGAGGTGTGTGCTTTTGATGGCGTGGATAGAAATGATACGGAGACAGACATCCTGAAACGATATGGAGACAGACATCCCTGTTTGCGCAAATAAGAAATACGGTTATTTAAACAGTGACATATATTACTACTTTCCCCCGTTTTCTCTCAGAACCAAGTCCTAGATTCATTCTACAGCTTTCCCACTTACTTCCCTGTTTGAACCAACGCTTTGAGTTGACTGTATGAACTAGCTTTACTTCTAATAATAGTAGATGTCTAGGTAGCTTTGGAACAACGGACGGAAGTAAAAAGGATCCACACGAAGGGGGAAGAGTTGGGGCAGTAGAGCAAGGCAGGTTTCGAAGGAATATATACCTGAGGGTCGTCGGCATGTGGCGAAGACGGCATCGGGAGGCCGCATCTTGGCCACAATACCATAGGGAGGAAGAAGGGGTCGGAGGCCCTCCCGAGCCGGCGCTCTCTCGGAGAGAACTGCAAGACCGCCGATCGGGACGCGCAGGCAGCCGTTGGTCTCCTCCCTCGCCGCCGACGACAGCGTCAACGATGCACCTACACCCCCTGCCCCGATCGAGGTTGTCCGGCCGGATTTGTGACCAGCCGTGAGCTGAGAGAGAGTGTGTGGCCACCTATGTCTTGCTTAGATCCGGAGAGCATGAGAGAGTGAACGAGAGGAACCCTAGTAAAGCAAGCACTAAGGCTCCTGCTTTTATATATAGTGGAATGATTTTGTTGTACCGACTTCAAAAAAATGCGCTCCTACGTGTACCCGCGAGTGGGTGTGAGAGAGCTAGTGCATGCGTGCACCGCTTCTCTTCATGAGAGTACAATATATACTATGCCCAAAGAACGTTCGCCGCAAGAGTAATAATATAAGTGCGTGACGTGTGAGCTAAAATAAAATGTGCACGCCGTCTTTTGTTTTTCATAAGTTTTGAGGGTAGGGTGTGAAGAGCACATATGTGCGTGACGTCTACCTATAGATAGACGATGGGTGCCATGTGCGAGTCTGCGAGAGGACTCGGGAGAGTTGTGACTCGTGAGGGTGCGTGTGCGTGAGAAAGAGGGGGGCACGTATCAATGCAATGTATGTGTCCGTAAAACATTATCCGACAAACGTTCGCCACAAGCCTTTTCCTGATGAACGCCGTAAGAACCGTTAGATCGGCATCCGACAGTGTCAGTTTTGCCATGTCATTTAACAGAACAGCCACTCCTCCTACACACAAATCTTCCACGTGAGTGTTAGCAACTGCCGTATGCTCCCTCCATTCCGAAATGCAGTGCATATAGCTTTATTGAAAATTAGAACCTCGCAAACTTTTACCGAGTTTTTGTGTACCAAATTGCACATGTAGAATACCCTCTATATATCATTTCATTCATCTTCGAGAGGTAACTATAAAGATGGGTGAGGAGTCTACAAACAAAGACCATCGTATCACCCGCATCAATTTCAACCATCCTTTAGTGTCGAGGAATATCATAGGAACTCTATATGATATGATTTTTATAGGATTTTTTCCTTTAGAGCCAATTGGTTCATAGGAATAGATTCATATACTCTACATTTCAAAGGAAATAAACATGATATCATTTCTATAGCTTTAGAGCCACTTGGTTCATATGAATGGATTCCTATACTCCATTAATTTCAAAGGAAAATAAACATTAGCGTATATTCAATAGAAAAGTTCCTATGATATGAACCAAATTACATCTCTTTACTAATCCCTCCTCATAGGAATTGAGATACATGTCGTCTCTAGATTCAATAGAAAAGTTCCTATGATGTGAACCAAATGACATCTCTTTTCCATTCCCTACTCATAGGAATTGAGATCCTCCATGTCATCTCTTCCCCTACTACTTCCATGTATACATCTTCTATTCCTAAATAGATAGTACAACCCACTAGTAGCTTTTTTCCAAAACAAGCAACTATGGCACAAGAACTATATAGTGTGCCAATAACTTTGAAAGATGGTCGCTGGATGAAGCTAACCCGACAGTGTAGAGATGGGCAAATCCAAGCACTACTGGCCGTTGGATATCATCAACATTCCACCAGATATGCCACATGTACAATTTAGAAGACTCCATGGTTGAACTTAAGCATAATGCACAAACCTCAAAACACAAGCACTTCTCCTTTGTTCTAGAATCTTCTGTGTCATAATTCATTATTTTCTAAATGAATTGCCATTATTTGTTTTTTACTTTATGATTTACAATGCACAACCCCATGAATCTTAACATTTTTATAAAACTAATTGATTTTGAATGAGATGAACTATAAGAACTAAATGAACATCTACATCATGCATATATGACTCAAAGCTTTACATGCTATAGTGTGTATTTATTCATAATTTGGTTTCAAAATCTCATGCGTTCAATACATGTGTACCTTACTAGTTTTGAGTAGAGTAGCAAATTTCACGCAGCCCCGGGTATATCAAAATGCAGAGCCCATGCATCATTGCCTTTCGATCGAACCTACGTCCAGAATTTTCTGTACGTGCTATATCTCCACTGGTCCCTGAACCCAAAATGCTGCCCCGTTCCCGTAAAACCAAGCGGCCCACACATATTTAAGGCGTCGACTCGAACCCGTATACTACGACATGGCCCCGCACGCTGTAGTAATCCTACAAACCATACCACCGCACTCATCATCGATTTTCGTCAAGAGGACGAAGGAGAAGCCGATTTGTAGTGGAGGCGCTTTCAAAAAAAGGATATGTAGTGGAGACCCCTACCCTAGGGTGCCCTAGGTAGCTGCCGCGCGCATCATTGTTTTCTCTTTTCTTTGCGCGCTAGAGTGAAATGATGGTTGCTTCGTCTGTCCAGCTTAATGCGGGAAAGGTGGGGCTTTGTGATTTGACCCCTCATCGCTCATTTTCTACTACTGCGGTGCTACGACCGGGGTGCCTCCAATTCCAACCGCTGCTCTGAATTGTAATTTGGTGCATGGCACGTGGAGCAAGATGGTGGATGAGCCACATGTCTGCCAAAGGGGTCCTGTTAAGTGTGTCGCCATTTCGTGTGCGGACTAACCCTGCTTGAGTTGCTATGCCAATACGACAGGAGCAACCTACCACTTGGTTTTGCTCCTTGGTGAATCTCGACTATATTGATCTAAAAAGATATGTGCTGAACTACCCTCTCCGTCTTGGTTTTTTACTTGTAGGCGTCTCGGTTTATAGGGCCTGCACGTAGTTCTAGGTCATCCATTTGACTAACTAAATATGAGTTACTATGTCACAAAAAGTATAGCATTGCATTCTTATTGGTTGATATGTGAAGAAACAAGAAACGAGGTAGAAGTTAATGCACCGCGCCTTGTATTTTCGGATTATTTGGTTTTCGTAAGATGACTTACTCACCTAGACGGAGGGAGTAGTTGTATTTAAAAGTCGAGGGCGGGGCCTTTCCTGCGCGGTAGGCGGGGTAGTTCCGCCTAGTCGGTTCGACAGAGACGCGAGAAGACGAGGGATTAGGCTGCTGCAAACATAGGGCTGTGGTATTTGACAGCGAGTTACTGCTGGACAGGTGGGGCCCCGTGATTTGACTTGCCATTATCATTTTAACTGCAGTGCTACGACCGGCGTGAGTCTCCCGATTCCTGACCACCTCCACACAGGTGCCTCTCCCAATGCTCCACCATGTAGTAGTAGAGCCTGGCTCTTGCATGAGAGCCCACTTCTCCACTTTTTCATTGCCTCTCTTTCCTCCACATATGCAAAAATGCCATGTAAAGCGCACTATTGTACTTACTTGCTCCTACAGGTGCTTAAGCTTGCCACATAGGCATAAAGTCTGATGTGGCAAGTTAATCAAGAAGAGAGAGTCTAGTTTGGTGACCCAAGGAAGAAACGATGCTAAGCGC
The DNA here is from genome assembly GCF_002162155.2 of Triticum dicoccoides. Taxonomy (NCBI): domain Eukaryota; kingdom Viridiplantae; phylum Streptophyta; class Magnoliopsida; order Poales; family Poaceae; genus Triticum; species Triticum dicoccoides. Next base: position 59,400,680 of record NC_041391.1, read on the forward strand.
GTGTACCTAGGTGAAAAGCCAATTTTGAGTCTATAGCTAATTTAATGAAGCAAACTTAGCAACACCATTTCATTGGAAGAGGTCACTCCCTGGCAAATGCAATAAATACTAGTACTCCCTGTGTCCCATTATATAAGAACGTTTTTGACACTACACTAGTGTCAAAAACGTTCTTATATTATGGGACGGAGGGAGTACAAATAAAGAGATAGAGAGGAGTAAAAAACACTTATAGCCAACCTTGTTGTAGTATGAGTGACTAAGTGATGACTATGTATGACATGCCAACATCAGATAGCCTAACGCACCGTGTTAAATCTCCAAGGGCGCGACCGCGCGAGCGACGCGATGGTCGTGGTAGGCGCGACCATGATACGGGCTGCTGGCAGCCCTTGGATCTGAGATCAAATGGTCGCATGCTAAGTTGCAGAAAATTTTAAGAATAACCCTACCGGGATAGGATATTCACCCATAGGTCTAGAATCACGCCATGCAACCGTTCGATCTCAGATCCAAGGGCTCTCGGAAGCCCGTATCATGGGAGAATGGAAAGCCACTACCCTGCCATTCGCACGCTGACAGTTCGCTCCTACTTGTCCCCGCACGTCCTTTAATACTACGGCGGTTCGCTCCTAGTCGTCCCGTCCATTCACATTAGTACATTATGACAGTTCCACTAATCCTAACCCTCCTCCCAAATCCATGGCGTCCCAAATCTCCCCGATCGGCGGTGAGTACATGGTTAGAACCATCACCGGCAATGAGTTTGACGTCATCTACACCCGTACTTCCGCGACGGTGAAAGGATACCTTTCTCGCTTCAGACGCATGTTCGAAAACTCACATGATGAGTGGGTCGCTGGGCTAGATGTTGAGTACACCACAGTGGTGGGACGAGAGAAGGATCTAAAGGACGAAGAGAGGAAGAATCCCGTCGTGATCAAGGTTTGCGTACATAACATTTGCTTGGTCTACCACATATGCCATGCCGATGTTGAGTGCCAGGATTTTAAGAACTTCCTCGAGGACAAAACAGTCAAATTCGTTACTGTAGACTTTAAGAACGACAAATAAGTCCTGCGTCGGATAGGCCTCGTTGTAGGCAACCCCTTCGACCTCCAGAAGAATCGGCTGGTGCCCTCTCATCAGCCTTCAATGCTGACCCTGGCAGGAGCCATGGTTCATCCTTCGTACGGTAAAATGGAGAAACCTCCATACATGTTTCATCGTCATGCATGGCAGCGGAATGTACTAGATATAGACCACATCCAGTATGCTGCAATGGATGGCTACCTTGGTTTCAATATCTACAAGGGTTCGATGAAGAGCAACAGCCAAGTTGGCGGTTCAAGCAAAGAAGTATCGGCCAAGAGGAAGAGGGACAAGGACGAAGTCGAGGACGTGGACGAGGACTCCGAGTAAGGTGGCAGTTTCGTTGCATTATGGTGGTTCTAAACTTCTAATGCACTGTCTACCGGATTAGTTGCATAGTTTAATTTCAGGTGTGCTTAGTTTAATTTGAGGGGTGTGTTGTGTTGAGCCCCCAGCAGAACTATGTTATGTTTCTTCTCGTTACTTTAACTCTTTAGTATGTACATACTAGTACTAGTATCTCTTCAATAGAATTTAGCACCCCAATTAAGCACGTACTAGCTTTTTTAATAATACTATATGCATAATTTGGCGACGAGAGCAATCCATCGATAGTGGAGTACTACCTCCGTCCTGGTTTATTGGTCCTCATTGTAATCTGTGCCAAATTTTGACAATAAATTTAACTAACAAAATGCTGATGCATGTCACAAAAAATTATATATTTGAAAACTATGTTCGAATATGAACCCAGTGTTATAATTTTTGTTAACATGCACTAACATTTTGTCAGTTAAATCTTTGGTCAAAATTTAGCACAAACTACATAGGGGACTAATAAACCAGGCCGGAGGTAGTACAACTGTACAAAAGTATACATTTTTTAAAAGGCTAGCGTAATGTTCATCATATATATATATATATATATATATATACTATATAGTGTATCAGTTTGAATTCAGGCATTGCGTTGCATATCCGGCCGTCCATTGGGTCCATCCAACGGCCAAAAGTGCTTGGATTCGCAACTACAGTAGCGCTGAGTGTCATCTGGATCGTTCTAGAGGCAGCCATGAGTAGCATAGAGTCAAAACTATTTGGGTTGTTCTAGAACCGACCCACCGCATGTCTGCAGCAGGTTGGAGCTAACTGAGTTTCCAGAGACCAGATTCCACACTCCTCGCATCCCCTCGGAGCAGCACAAATTATTTCAACAAAGTAGACTCGGGCAGCGGTACATGTGGTTGATAGTTAGGTTGCTTCAGTACTGCTAAGTCTGACAAGCGGTAAAAGTAAGACAAAGAAATATATAAAACTAAAAAAATTGAACCAGTGCATTTTTGGGTGGAAAGTTGTAGCAAGAAAAACAGTGCATCACCCACATATATGACATCACTGACTTGGTGTGCATTTTTGGATCGAAAGCTATAGCAAATGTTACATTAAAACATAGCAATAGGTACCCAAATTTAATGTATACTACACATTCTTTGCATGTGATAGTTAGTTAAGTATATGAACATGAGAAGCTTTATTATTTAAATTATAGGCATTTGGTTTCTGCTTTCATACACGCGTAATTTTCATTTGTTTGGAATCATAATTTTAGGATCTCTCAAAGCATTTCATGTAGTGTTTTCCTCAGCCCAAGTCAACCCAAAATGTTAAGACGCGCATTGTGCATGCATACATACTAGTAGCCAGTTAAATTCTCAACCTAGAACGACGTGCATGCCATGTAGTAAACCGATCAGGTGGAAGTATAGTAAAAATGAGGTGATTTTACCGAGCGATCGGCGGGCGATCATGGCCTGTCATGCGTTCCCATGTGTCATGATGTACCAAGGCGATGCGCGTGTCCCTCTTGAGGCAGAAGCAATACTAGTACGTGGTTTGAGATGATGTCGAACCGAAGTGTGAAATAATGGCTGCTTCGTTCGTTTGGGAAGGTGCGGCATTGTGATTTGACGTCTCATTGGTCATTACTACTACTCGGCCGGTACGAGTGGGGTGCGTCCCCCCTGTTGTTCTGCAATCTTATTTAGTGCTTGACATGTTGACCCGGTTGCTATATGTCCCACATGTCGGCGACAGGAAGTACAGAATTCATGAAAGGGAGCGTCGACGGAGGAGTATACTATAGAATTCATGAAAGGGAGCGACTTAGTTTTGGAAAAATCTGTTTTTACGGAGTATGTACCCACTAGGGTTTATAGGGCTCATCTAAAAAACATTCGTTTTTCCGTTTGATAAGTCTCAATTCTACTATACTAATAGTAGTACCATTACATGTTGGATTTCGAGGTGCGTTAGATCACCCGACGCAAGTAGTGTCAAGAGAAAACTAACCAATGCATGTACAAGTTCATGGAAATTTAGTGGTCATTCACGCATTCGTTCTAATTAATGCCTCAGTAAACATAAATTCTTAAGAAAAACGAGCGTACTGTGCAAACTACAAAATTAATTCAACCACTCACCGTCTACCTTGGTTGGAGAGATTTTGAAATTGAGCCATAAACTGGAAAGGCCCGATTACTATTTGTGGCCTTGTATAGATGCAAAATGTATTTTTTTTATAGTGGCCTTGTATAACTAAATGGAGGGAGTACTAACCAAAGTATGTACGTAACTAGTAGGGACGAGGAGTAAACGGAGGGAGTAGTAATTTTTTCTCCTCGTGCTGCGAGCCACCGCGCGCGTGGGCGAGGGAGCGGGCGTAAAGGCGTACAGTAGTACTAGTAAGCTTCACCTCATCCTGCGAGCCACCGCACCCGTGGGTGGGGGAGATGGTGTACTAAGCAAGTTTCTCCTCATTCTGCGAGTTGATGGGACACATCAAAATTACTCCAGTGTATAGAGCCTTGCCTCTAAGGTAGGCCCCACATGGTTTGCCTCTTTTCTTAATTTAACATAACGCGTCAAGTCACAATTTGTTTGTTCACCCGTGGTAGACGATCCTCCCTCCACCAAGTGGACAACCAGTACACGTGCCAAATTACCACGTGGGCTGCCTTTTTTGTACAGAAATGAGCTCCACCATGTACCCGCGCGGGTGTGGTTGGGAAAGAGACGGGAGTACGTGCACCGTGCGTGCACCTCTTCTCTTCGTGCACGTCCCCCACCTTCGTGGGTGTGTGTGAGAGAGATACAAACCTAGACATAATGCACCGTCCATCCCAATGCCTCCGCCCAGTCCGACCACCAGTCACCACCACGGCACCATGCCCCACTCCTCCTAACCATATCTCTCATATTTCTCCCTCCCATTTTTATATACAATGGGCTGCTATCAAAATTACAATTTGCAGATATACAAGGCCACTAACACTAATTGATGCAATATTAATGGTGTTTGCCTCATGGTACTAGCAAAGGAGGACATTAATTATCCCTTGCATGCATGCGGGGGTTTGTAAAAAAATGCATCTTGATGTTCCGTGCAATGCACGGGCATCTTGCTAGTCCATGAAAACAACACATGGCAAAATTCCACGGCGAATGAGGGATTTGAATCTGTTGGGAGGGGCTGTTTGGATCTTGCCCGGGGTAGCCAAAATATTGGCGACCCTTTTGTCCACCTGTGCCTTTGCCACCGATGAACGAGGAATGGCTCGGGTGCTCATGCTGTCATGCATCCTCTAGCGCGCACGTTGTAGACGAGCTCGCACGAGCTGTGTTTTTTTGTCCCACAACGCTGCCCGAGCCACCCACAGACCGACCGACGACCTGCAAATTACGCCATCCAACCGTAGCCGCACACATTATGACAGCAACTCAACCAACCGGACGAAATTCAAGCAAACACGTAGACAAACTAATATTTCATATAAACAACGACGGAAATCATATAAAATACCGGGTTTTCACACAAACATGACGGGTTTCATTACATTCAAATGAACTACGTGGTGCTAGTTCTGGACAGCACAGGTATATAATACCTGGCCTAAATGGTCGCCCACCGATCGATTTGTGTTCCTCATGTCCGGCAGCACGATCACCGTACTGCCGGGAGCCCCGGAGGTATATGCTTCAGCGCAAAGGACGGCTCGCTTCCCCATCGCCCAACTGATATCATTGGCTGGTGCCGAAGATGATGGTGGTCGGCACAGGTTCGAGTTCATCACCGGCCACTACTTTTCCATGGCCGGCACCCGCTCGAGTTCATCCTAACATTCCCCTCTTCCGTGGAGCCCATGCGGAGTCGATGAAGGTCCTCGCAACAAAAGGATCCGGCAAGACACCTGCTCTGTACACCGGCGTCGCCTCCGCGGTGGTCTTCATGGGACCCAAGCGGTGGCAGCCTCCCGTGTTCTACTTCTCCTCGATGATGGCGGCAGACGCGGAGGCGCTGGCCACCGACTCGTCTCTCTCCGCGCACCCGGCTTCTGTTGCTGCTTGCATGGTGCGGTCCCCGGCATGGGAGTCTCGGCCACAGAAACGGGAGACGCGGTATGAGGCGGCGGCGTGGACGGCAATAACGACGCCCGTGCGCCGCTCCTCATCGAGTTGGCCTGGAGCGGCGAGTTGTTGAACCGCGCGCCGGCTTGGGGCGGCAACTGGCTCCGTTGGGCGAGGGGAGGGAGGTGGATCAGCGAGCTACATAGCTCGTATCCGGTGGGCTACCCAGCCGGCTTGGATGTGGAATAACTACTCTTCGTAAGCCATTGTAAGAGTGGGCAAAATGGTGGAGGAGATAGGGGAGCGGCTGAGGTCTGTGATTCTTGGCCGGCGTTTGGCCTCATTTAAATAGGAGATTAAATAGATGGCGGACGGGAGGAGCTCGGCCGGCATTGAGTTTAACGCCGGCCCGGTCATGAACGGACGTGTGTCCAGAGTGGGTTTCTCGGCTTCCACGCAGACGGGTTTCATGGAGGCGTTTGAATGCGGCACGGAGGCGTGTTCAGCCGGGCGTGTCGCGAGCGGCACCCTCAACTCTGACCTAGGACACCGCGCCATTCTTCCACTGACGTGTGGGCTCTTTGGGTGCATGGCCTGCATGTCAGTGACCCAACGCAGGCAGCGCACAGCAAAGGAACCTTTGGTTGGCCAGGTTGGTCATAAGCGGGCATTTCATAAACCGATGATTGTTCATTGAGTGTGACGTCATCTTTTTCATGTAGTTCAGCCTACTATGTTGATAGCCCATTCGATACGTTGTGATTCATAAAGACCGATGAAAACATCAATGTTCTGCTTATCACAGATAAGATTGATTAATACCCGTAACAATGCATGTCCTTAACAAAGGGTGCATGCACGTATAGGTTGAGCGTGTCTCTTGCGTCGAGTGCTGTGTGCATGCAGGCGTGCGAGTGTTGTGGGCGTGCAAGGGTGCGTTTCAGTGTTGCATGCATGGGTGCGTATGTGCATGTGTTCATGAGTGCATGTGTAAGTGTCAGTGTTGCACGCCAGCATGTGTGCTTGTGTACGTTATGTGTACGTGTCAGTGTTGCACGCCTACATGCGTGCGTGTCTTGCGTGCGTGCATGTGTACATGCGGGGTGAGGCTACACGTCAGTCGACTGACTTTTTCATCTCTGGTCATTAGATTTTCCAGCCGTTGGATACAAAATCAAGGGCCTCCAGTTTATCATCAAACTCCACCCCCCTGAGCCGCCAGCCACCACCGGCCGAACCACCCACCCCCGCCGCC
>NC_041391.1:59407931-59440530 GCF_002162155.2 Triticum dicoccoides
CCAATGAACGCCCCCCTAACCGCCGGTGACTGCCAACCAGAGGTCTCATGACTTCGAATACCCACCGACCACTAGTTTATTACCATTTCTGTCCTTCATATACGCGCTGACGGGTGGGCCCTATGGTAATGTGCGCTGCTGAATGTGGACCGTTTGACTGGTCAATTGATCGTGTTATCAACAAATTACGGAGTTGTATGGTGAGCCAGTGACCGTATGATCACCCTAAAATGTACTCCTATTTTATTAACACAGTACAGACTCAAACTACCATTTCTTTCTTTCATATACGGGCTGACAGGTGGGCCCCACGGTTATGCGCCCCGATGGTGCAACACTAGTTGTGCCGTTTGACTGGTCAATTGACTGTGTCATCAACAAAATACGGACTTGTACGGGTGAGCCAGTGACAGTATAATCATGACATGTATTTGTTTAACACGGTACAGACGCAAGGGCTCATATATACGCGCAAGCACTCACCGCTATAGGCGCACACACGCGAACCCTACCCCTATGAGCACCTTCGAGAGAGTGGGCCAGCATATATGATCTTGAGATTTTACGAAGTCACCATAGGTGCCTCGTAGTCGAGTGGAACGTCTCCTCCCACTGAACGTACATCGCCGGAAAATACTGAAATTAACACAAGATAAATGCGAGCACCGAGACTTTTACCTTGGTGGGCTCGAGAAACCACTGGCCTTTAACCTTCCAACCACATGTTGGTTAGCATGACAAAATGTATGTGGTGACCGTGATGAGCTTATTCTGAAGTCCAGTGACCATATCGTGCTTTCGCTTCAAATACAATGACCGTAAGTGTCGTCAACAAAATACGGAGCACGCATCAAATGCAAAGTCCGTCAGTGTCATCAACAAAAATATGGAGACGTATCATGAGCTAGATACCGTTGTACTATTGTATATGCTTATTTTCTTAGTGGCCGATTGCGTGTGTGGTGTGGTGGGCAAATCATTTCTAGTTGTGGTGGGTCAACATGAAGACTCATGGGTCGGTTCCATCCTGCGCCACATATAGGTTGGACCGAGACGTGTTATACGGAGACCCATGCAGAGGACTTGGCGTACAACACGAAGCTACCAGAGTCGCGGAGGACTCTATCCCCATTGGTGATAAGCCGACTATATATGATTTGTAACCGTAGGCCCTTAGTATGTAATACAAGCTTGGGGGCTAGTTCGTCGATAGTATACACACACGCACAATGCCTAGTATTCACATGTACTTTGTACACACCCCTATCACTAATATATAGTACAAGGATTAGGCTCTTTCTTCAACTGCAAGGGTCCAATCCGAACTAGGGTAAAACTTTGCCTCGTATTACCATCCAGCCTAATAGCCAGGGATATCCTACCGAATGACATGATGAAATCATATCTGCCAACTACTATTAGAGAGGTGTGTCGAGGGGGGAATGTGTGAGAGAGAGGCCTAAAGATAACGTGCGTGCGGGAGACACGTAGGCACATATATGTGCGTATGGAGGGCTAGTAGAGACCATGCATGTGTATATATGCATGTGAGAGAAATAGTGTTTTCCAACTGAGATTAGTGAAAAGAGTGGTACATAGTAGTCAGAAAGAGAGAGAGAGAGAGAAACAGAGAGAGCATGTGCATGAGACACCCCGACACCCTAAGAGAGATTGTGAGCATGTGTGAAAGAGAAATGCCGATGCATATAAAGTGTGTGCACTTATGCGTTAGATAGAGAGATATATAACGTCTTTGTGAGAACGGGGCGAGGCATAGTGCATCTACGTGTAAAAGGTGGTTCTACGCATTGAATTAAAATATAAATGGCATTATTATATTTGGATGAGATCATGAATTTTGCAAATTTGCGTATGGACGAAAATCGGTCTATCAGACACCAATACTCTATTGAAATCTAGCATGTGCATGTGTTTATTTCATATTATCGATCTATAGAGTGAGAGCAGTTTGAAATACAAGCAATGGATGCTTTTGCAATTCATATATAAACATTAATTAGTGCACTCCATGTTGTTAGTGTGAAGCACTTTATACATTTGTCACTTGCATGGATACATTCCAAATTGCTAGCTACGAAATAAAATACATGTCGAATTCAACATAAAGGGTTTTTCGAAGATTCGAATTCATAGGAAGTGCATTCATCTATTTGAACCCGAGATAATGGAATTTGTAAATCAGATGTAAAAGGGGCATCAATCTTTGTTGTGAGTTTGAACATGCTATATATATTCATACGCATATCTAACTTTTTTTTCAACCAAGGAGATTATAACTGGAACCATGCATGAACTGAGGTAAGTTGCATATTTTTTAATATATACTCGTGTACAATGTATATTAAAATGTACCCCATCCATTCCAAAATAATCGTAGCTTTAGGATTTTCAAGAGTAAAGATTTGTGAAGTTTGACAAATCCTGAAAGTTCAATTCAAGAGAACAGAAAACATTAATGCTTCTACTCCCATATATTGAACGAAGCGCCAAATAGGCCTATGGTCACCCGAAACCGCGCGAGACTAATGGTTTGGTGGTAGGAAATTACTGTCCTAACTCTGGCCTGTGTAGCCTATCGGCCCGATGTCGAAAGGTCTAAACCGGGGTAGGTTTGTAACTTCACCAAGACGCCAGTCTCAACCGCCTCCGAGAAGCATTCATACGCCGTGGGTGCCTAAACACCCATGCGCTCGGCCGAAATCTATCCTGCCCACATTTGGGACACCTGACATGACTGTCCTACGCCCAACCCGCAATATGTCCGAAATTTTAGATGGGGGCAAAGTTTGTAACTTTCCCCAAATTTCAAACAAGCGCGTCTCAAACTGAAACATTGTTCCCCCTTAGTTCCCCGCCTCCCTCCATTTCCCCATTCATACTCCATGGGCGCCAAAACACCCTCTCCACCAGCCGCAAAACCCTAACCTCCTTCGTCCCCCACCCCATAGCGGCTAATCCACTGCCGTCCTCCTCCATCACACCGGAGCCGGTACCCCGACGTCGTCGTCCAACGCAACCGCAACCTCAACGCCCTCAAGGACTTAGCAGCTGAAGCCGAGGCAGAGCTGCCTCCACGATGCCGACGCTGATGTGCGTCGTACCAGAACCACTCCGACCACGCCGTCCTGCGCCTCACTGCTGCGGCTCCACTGTCGCAACCGTCCACTGCACCGGAGCTGTTCCCGCTACGACGTCATTCGCCGCCTCGGATCTGCTTCCCCGCCGCCGACAGACAGCCATCGCACCACACTCAACACCTTGGCCATGGGTTCGTCCAAGGGTGCACCATCCTCCACAACTTCTGGTTTCCGGCGAACAACAAGATCGTCGGAAAAATAGAAGGAGGACACGGCACTGCCAGCAGAAAGAGGTACTCCTCTTCCCTTATTCGTGCAAATCTTACGTCTCCGCTCACACCGTATTCATCCCACGAAAGAAACTAGTTGAGCGCTTCTTACTGCATCTTCTTCGTGATACTAAATGCACAAGGTTTCCTCCCTTTTACTATTTCACCTTTGCTAGAGGTCAGTAGCCCGGATTTCAATTCAGGGTCAGTCGAACCGCAATTAAAAGAAGCAGCACCCGCTTAGGCGTGCGGAGCACCTAGTCTGCCTGTTGCCCGGGGAAGCGGCGCATCGGTGTCTATCATAGGGGTGTGGGGCGCAGGAGCTGCTTGCGCCCGATCTGGAGGTCGGCGGGGCTTGAATGGACGGCCGGGGGGGCGGTGCCAAGCACGATGGTGCGGTGAGGTCGAGGGGAGGGCGCAGGCAGGGGAGGGATACTATGCCGGTGGTCACTCGCATTTCGAGGAAGATCGTCAACATTGACTGGCTGGAGGTAGATGAAGGCGATCTGTCCGTTCTTTGTACATCGGACGGTGCAGAAAAAATGGATTGACCTATTTGCTTTCAGTCGACTGTTATTTTCATAGAATCCTGTAGTAACTGAGTGTGCCATGCATGTTGTAGAGCTATCATATGTCTCCCGTCATTTATTTCTCACCGACCTGCTATCTGCTACCTTTACACTGTACTAATTGTGCACACACTTCACCCATACTCACACTATTGTTTTTTTATGCATGGGTATTTCAGACTCTGACGCAGTGTTGATGAATGCAGAAAAGAAAAGACAGAAGACACTCCAGTGTAATTTGAAGATAAGCACTAAGCGTTTCAGCGCTCTAATGGGTGCAGTGTCAGCAGTTGCAGACAGTAAACGTAGCTCTGCAGTTGATGATCTCAATTGCCACACACAACCATCCCAGGTGCTTGCTTTAACTTCACGCTATCAAATGTGGTTGCATGTTGCATATGGTGTCTAGCTTGTATTGCTTCCAATTTGGTTAAATTGCATCTGCTTACTTTACACATTATACCTTTGATGATGACATGCCTTCCTGTTTTTGATACAAACTACATATGTCTATTAACCATGTTCGTACATCAAACTAATGCTCTTTTGTATCCCTCGTCAATCACTTATGATGAGACAGTCACCCGGGTGGGTTACTGTGAGACGCCCTACTCGTTTAAAGAGTGCAGTGTCATCCGCCCCACATGATTCTCAAGAAACAGCAAGGCTAAATGAAGATAGTCAACGTAGCTCTCTACTTGATCACATCAATTCCCCCACACCACCATCGCAGGTGCTTTCTCTTACTTGGCAGTGTGATATGTGGTTGCATGTTGCTATGGTGTCTACCTTGTAATGCTTCTAATTAGGGTAAATTGCATCTGCTTAGTTAACACATTATACCTGTGAATATGACATGCCTTCCTATTTTTGGTACATACTACATCTTTCCATTAACCATGTTCTTACATCAAACTACTTTTCTTGTGTATCCCTCATCAATGCTCCTAATTTGTTAAATTGCATCTCCTTAGCTTACACATTATACATGTGAATATGACACGCCTTCCTGTTTTTGGTACATACTTCATCTGCCTATCACACCATGTTCTTACATCAAACTACTGTTCTTGTGTATCTTGCGTCTATCGCTTATGATGAGACAGTCACACGCGTGGGTTAATATGAGACGCAATACTCTTATAAAGAATGAAATTTCATCCTCCCCACATGATTCTCAAGAAACAGCAAGCCTAAATGAAGATATTGAATGTTGCTCTATACCTGAAGATAGCACTTCCCCTACACCACCATCACAGGTGCTTGCTCCAACTTCTCAGTGTGATATGTGGTTGCATGTTGCATACGGTGTCTAGCTTGTAATGCTTCTAATTAGGGTAAATTGCATGTGCTTAGTTTACACACTATACCTGTGAATATGACATGCCTTCCTATTTTTGGTACACACTACATCTATGTGTTAACCATGTTCTTAACTACCTCTCTTCTGTATCCTGCATCAATCACTTATGATGAGTCACCTTTATTCGTTGCATATTGCATATTATTTCTAGCCTGTTGCCATGTATTGCTTCTAATTTGGTCAAATACATTTGTTAGGGCACCCTTTTAATTTGGCAGAGTGATATTGGTTTCATCTTTCATATGGTTTCTAGCTTGCATCGATTCTAACAAGTTCAAGCACCTTGTGCTTAGTTTACACTTTATACATCGTACATGTCAATATGTCACGCCGTCCTGTTTTTCATACATATTCCATCCTCCTATCATGCGGCTGCCTTACATGAAAGTAGTGTTCGTCAGTATCATGCATCAATAAGTTCTGAAGAGCAAATTTTATTCCTTTTTCTTGTGGATTTGACTTGACAAGGCAAAATCAAGAAGGAGGAAGGAAAAGAGTAAGGAAGGCGATGATGGTGGTCCTCTGCAGCAACATAAACGGAGCATTTGTACCGATTCTCCTTGTACTGATAGTGCATTACATGGTCCAAGTCTCGGCTCCCCTACTCCACCATCCAAGGTGCTTGCTCTAACTTGGCAGTGTGATATCTGGTTGCATGTTGCATATGGTGTCTAGCTCGTATTGCTCCTAATTAGTGTAAACTGCATCTGCTTAGCTTACACATGATACATATGAATATGACATGCTTTCCTGTTTTTGGTACATACTATATCTGTCTATCACACCATGTTCTTACATGAAACTACTCTTCTTGTGTATCCTGCATCAATCACTTATGATGGGACACCTTTAAGTTGGCAGTGTGATATTGGTTTGCGTCTTGAATATGATTTCTAGCATGTATTGCTTCTAGTTTGATGAGCGCCACCTATGACGAGACAATTTTAACTTGGCAGAGTGATATTGATTACACCTTCCATATGGTGTCTTGCAGTGTTTGTAATTTGTTGAAGTGCCTTCTTCTTAGTTACCACATCATAGGTGTGAATCTGTCAAGCCGTCCATTTTTTCGTACATATTCCATCCTCGCATCATGTGTTTGCCTTTCATCCGAGTAGTTCATCAGTATCATGCATGAATGAGTTCCGAAGAGCGATTTTTATTCCTTTTTCTTATCGGTTTGACTTCACAATGCAAAATCATTACAGCTGAAGGAAATTAGTCCGGGAGTGGATGATGGTGGTCCTTCGGAGCAACTCAAACAGCGGGTCTCTAAAGATTCTACTCCGCCATCCTCCCAACAAGATTCACAAGACAACACAAGGCTGGACAGTCAACGTAGCTGTGTAGATGATGAGCACATCTCCCCTACTCCACCATCACAGGTGCTTGCTCTAACTTGACACTATTATATGTGGTTGCATGTTGTGTATGATGTCTAGCTTGTATTGCTTCTAACTTGAATTGCATCTGCTTACTTTACACATAATGCCTGTGAATATGACACTTGTTCCTGTTTCTAGAACATACGTGTACATGATGAGCACATCTCCCCTACTCCACCATCACAAGTGCTTGCTCTTACTTGGAACTGTTATACGTGGTTGCGTTTTCCGTATGATGTCTAGTTTGTATTGCTTCTGATTATGTAGAATTGCATCTGCGTAGCTTACAACTTATACCTGCAAAGATCACTTACCCATAAGACACATTTAACTTGGGACTGTGATGTAGGTTGCATCTTGCATTTTCTTCTAACTTGTACTGCTTCTAATTTATTGAAATGGCACTTACGACGAGACACTTTTTACCTGATAGAGTGATATTGGTTGCATGTTCATATGGTGCCTAGCTTTCATTTCTTCTAATTTTGTTGAAATGCCTTCCGCTTACTGTTTTTTCAAATATATTCCATCCTCCTATCATACGCGTGAATATGAAACATTGTCTTTTTTGTATATATTCCATCCTCCTATCCTGCGCTTGCCTTACATCAAAGTAGTGTTCGTCTGTATCATGCATCAACCAGTTATGCAGAGATAATTTTATTCATCTTCTTGTGGTTTTGACTTCATAAGGCAATTTCTGAAAATAGGAAGGAAAAGAGTAAGTTAGGGGATGTTGGTGGTACTCCGCACCGACGCAAACAGAGACTCTCTAGATTTGCCACTGCTACTGCTAATGAAGTTCAAGTCCGAAGTCTACATGATGAGTTCATCTCCCGCACTCCACCATCGCAGGTGCTTGCTCTAAGTTGATAGTGTGATAATTGGTTTCATGTTGCATATGTTGTCTAGCCTGTATTTCTTCTATTTTGATTAAATTGCACCTGCTGAGTTTATACGTTATACATGTGCATATGACATGGCTTTCTGTGTCTAGAATACACTGCATCTATCATACCATGTTCTTACATCAAAGTACTACTGTTGTGTATCCCACATTAGTAACTCATGATTGGACGCTTTTAACATGGCAGTTTGATAGTGGTTGCATCTTGCATTGATTTCTACATTGTACTGCTTCTAATTTTTCGAATTGCCACTTATGACAAGACACTTTTAACTTGGCAGAGTAATATTGGTTGCATCTTTCATATCATGTCTAGCTTGCATTACTTCTATTTTCTTGAAAATCATTCTGCTTAGTTTGCACATCGTAGCTATGAATATGTCATATCGTCCTGTTTTTCTTACATATTCCATCCTCATACGGTTGTCTTACATCAAAGTATTGCTTGTCTGTATCTTGCATCAATGAGTTCTGAAGAGTGATTTTATTCTTTTGTGTTGTGGGTATAGCTTGACATGGGAAAGTCAAAAAAGAGCAAGGAAAATAATATAGTAGGGAGTGCTATTACTCGTCGGGAGAAACGGAAAAGGTTCTGCCATCGAGATTCTGCTAGTACTTATAGTGTAGTAGAAGGTCCAAGTCCACCGGCTAAATCTACAAACACAGTATCACCTGCTCCACCAGCTGCAACATCCGCTTCAATTGTACCAGCATCTCAACCAGTTACTCGTTCGTTTGCTCCGGAACTGGCCAGTTCCCAAGCTGCCTTCACACCTAACACTACTTCTGAAGCACTGTTGACACAACAGGACTTGGCAAGAACAGATGAACCTCATGAGCATCAACACCAAGACGGTACCTGACCGAGTCAAGTTGCAGTTGCATGCTCCTTTATATGTACTCTCACAGTTTGATGTACACTAACACTTTCCATATTCGTTGTTGAACTAGCACCACGGCGCAAGTGGAAACAGACATCAGGGATAATGATTGACGGATTAACAAAATCTAAAGGAGGAAGAATGGAGATCCATTTTGAGGCAGGTTTAAAAAGGCCACGTGATGCTACAGAGTCAGCCAAGTTAGTATGAGAGGCAGCCGTTGCCGTTAGGTGTCATGCGCGTATCCTCCCAACATGGATCCAGTACAGGAATGAGAAAGACAATACCCAGTTTAACACCTTCCTTGACCATTTATCCGTAAGTAATGTTATTCATCGCAATTAGTAATATTGTCTTGCTCTGTCCCATACTTTCTAGCTTCCTCCTAATAAGACTCACATTCTTTTTTCAACAGATGAGGTTCAAGTTGGATCCGAAAGATGATGCAACTAAACAAGCATGCACTCATGTTTTTCAGTCTGCTTTGAGACAGTATCGGTACCATCTTAGAAAATCTCACTTTGAAGGCAAGGCTAAAAATGAAATCGCCCAAACATCCCCGGTGGAATATATTACAGATGAAGACTGGACAGCCCTCGTTAAACACTGGTCTGATCCAAAGTATCAGGTAGGCTATATGTATTTGATCAGACCACATATTGAACTTGTATTTATGTATGTGCCTTACAAGAGTATCTTCTTCTAGGCTAACTGTTTGAAGAACAAAACCAACCGTTCTAAAGTGAAATTCCAACATACAACAGGATCTCGTAGCTATATTGCACACTGCAAGGCTCTTGTAAATAGCTGCTACTTCCTTCTTTTTTGTGCCATATTATCATATCTATATTAACCTGTTCCAAATACATAGGAAAGCCCATGCGGACCAAAAAGAACCTGAACCGAATGCAGTGCAAATATTCAAGCATTGCCACACCAGCAAGATGAAGGGCATGAGCACACCAGCTCAAGCCGCTGTTGTCAGTCCTTACTCCTCCTGCCTTGAACTGATTGGTACTGTGATGTGTTCATTTAACTACTTGGTTTGCAGCCAATGTCAGTTACTCTGTTCACTTTTATACACAGTTGTCTTAACGTATCATTTCACCTTACATGGTTTAAAAGAGATGAAGGATATTCTTTTGGTCTTGATCTGTAATCTAGTTGTTATGTTCACGTGCGCACACAATGATAAAATAGCCTATTTGTTTCATATCTGTTTGCCCATGATATGAATGATGTCATACTATGTTCATCCTACTTTAAACCATGGCTCTTTATCCTTAGATGTCAAGGAATGTGAGGAAATATACAATACAGTAGGCATGCTACATGGACATATGTTCCGAAAGTGATTTTTATTATGTAGTTGGCACTACAATACATGCTAATGTATTATAGTAGTTCACCAAAATAAGTTATGTATAAATGTTTAACCTACTTTGTTTGTTTTTGTCTCATTAGTAACTTATCTGGTACACTAATCTACAAGTTCAAACTTTCAGGAAGCTATGGAACAAATGATTGAACAACCACAACCACCTGAAGGTGACGAGGCTACTACAGGCACAATGTCACCTCTTGCTGTAGTGTGTCAGTATCTCTCCACTAACAGTGCAAAAAGCACCTTCCTGCGTAATTCTAGGTTGGTTGTCAAGGTAACCTTGTCCAAATTGCCTACTGAACAAAATCTTCCTGCTAGATAGAGTGATATATCTGTGCTCCAGACACAAGTCCAATCCCTAATGGACGTTGTTTCGGAAACAAGAATAATGGTTGAGAAATGTCATCAAGATATGAATGGTTTTGAAACCAGACTATCAGACATTCGCTTCGTTGTTGAAGAGCAATGGCGGAAAAAAGGTGGAGATCGTGCTACTCCATCATATTCTACAGCCTGAAACATTAGCACTCAGGTCAAATGATCTATGCTTCTATACATCCGATGGTGCTTTTATCTGGAAGCATTGTAAACTTATGCCAACAGGCCTTTTGTTGTATGATTGGAATTTATTTTGTTGTGATACAACATTTATGATGCTGCCACAGGCTGCAGTAATTACGACGCTATTTTTGTATAGTGTAGGTTTTATGTTAGTAATGTATTCGGCAGAAAGCTTCGTAGGAGCCCAACATGCCAACATTCGTCGGGCCCATTCCAATTGGGCTAAAAACGATTACGGGCCGAAATTGGCATGTAGCCCACTAAAAATATCTGGGCTTAAATTAGCATAAGCTTTCAAATTTTTCTGGTAGGCCTGTGCCCATAGTGGGCCTTTAACAGGCCTAAACATAATTTGGGCTCTCGGTAAAAATAGGCCATTTACAAGTGTAAATATCTTGAGCCCATAAAAAACATGGGCCTTTAATAGACCGAAAGTGAGATTGGGCCCTGATTATGCCAAATAACCCATTGGACTTAGCAGGTCGAAATGGTGGCCCATTTACGATGCGGATATTTGACAGGATGAAATTCGGACGGGCCGTAAATGCGCCGACCTAATACATGGGCCTTTAACAGGCCGGAACTTCGGTCGGGCTAGATTATCGTCATTTTTATATGGGCCGTTAATGGGCCCGATATGACGTTGGACCACATATGGCCCATGGTTTACGTCCGGTGTTAACAGGCCGAAAATGACAACAGGCCGAAAGTGGGCCTCTAACAGGCCGAATGACAGACATGGACGAATATGACCCAAATCCTTCACGGTCGTTTATGGGCTGAAAGTTTTGATGGCCTGTAAATGGGCCCAAATGAAGCCGGACCTTTAACAGGCCGAAAATACACCTGGCCGTAATTTAGCCCAATTACTTGGTGGACTGTTAATGGGCCAGAAGTGACCATGGGCCGCATTGATGACAAGTTTAGACAAGGCCGTTGACGGGCCGATTTGACAGAGAATGTTGGGGCTTTAGCTGGGCCGGCCCATTATGGTCTGCAGAATCTTGTGAGCCTTTAGCTGGGCCGGCCCATTATGGTCCGCAAAATCTTGTGGGCCTTTAGCTGGGTCGGCCCATTATAGTCCGCTAAATTTTGTGGGCATTTAGCTGGGCCGGCCCATTATGGTCTGTTAAATCTTATGGGTCTTCGGTTGGGCCAGCCCATTTAAACTTTGTGGGCCACTTTTGGGCCGGTCCACGTGTCAACATATCATAGGCCCATCTCGACCGTTGGATGAGTGACACCTGTGCCAACGCGGAGCTGACACCTGGATCCATCAGCCAATGAGAATTTTACACGTGGACAATCGGCATTGGTCGTGGCTGTTAACGGGTTATCGGATCCAAAATCCGACCCGATAGCTTAACGGCATTCCATTACGGTGGATGCCACGTGTCGGTCACCCTTGACGAAAGCACTTCTGTGATGTGCGATTCATTGTCATGGAAGTGGACACTTCCGTGATGATAATTTTGGTAATGTCATGGAACACTTCTACGACAACAGAGGTATGACTATCTTGATTCTGTCATAAATTTGTCATGGATGTACAAGCATGACAAAAAATGCGACCTACTGTGACAAACACGTATCATCACGGAAGTGTATTTTTTTGTAGTGTAATATGGAGTCGCTCCCTTATGTTGCGCCAGACTTGTACGTCGGCAGCTATGGCGCAGCTGGGTTAGGCCATCGCGAGCTTTCCTTTCCTCCCCACACTCTCCTTCGTGCTCTACGTCCTTAGGTCCCGGCCCTCAAGCGAGCCCAGCCGCCGCTGGTATGCCAGGTCGTGATGCCGTGGTCAAGGCCAGGGGGTGAGGGCTGGAGAGCCAGTAAGAGATCCAGAGTCGCGATGCTCAGGATCCCCCCTTTTAACCACTACAAGAAATATGTCAACTAGTGACCTTCTGTCAGTGACCCTGGAAGAATTGGTCATAGATCTATGACCATTTGATACCAATTGGTCAAAAGCTGTTCGGGGGGCTCCAAACCCTAAACCATTGCGACCATTTTGGTCAAAAAGGTCGTAATTTCCTTACACAAAATGGTCACAAAGCAAATAGTGCTGGTCCGCTGCCTTATTTCTAGTTGTTAACGACCAATATAGATGGTCATAGCCTTGTAGATTGTGGTGGGTTGTGATGACTAGGCGCCATCTCATCAGTTTTGCCTATGTGTCATGTCCATGTGTCAATTTTTGCCCTAGGTTGTGAAGCAACCTATATTTCTGTTATTCCAAAAATTCCCAAAAAAATTCTCATAAATTGTTTCGATCATATCTTCATCAAATATGTCAAAAAACCTTCCTTGCCTAGTTCAAAAATAACTCAACAATATTCATTTTCCTATTCTATTCAGAGCAGCACTTTGTGAAGGAAGTGTTATTTATATATTCTTGATTTCCCTAAAAAATTGTGAAGACATTTTTCTTAGTATATGATCATCCTCAGCCAAAACTCATGCCCATTGGCCATGTCCATTTCCCGTACCGCTAATCAAACACTTGGCTGCTAATTCATGTTTGAGCATAGTTCGGTCTCCTCATGAGAATCTTATGTTATAATTTTCTTCCTAGCACCTACCTGGGGAGTGCTCAACCCACTAGACATGCCTATGCCGCCCATAACGCATGGCAACGCCATGGTCACGCGGTGACCAGGCGGCGGCATACGAGCGTATGCGCTCTAGAGTTGGGGCCCTCGGCCACCATCCAAACCTCGATGTCTCACCATCAAACCATGTATTTCTGAATAAATAGATACTTATTTACCTATAAATGATTTTTGGAAAAAATAACGAGCAAACTATGAGGCACCTGCAGTTCAAATTTGACACGCTTCCAACTGAATCGACGGGAATTTGTCTTTTTCACCAAAGGTGGATCAAAACTTTTGACACCCAACCACTTTGTCAATTGTGCATTATATATGGCCTAGTATTTTACAAAATTGATTAGGTTCAATGTTGCAACAAATATATGGTAGGTCCTTCACAAAAAAACTCATTTTGGGCACTCAAAAAAATGGAAAATGAATTTTTCGTCCAAAGAAAATGAAAAGTTCCTTAGGCAACATTGTTTGTCATTCCAAGATGCACCCTTGTGCACGATATGAGGTCATTTGAACAAACTATGTCATGAATGTGGCCATAAGATTGATCATTTGGCTTGAAAGCCATGAATCTCCACACATGATAACACATTTCTGAGAACACTTTTTAAAAATAATCGATGTATTACAAGTTTATAATTTTTTCTAGTAACTTGGTCACTTATAATGACGCAATGCAAAGGTTTTCCAATTTTTTTATTTGTTTTTGAATTTTTTGTGCCCATTTCAAAATGCGGTCAAAACAGCAGGAATGACCGTTCCTAGCTAGTGGTTGAATCTTGGAATTTGTTTGGTGTTTCTCTGATTAAGTAGATACTTATGTACCTATAAATAATTTTTGGAAAAAAATAAAGAGCAAACTACGAGGTAGCTACAGTCCAAATTTGACCCGCTTCCTACTGAATCGGCGGAAATTTGTCTTTTTCACCAGAGGTGGATCAAAACTTTTTACATCCAACCATTTGGTCAATTGTGCATTAAATATGGCCTAGTATTTTAGAAATATGATTTGGTGCAATTTTGCAAGAATTATTTGGTAGGTCCTTCACAAAAAAAACCTCAGTTGGGGCACTCGAAAAATGGAAAATGGCTCTTTTGTGCAATGAAAGTGAAAACTCCCCAAATCAACATTTTTTGCCATTCCAATATGCACCCTTGTGCAGAATATGATATTATTTGAACAAACTATGCCATGAATGTGGCCATAAGATTGATCATTTGGCTTGAAAGCCATGAATCTTCACGCATGATAGCTCATTTTTGAGAACGCTTTTTTAAAATAATTTCCGTATTACAAGTTTATTATTTTTCCTGGAAACTTGGTCACATATAATGACACAATGCAAAGGTTTTCCAATTTTTTGATTTTTTTTGAAATTTTTATGCCCGTTTCAAAATGCGGTCAAAACGGCGGGTTTGACCGTTCCTAGCTAGTGGTTGAATCTTGGAAAACATTTGATGTTTCCCTGATTAAATAGATACTTATGTACCTAGAAATGATTTTTGGAAAAAATAAAGAGCAAACTATGAGGCAGCTGCAGTTCAAATTTGACCCGCTTCCAACTAAATTAGCGGGAATTTGTCTTTTTCACCAGAGGTGGATCAAAACTTTTTACACCCAACCATTTGGTCAATTGTGCATTAAATATGGCCTAGTATTTTAGAAAAATGATTTGGTCCAATTTTGCAATAATTATTTGGTAGGTTCTTCACAAAAAAACCTCACTTCGGGCACTCGAAAAATGGAAAATGGCTTTTTTGTGCAATGAAAGTGAAAACTCCCCAAATCAACATTGTTTGGAATTCCAAGATGCACCCTTATGCATAATATGAGATCATTTGAACAAACTTGCCATGAATGTGGCCATAAGATTGATCATTTGGCTTGAAAGCCATGAATCTTCACGCATCATAGCTCATTTCTGAGAACAATTTTTTAAAATAATTACCGTATTACAAGTTTATTATTTTTCCTGGAAACTTGGTCACATTTGATGAAACAATGCGAAGGTTTTCCAATTTTTTTTATTTTTTTATTTTTTTATGCCCGTTTCAAAATGCGGTCAAAACGGCGGGAATTACCGTTCTTGGCTAGTGGTTGAATCTTGAATTTTTTTGGTGTTTTTGTGATTAAATAGATACATTTTTACCTAGAAATGATTTTTGGAAAAAATAAAGAGCAAACTATGAGGTAGCTACAGTTCAAATTTGACCCGCTTCCTACTGAATCGGCAGAAATTTGTCTTTATCACCAGAGGTGGCTAAATTTTTTTGACACCCAACCGTTTGGTCAATTATACATTAAATATGGACTAATATTTTAGAAAAATGATTTAGTGCCATTTTTCTACAAATGTATGGTAGTTCCTTCACAAAAAAACACATTTTGGTCACTCAGAAAATGGAAAATGGTTCTTTTGAGCAAAGAAAATGAAAACCTCCCAAATCAACATTGTTTGTCATCCCTAAATACACACAAGTACAAAATATTGGTTTATTTGAACTAACTACAAGAGGTTAAATGTTTGCCTGAATAAGAGGGTACAAACTATAAGAGAAAAAACAAAAAATGCGTAATTCTGATTGGTGGAACCAGTTGTGGCATGGATCAGTGACATGGAAAACTTCCGTCCATCCATCCATCGATCCATCTGTCCATCCACCCCTCTGCTCTCTCTCTGACAGCAAATCCCTCTCTCTCGCATAGCTAACCCTAGTGATCCACCTCTCGTCTCCGCTCCCCTCCCCTCGCGCAGCCGCCACCCACCTCCACCATACCTTCTTCCTGTCCCGATTCCCACCCACATCACCGCCGCCGCTGCCGCCGGCGTACGCCCTCCCCCCACACCGCCGCTGTGAAACCCCGTCCTCATTTTCTCTCCCCGGTCGAGCAGCAGCAGGTCAGGCGGAGGCGACAACCAGATCCACCGCGTTGATTCTGGATTCGCGCCCTCCCCACCCCCGATTCATCTCCAATCCTGCCGCCGATACCCAACCCCACCCCCACCGGCAACCTCCCCTAACCCCATCACCACCAACGACCTCCCTCCATTGCTCCTCAACCCAACCCAACCCCGATTCAATTCAGTTCAGAGACGAATCCTCTCCCATATCGCCGCCGCCGCCACACACCTTGGTCTACAACACCAATGAATCGCGGCTTAAGCTCAGTGCGGCGGTGGTGGCAGTGTTGTGCATGTGTGCTGCTTCTCTCTCGGCCAGATCCGCCAGTTTCGCGTCCCCCACTTGCTCCTGCGTGTTGGTGCGGTGCGTTTCTGCTTCTCTTCACTGGTTGGTCTTCGCTTGTGCTGCGGCTATGGCGGTCTGGGCGTAGTCTGTGCGTGGGCGCTGCTGTTCGTTGCTTGCTGCCGCTCTGGTTTTGACTGCCGGTGGAGGTCGCAACCGGTCCGCACGCTTTTCTGTTGTTTCCCCTTGTGTCGGGAGCTAACTGCCATCTCTAGTTGTGTGCAGGCAGGTGACCAGCAGGTGCCCGGAGGAGTCCTTCGATTACCGCCATGGCTCAGATCTTGCTCCATGGAAACCTCCACGTCACCATCTTCGAGGCTTCGTCGCTCTCCCACCCCGGTCGCGCCAGCAGCGGCGCCCCCAAGTTCATCCGCAAGGTAATTCCACAGTCCTACTCACGGATCATTTTTGATTTCTCCCTTCATTTTATTTTCTTCCCGTCCAAGCCGAATCAATTGATTGATCGTTACCACGCCCGACTAGACGTGCTAGTCTACAGTATTAGTACATGGTAAAATGGTGCGGTTAGGGAGCCATTTTTTACTAGTACTAGTAAAAAATAACTGAAAATATAGAGAATCACTGCGTATTTTATCCAGAATCGTTGCTAGAGTTTTGCTTATGCCGGCTCCTACCGTAGTTGATAGATGATTATGATAGTTGCCCAGTAATTTAAAGGTTGGCCCGATCGTGGTTACATCTTCACTCCCTGAATTGTTTGCCTGGACTCACAGTTTGAGTATGCGATGCGTGTCTCTGTAGTCATGCCCATGACGTGACTCTTCATGTTCTAAACTGATCTTTGTACATTTGAAATCAATGAGTGTAGGTGTGATCTTTGTACATTGTGAGGTTCAAAACTAATATCTCCTCTAGGAAACAAATATTTCACAAGGCCTGCTCTGCTTTGAGTTGGTTCGAATTTGAATGGTTCGCTGTGTGTAGGTGTGATCTGAATTCTGAATGGGTCTTTTGGCAGGTACATGAAGGCCGGGAGTCCCAAGGCGCACCTCACGCGCGGGTCGGTAAGTTATTGTGCGTTCGTTTGTCATTCATTTTCTAGATCTTGCACGTGAGGTGTTTTTTTGAATGTGCCGACAGCGTTTGATTGACTGATTTGTTGTTGGTGAACTTGCTGGTATGCATGTAGATCATGGTGTACCAGCTTTGCAAGGGTGTTGCTTGTTTCCACGGACGCGGTGTCCGGCACCATGACCTTGAGCCACACAACCTGCAAATTGGTGAATGGGTTGGTATCCTCTAGTTTGATCCCAGCAAGAGGAAGTGTTCCCTTCTCTTTATCAACCAAAGGCACTTTATTCTCTCATGGATGGATGGGACTCCATCAATTTAGTATCAGTTTAGGTGTTAGTATGCTGTTGATGCCGTGCTTTTTGTCTTGTCATGTGCTGATATTAACTGGCAGCATTAGCTCCCATGATTGCTTGCTTGCTTGCTTACTCTATAACCTGTACTGCTAAAACATGTTATCCTACTCCATGATGCTATATCATTTGCAAATACTCCTGGACATCAGCTCCCATGATGTTGCATTAGCTATAATCTGTACTGCTAAAAGAGGAGTGTAAACTGGAGTAATTTTTTCAGCCATTATCTTTGTTTTCTTTTGGGCGAATGCTCTCCACTGGAGTATAGCTGGGTACTGCATATCCTTTTGCATTCCTTTTTCAGTCAGTGCTTGAACATTTTTTAAAGATGAATTGGAATACACCTGGATAGCAGTACATGGAGTATAGTTGTAACTTCTTGTAGTATAGCTGTAGCAGCCCATTAGGATTAGTTTTTGGGAATTTTTTGGGAATTTTTAAACTAGCAATCTCTCTCTCCATCTCTTTGTATGTGCGCTCCTGTGCATCCATTGCATGTAAAATCATGTTTTCAAACTCTTCTACTGTCGGATAGACTGACCTTGAATGCACCAACACATTGTGTCAGTTTTCCATGATCTATCTAGTACTAGTTCTTAACTTCCTATACATATAGGAGTATTCTGCTTGCTTTGGTTGCCAAACCAAAATACCATGGCTTGGTGACGTCCCTCTGTATTGGGTTATGTTAGCATACTAGTACAACACAGCTAGTCATAACAAGGCTAGGTCATCATATACTGCGCTTGATATAAATGTTTAGCTTCTAACAAAAAGTAATTTGGGAATAAATTCTTCCATCAATTTAATATGATTTCTGTTGATAGATATGTCTAGAACTATTGAAATTATGATCAAGACAGTATACTGTTAGGTTCTTACCCATAACATGAGGATATCTTTTTTCAAATGTGGAAGCCATCATAACATCAGCTGGTCAAAGTTATACGCATTGTTTAACTTTTTCTTCTTTGAATTTCACATTGCAGTTCTTTGTTGTAAGAAAACTTTTTCTTCTTCAGCTGATAACAGGCTGGATGTCGGCCTGTCGATGCACCGGGCGCTGTAGGAGGTCGAGAATGTCTGCACCACCCTCATGCGCAAGAAGCCAAACAACACGTTCTTTCCATCCAAAAATCTGTGATTGACCCAACCCAATACAAATGCAAGCGTCTGTTAATCTGCCTTTGCGTGTTTTGTACTCTACAACTTCCTAGCAACATCAATATTGGGCTGTGAAACTGTCCCTGCTTAAACAGTTACTTGTCCACACTTGATTGAAGTGGAAGTACTTGTTCGGTTTTTATGCTAGTATATAGTATGATTATTAATTAGCTCTTGTTAGTTGGTATTGTTGTTGTACAAGCGGGGCCCTCTTTCCTAGAGATATAATTTTGGGTGCACGTTCATCATAGTTTTAGTGCAAATATTTGCATCAGATGGATGGATGGAGTGTTCCTTTCTTCCTTATAAAGCTAGCCTACTATGTTGAAACTGACACACTTGTGCATGCATGATGATGCAGATTGTAGGCACGCCGAGCTTGCTGGCGGATGCTTCTTCAGGGGCAAAGAAGAAATCTTCAAGAAGAAGGTGCCCGAAGCTGATGCCGCGTCGAGTGACTGATCTTCCCTCGGGGTCGTCAACTGTAGTCATATTGTCGCTGGATCTCCTTCCCCCTTCTCTCAGTGTGTTTTTCTGTCAATAGCTAGTACCATAAGTTGGAGCTAGCTGTACCAGGAACTTAATTTGCATTTATTCAACTAGATCAAGTACAAGTACATTAGTTCGTAATCTGCTATTAATACATCTCCTAGTTATAAATTTCCTGAAGTAGTGCATGTATATATTTAGGTGTTGTTTAATTAGAAAATGGATGTGATTTCTAACTTGATTGTTGTAGGCTACAAGATATATCTCTGTTGGTTCATCTTGCTGTAGAATATGCCCCTATTCATTCATTTATGTGTATTGCTATTTACCTCCGGTGACATGTGAGAAGCACTCATCTATATGTTTATATTTTGAGCAGCTGGGTACAACTACAGTTGCAGAATCATCTAGCCAAATTTGGGAGGATGGCATAAAAGATTAGATAACCCCTACTTTTGAAATCATGGTAAGCTTTAGTACAATCTGTTTATATGAAGCTGCACGTAAGCACTGTTGCTGGCAATCTGGCACATCATATTAGTCCTATCCCTTGTTTTGTCACTAGCATACACTACAATCCCTTGTTCTGTCACTAGCATACACTACAGTTTTATTAAATGGGGGGCATATCATTTGCTCTATATAATAGTGTTGATTTTGCGCTGATATGAACTTACAACAGTATTACATTGTAGTGTTTTCTGCATGTTGTTGTATCACTAGTTTCATGCTGCCTTCTCATTTGAACCTATTCTTCAACAGTATTACTTTGTTTATATGATTGGGGGCAATTTACTTGGTTCTTCGATGGAGCACTAAAATTGCCTTCCTGTGATGTTGTAGGTGCCCAGTTTGTGCTCGCTACCGAAGGAGCTCCATGTTCAAGAAGATTGAAGACACATAGAGCTTCTAAATTATGTAGTTGTTACACATAGAGCTCCATACTGATTCTGTAGTTGTTACACATAGAGCTTGTAAAACAGTGATTGAAGATGTATTATGTGTTATTTATAGAGTAGCTGCTCCATACTGAATTTGGCTGTTGTTATTTTAAGTACTACTTGTATTTTTTTTGTTTATGCCAATTTAAATACTGGCTATTTATTTACTATGAAATTGAAATCTTAAGAATATGACCTTGACAATTGGGACCCACTTACTAGAACCTGACAACCGGGACCAATTACCAGAACTTACAATTGGGACCCATCTGAATTGACCCATCTTAAAACAAGGAAAAAAATGTAATTATAAAAAAATCTGGAATTGTTGAGACAAAAAGGCCATGGCCCAGAAAATAAAAAGGCTATAATGTTGGGCTAGGCCCATGAAATCGAAGAAAAATTGACAGGAAAAAATATTAAAAAGGCTGAATTAATGGGCTCGGCCCATCTAAAGCACCGAAATGGACCGGGCTCATTCTAAGTAACGACCTTATGAATTGGTCACAATTTTGCCACATCAGATTGCCACGTCGGATCCGACGTGGCCTAGGCAGACAGCTAGTGACCAAAACAAAAGGTCATGGGTTCAACGACCTTCTGTTTTGGTCGTAACTCGTAAACGTCTACGACCTTCTCTGTGAGAAGGTCGTGAATGTCAGTTTACGACCGCCAGCTTTTGACCTTCTGTTTTTGGTCACAAAAAGGTCGCAAATGAAAAACAGTGACCTTTCATTGACCAATAGTCAAGGTCACAAGTTGACATATTTCTTGTAGTTAACGTGCAAGCAGATTGCGTGGGAAAGGGAGAGAGAGCCCGAGGTGCCGCCCGCTGAAATCCTCAGGAGGTTCCTGCAAATCAACATGAGAGGAACACGGGTTGCCATTACAATTGCCTGTGGACCATTGGTTGCTCCGAGCGAGAGGTGGGCACTGAGGGCATGGTGAGGTGAGGCTTGCGGGGCTGCCGCGAGCCAAAGCTCGACCACTCAGATTTGTCGGTGTTGCGGGGACGGACCCATGCGCAAGCGCCGTGCCAGAGCGAGCAGCTCCCATGGTGGATGTCAATCGAGCAGGTGATTATTTCAGGCAGGTTAGATACGAAAGGAATATCATCTTCGGTAAATGCAAGAGGGATACATGCCACTGGGTCAGGCCTAAGCGGCTTGAGGATGATGCAGCTCGAGGGGCGCCTCCAGCAAAGTAACCTGAAAACATAAGAAAAAGATACATGCCGCAGGGACAGACCCACGCGACCTGGGAATGATGCAGCCCTAAGGGCACTCCCAGCTGAAATGAACTTGGAAGATGTCACCTGGTACCATTGTAGGAGTGGTGTTGGAGTAGCTGAAGATACCGCTGAAGGCACGCAGTGAAGAGGCCGACCCTCACGAGCCACTGAAGACCTAAGCCTCGGGAGGCTTTGTGGGTCCAGGTGGCTCCTCGAGGACCGTCTCCATCTCCGCAAGGACCGTGTGATGCCTGGCCTCCTGAGCCGCTAGAATGCTCCGTAGGTGATGCTGGTGGACGGCAACCGTGTTTGGTAGGCCGAAAGGCATGCAGACATAGATGTCTGGCGGACCCTTGCAGCGTCCCACGTGCAAAGGCCAAAGGCGCTCCTGATACACGGCTCGGTTGAGCCCTGGGACGTCGATGCAGACGCGCATCCCACCATGGGGGGCCACTCCGGGCAAGTGGCGATCGCCGCTCATGGTTCTTACTTCCTGAAGCTCCTGAGTGACCTTGGTGATGAACTCCTGAACATTGGGCTCTCCACGCCCTGAGACCTCCTGAGGGAAACATGCTGCGAAGCATGCCTCCAAGTGGTGACCGAGCGCCTCCCTCGTGATTTTGGCAAAGTCTGAGGCCCTCCAGAATAGAGCCCCCAAGCCCTGCCTGAGGAGGGCACCGGGTGCACCTTCCTATGCGATGGAAGGAGGCGCCACTTGCACGGGCGCTGATCCTGACGCAGCGCCTCCTGAGATGCCAGCCTCCCGAAGCCTAGAGCTGAGCGGTGTCTTTTTTTTCTTGGGGACTACCTTGGGAGGATCCTCGCCCCTGCTGTCCGGGTCCTCGATCGATGCAGCTTGGAAGGCGTGCTCAAGGGAGCACACCACATCTCTTTCTTCGCAGGGGACCGTGATGATTCCGCCGCTTCCCGGCATCTTGAGGACATTGTAGCCATGGTAGGTCACCGCCATGAACTTGGCCAAGGCTGGATACCCGAGGATGGCATTGTAGGCAGGCGGATGTGGGCGACATCAAAGTCGATGAGATCAGTGCGGTAGTTGTTGCGCTGGCCGAACGTGACAGCACTACAAAAAAAAGACACATCCGTGACATTTTGGGTCGAACGAATTTTTTTTCTGTCATACATATGAAACTTCTATGACGATAACTGTGACAAAATCCGGTATCATCATAGATGTGGTGGGCTCCTACTTCTATGACAAAAAATCATGATAGAAAATGGGCTTTTCGTCCTGGGCGGGCCGGAGACATAGCCGCATGGCATTCTTTGGGCCGTCCATGACAGAAAAACCGTGGTAGAAGTGAGGGCGAGGAAAATTTCGGGGAATCCCGGTTACGGTGGGTGGTCGGGGCCGAGCGATGCGTGTTTCCCTCGTACACGTACGCGCGTGTGTGCGAGGCGTTGGCTCTAACTGAACCCGAGCAAGGCGTTGTGCTCTAACTGAACCCGAGCGATTGCACTGCAGGCTACGCGTTACTGAACCCGAGCGATCGATCGATGGCTATTAACTGAACCCGATCGAGCGATTCCTTCGCTACTGCTACTAACTAAAGTCGATCGATGCTGCCTATCTGGATGAACAGTGAGCGTTGTGTGGGGGGGGTGGATGAACAGTGAGCGGTGGGAGTTGATGAACAGGACCCATGTCGTTGCCTCTGGATGAACAGGACCCCGATCGATCAAGCTGGTTGGGGCTGGATGAACAGGACCCTGTGGAGGGCTGGATGAACAGGACGACCCCGTGAGGGCTGGATGAACAGTAGCCCGTGGAGGGGTGGATGAACAGTAGCCCATGGAGGGGTGGTTGAACAGGAGCCCATGGAGAGCGGTGGTTGAACAGTAGCCGGTGGAGTAGCGCGCGGTGGAGGCTGGAGGAACAAGAGCCCGTGGATGAACAATCACAGGTGGAGGCTGGAGGAGGTCGACGGTGGATAAACAGTAGCCCGTGGAGGCTGGAGGAGGTTGACGGTGGAGATGAACAGTATCCCCTAGAGTCCCATTTTGCGGTACACCACACCCCCCGATGAACAGGACCCCCGTTTCGACCGTAGCGCTCCAACACAAGTCCGTTTCGTCCGTTTTGCGGTACGCCACACCCCTCCCGATCAACAGGACCCCCGATTCGACCGCAGGAGGTCCGTTTCGTCCGTTTTGCGGTACGCCACACCCCTCTCGATGAACAGGATCCCATTTCGAACATGGCCGGTCGAACACAAGGCCGTTTTCTCTGTTCTGCGGTACGCCAGGACTCGTTTCCATCGCATGTTCCATCCAAGCCCCCCCGATGAACACGAAGACGCATTCCGTTCCGACCCAGCCGGTTGGCTCCCACGCGTTTCGTTGCCTCCCGATGAACACGACGCATTCCGTTGCCTCCCCATGAGCACGACGCATTCCGTTGCCTCCCCATGAACATGATGATGACGCTGTTTCTCTGTTCCGACCCAGCAATGTACATGAGCCCTGGCCGTACGTATGTGCGAGTAGGCGTTCGAGACCCAGCCCGTATGTATGTACGTGGCCGTATTTTCTTTCTTACACT
Organism: Triticum dicoccoides; assembly: GCF_002162155.2. Lineage (NCBI taxonomy): Eukaryota > Viridiplantae > Streptophyta > Magnoliopsida > Poales > Poaceae > Triticum > Triticum dicoccoides. Next base: position 59,431,980 of record NC_041391.1, read on the forward strand.
CTGGCCGCTATACGTACGTGTACATGCTATGTGCGCGCCTCTACTAGGACACGTGCGCGCCTCTACATCGACCAGTATATATGTACGTACACGTTCGCGACCAGAACAACAACGCTACGTATGCTTCGACCAGGTGGGTCCCGACTTTCAGGCACTTCCTTGCATGCGAAGATGTAGCTGGTGGCTCCCGGCAGTCAGGGGGGCGAATCATTTTTTTTCCTGGACGCACTTCCTTGCGTCCGAAGGTGTAGCTGCTAGGTCCCAGTAGTCAGGGGGCGAATCGTTTTGTTTTTTTTGCCCGGACGCACTTCCTTGCGTGCGAAGGTGTAGCTGGTGGGTCCCAGCAGTCAGGGGGGAAACATTTTTTTCACGAAATACGGTGGCCAGTCCAGTGGGTCCCTGCTGTCAGGTGGAGGAATAATTATTTTGCGCGTAATAAGGAGACACTTCCTTGCGGCTGCCGTGGACCCAGCTGTCAGCCTCGCCCACATACAGTACTCTTCGGATGGAAGTCGGTCGTTGACCACATTGACCACGCCGCGCCGAGAGCACCACAACGGTGGACGACGGCGAGGCTTAGGAAGGGACGATGCGGAGCCGGGGAAGACGCAAGAGTGGATTCCCACGCAAAGAGGAGTATGAGGGTTCACTGGTTCGGCTGCGGTGTGAGGCTGTCATCGCCGCAGAATAACAAGGGGTGTGGGTGAGTAGAGGGATGGCCTGGCCAGTGGTGGGAGTATTAGGGGGTGATGTCTACTACACAACCTTCTTCTTTTAGACGTTGTTGGGCCTGCAAGTGCACGATTTTGTAGGACAATAGCAAATTTCCCTCAAGTGTATAACCTATGGTTTATCAATCCATTGGAGGCGTAGGATGAAGATGGTCTCTCTCAAACAACCCTGCAACAAAATTACAAAGAGTCTCTTGTGTCCCCAACACACCCAATACAATGGTAAATTGTATAGGTGCACTAGTTCGGCGAAGAGATGGTGATACAAGTGCAATATGGATGGTAGATAAAGGTTTTTGTAATCTGAAAATATAAAAACAGCAAGGTAACTAATGATAAAAGTGAGCACAAACGGTATTGCAATGATAGGAAACAAGGCCTAAGGTTCACGCTTTCACTAGTGCAAGTTCTCTCAACAATAATAACATAAATAGATCATATAACAATCCCTCAACATGCAACAAAGAGTCACTCCAAAGCCACTAATAGTGGAGAACAAACTAAGAGATTATGGTAGGGTACGAAACCACCTCAAAGTTATTCTTTCGGATCAATCTATTCAAGAGTCCGTACTAGAATAACACCTTAAGACACAAATCAACCAAAACCCTAATGTCACCTAGATACTCCATTGTCACCTCAGGTATCTGTGGGCATGATTATACGATAAGCATCACACAATCTCAGATTCATCTATTCAACCAACACAAAGTACTTCAAAGAGTGCCCCAAAGTTTCTACCGGAGAGTCAAGATGAAACATGTGCCAACCCTTATGCATAGGTTCATGGGAGGAACCCGCAAGTTGGTCACCAAAACATACATCAAGTGGCACATGATATTCCATTGTCACCATAGATAAGCACGGCAAGACATACATCAAGTGTTCTCAAATCATTAAGGACTCAATCCGATAAGATAACTTCAAAGGAAAAACTCAATCCATTACAAGGGAGTAGAGGGGGAGAAACATCATAAGATCCAACTATAATAGCAAAGCTCGCGATACACCAAGATCGTGCCACAGAGGGAACACGAGAGAGAGAGAGAGAGAGAGAGAGAGAGAGATCAAACACATAGCTACTGGTACATACCCTCAGCCTCGATGGTGAACTACTCCCTCCTCGTCATGCAGAGCGCTGGGATGATGAAGATGGCCACCGGTGAGGGATCCCCCCCGGGCAAGGTGCCGGAATAGGCTCCTGAGAGGTTTTTGGTGGCTACAGAGGCTTGCGGCGGTGGAACTCTCGATCTATCTTCTCCTTGGATGTTTTTAGGGTACGTGGGACTATATAGGAGAAAGAAGTCGGTCGGGAGGTGCTCGAGGGGCCCACGAGACAGGGGGGCGCGGCCAGTAGGGGGGGGGGGCACCCCCACCCCCGTGGCCTCCTCGAGGATCTTCTGACGTGAACTCTAAGTCTCCAGGATCATATTCTTCCCAAAAATCACGCTGCCGAAGGTTTCATTCCGTTTGGACTCTGTTTGATATTCCTTTTCTTTGAAATACCGAAACAGGCAATAAAACAGCAATATGGGCTAGGACTCCGGTTAATAGGTTAGTCCCAAAAGTAATATAAAAGTGTATAATAAAGCCCGTAATCATTCAAAACAGATAATATAATAGCATGAAAGCTACATTAATTATAGATACGTTGGAGACGTATCAGCATCCCCAAGCTTAATTCCTGCTCGTCCTTGAGTAGGTAAATGATAAAGATAGATTTTCTGAAGTGTGAATGCTAGAGGTGCACAAGTTTGATCAATGATAATTTCAATCACCTTTACTAGCATAATTATATGTCATAAAAGTAGTTCATTTCATAAAACTTTTCATAGTCATCAAACTATGAAAACTAGCAATGATAATTTCAATGATCAAGTAACAAGGCATTCACATGTTAAAGCATAGACCATAAACTTTCTTGAAAACTAGAAAACTTCATTCTTAGTCATCAAACAATTGCAATTCATCTTATTTTTAGGAAGATTCTATGTCAGAGCTTTGATTTAGCAAACTTCACATACTCAACTATCATATAGTCTTCTACAATTGCTAACGCTCATGCAATACTAATAGGTCCAAAGTTTTAATTCAACACAAAGAAAGATAGGGGCTTATAGTGTTGCCTCCAAACGTATTCACCTTTGGGTGATGTCAACAATAATAGTTCATGCTAACTTACATCCAATTGGATATATATATTAGGATCACCCCAACACAAAGTGCTTGCCAAAGGATAAAATGAAAAAGGGAAAGGTGAAGATCACCTTGACTCTTGCATAAAGTAAAAGACATAAGGTAAAAGATAGGCCCTTCGCAGAGGGAAGCAGAGGTTGTCATGCGTTTTTAGGGTTGGACAGACAAAATCTTAATGCGAAAGAATGTCACTTTATATTGCCCCTTGTATATGGACCTTTATTATGCAGTCCGTCGCTTTTATTGCTTCCATAACAAGATCGTACAAAGATTATTTTCTCCGCACTAATAAGTCATGCATATTTAGAGAGCAATTTTTATTTATTGCACCGATGACAACTTACTTGAAGGATCTTACTCAATCCATAGGTAGGTACGGTGGACTCTCATGGCAAAAACTGGGTTTAAGGATATTTGGAAGCACAAGTAGTATCTCTACTTGGTGCAAGGAATTTTGGCTAGCATGAGGGGGAAAGGCAAGCTCAACATGTTTGAATGATCCATGACAATATACTCTAACTGAGATGTGAGAAAACATAACCCATTACGTTGTCTTCCTTGTCCAACATCAACTCTTTAGGATGTCATACTTAATGAGTGCTCACAATTATAAAAGATGTCTAAGATAGCATATTTATATGTGAAATCTCTCTTCCTTCAACATTCTTTCATGAATTGCTCAAATGACCAATACAATGTTTGCTAACCGTCAATAAATTTACAACCTATACTTCTTAGATGTGAAGTCATTACTCCCCATGGCATAAGCATATGAAGCATATATAATTTCATATTTATGACATTCAACTCATTCAACCATTTACTCAAAGGATATAAGTGAAGCACACGAGTAAATGACAAACTACTCCAACAAGATATAAGTGAAGATCAATGAGTAGTTAAATAATTATGTAGCTATCTGAAGACTCTCTCCCATTTAAGAATTTCAGATCTTGGTATTGTATTCAAACAGCAAGCAAAACAAAAATAAAATGACATTACAAGGATAGCACAACTCATGTGAAGAAGCGAAAACTTAGGTTCAACCGATACTAACCATTAATTGTTGGAGAAGAAAGGTGGGATGCCTACCGGGGCATCCCCAAGCTTAGGTGCTTGAGACTTCTTGGAATATTATCTTGGGGTACCTTGGGCATCCCCAAGCTTGAGCTTTTGTGTCTCCTTAATTCCTTTCATGTCACGGTTTCCTTTTTATCAAAAGCTTCATCCACACCAAACTCAACAAGAACTCGTGAGATAGGTTAGTATAAACTAATGCAAAACCTTATCATCTTCTACTGTTACAAATCACTAAGATTATTATTCCACATTGAATACTAAATGTCTCTGCATATTTAATACTCCTATCCTCAAATATAATCATTAAACAAGCAAACATAAGCAAACAATGCAAACATAACAGCAATCTGCCAAAACAGTATAGTCTGTAAAGAATGCAAGATTCATCATACTTCCCTAAATCCAAAAATTATAAGAAAAATACTACGTTGTAAAAGATTTATCTGAGCCCATTATTAAAAAAGATTCAACACTATATCACTCTCTGACTTTTCTAGGGAATTTTTGCAACAGCGGTAAACTTTCTGTTTTGAAACAGCAACATGTATACATGCAAAATAAGCATGGTAAAGGCTATCCTTGACATATTTATTGAAAATAAAGATGCAAAACATTATTATAAATAACAGCAATCAAATACTAACAAAATAAAATGACTCTCCATGCAAAACACATATCATGTGGTGAATAAAAATATAGCTCCAGGTAAAGTTACGGATGAACGAAGACGAAAGAGGGGATGCCATCCGGGGCATCCCCAAGCTTAGTTGCTTGGTTGTCCGTGAATATTACCTTGGGGTGCCTTGGGCATCCCCAATCTTAGGCTCTTTCCACTCCTTATTCCATAGTCCATCGAATCTTTACCCAAAACTTGAAAACTTCAACCACACAAAACTCAAAACAAAACTCGTAAGCTCCGTTAGTATGAGAAAATAAATCACCACTTTAAGGTACTGTAATGAACTCATTATTTATTTATATTGGTGTTAAACCTACTGTATTCCAAGTTCTCTGTGGTTCATACCCTTACATACTAGCCATAGATGCATCAAAATAAGCAAACAACACACTAAAGGAAGAATCTGTCAAAAACAGAACAGTCTGTAGCAATCTGTATCAAACGTATACTTCTGGAACTCCAAAAATTATTAATTAAATTTTGAACCTGGGGAATTTGTCTATTAATCATCTGCAAAAAGAATCAACCTAAAATCACTCTCCAGTAAGAAATGACAGCTATTCTTGTGAGCGCAAAGTTTCTGTTTTTTACAGCATGATCATAAAGACTTCACCCAAGTATTCCCAAAGGTTCTACTTGGCACTTTATTGAAACAAAAGCTATAAAACATGATTAATACATTAGAAAAATCATGTGTACACACGAAAACAGTAAGGGTAAATGTTGGGTTTGTCTCCCAACAACCGCTTTTCTTTAATGCCTTTCTAGCTAGGCATGATGATGACAATGATGCTCACATAAAAGATAAGAACTGAAACATAAAGAGAGCATCATGAAGCATATGACTAGCACATTTAAGTCTAACCCACTTCCTATGCATAGGGATTTTGTGAGCAAACAACTTATGGGAACAATAATCAACTAGCATAGGAAGGTCAAACAAGCATAGCTTCAAAAATTTCAACACATAGAGAGGAAACTTGATATTATTGCAATTCGTACAAGCATATATTCCTCCCTCATAATAATTTTCAGTAGCATCATGAATTAATTCAACAATATAACCAGCACCTAAAGCATTATTTTCATGATCTACAAGCATAGAAAATTTATTACTCTCCACATAAGCAAAATTCTTCTCATTCGGAGTGGTGGGAGTATCATAAGAGACTTGAATACTATAAATTGTTTCCACATTAAAAGAGTAATGTTCAGAGAAAGGGTAGTCATAATCATGACAAGTTTTATAAATATAATCATCACTACTTTTTATAGCATAAGTTTCATCACAATAATCATCATAAGTAGCAACTTTGTTCTCATCATAATCGATTGAAACCTCTTCCAAGATAGTGGAATCACTAAATAAAGTTGACACTCTTCCAAATCCACTTTCATATTCATCAAAATAAGATTCAACATCCTGTAAAATAGTGGGATCACTACTTCCTAAAGTTGATAGTCTTCCAAACCCACTTTCATCAATATAATCATCATAAATAGGCATGCTATCCTCATAACAACATTGCATATCAAAACTTGGGAGGCTAAAAATATCATATTCATTAAACATAGTATCCCCAAGCTTGGGACAATCATTAATTTTCGCAAATATATTTTCAAATATTTCATATTGATCAAACATAGCTTCCCCAAGCTTGGACCTTTTCATATCATAAGCATAATCACTCTCATCATTAATAGTATGGATAGCACCAATAGTATAGCAATTATCATCATCACAATGAGTAGTAGGAGGAACATCATTTCGAAGGGATACCTTTTTACCTTTGCTGCTCCTTCTCTTCCTTTTCTTCTTCACATTATGTGTGGGTTCAACCTTCTTTATTGATGGGATTGGTTGAATAGAATGCTCCTCCTCGTTACCTGATTCATCATAAGAAATAATAGGAGGAGATTGGGAAGTCTCTTCCCTTTCATTAGTATTCTCATCATCTTCTGTTTGCTTTCTTTTCTTTAGGTAATTGGCAATGTAAGGATTTTCAATGCAATTCACCGCACAATACACATAAATTTCATCTAGATCAAAATCAAAAAATCTATCAAGATTAAATTTTGGAATACCCTCGGTTATACGTTTCATTTCTTCATACCCCAAAAGAAGACTAAGCTCTTTATGATTCTCAAGGGTAATCAAGTTATCACAATTTTTGGACACGATTCGATCATGAAATAATTTGCATTGGAGATTTAAATGACCATGTTCATTGCAAAATTCACAAGGAGCGCACAAAATATTGAATTTTTCAGCACAAACATCAAGACTTTCTTGCAAAGTTTTAGTTGCTAAATACTTATGCCTCTTGCAATATATATCTTCTCTATTCGGTGTGTTCATGCAAACATGCACTCCAAAAAAGTTGACATGCTCATAAAAGATATTTTCATCATGACTAGTGCAATCATCATTAGTACTATGGATATTCAAAGAATTCATACTAAAAATATGCAATCATGCTCATCATTCAAAGATTTAGTCCCAAACATTTTATAGATTTCTTCTTCTAGCACTTGAGCACAATTTTCCTTACCATCATTCTCATGAAATATATTAAAAAGATGAAGAGTATGAGACAAACTTAATTCCATTTTTTGTAGTTTTCTTTTATAGACTACACTAGTGATAAAACAATAAACAAAAAGACTCGATTCCAAGATCTAAAGATATACCTTCAAGCACTCTCCTCACGGCAACAGCGCCAGAAAAGAGCTTGATGTCTACTACACAACCTTCTTCTTGTAGACATTGTTGGGCCTGCAAGTGCACAGGTTTGTAGGATAGTAGCAAATTTCCCTCAAGTGGATGACCTAAGGTTTATCAATCCGTGGGAGGCGTAGGATGAAGATGGACTCTCTCAAACAACCCTGCAACCAAATAGCAAAGAGTCTCTTGTGTCCCCAACACACCCAATACAATGGTAAATTGTATAGGTGCACTAGTTCGGCGAAGAGATGGTGATACAAGTGCAATATGGATGGTAGATAAAGGTTTTTGTAATCTGAAAATATAAAAACAGCAAGGTAACTAATGATAAAAGTGAGCACAAACGGTATTGCAATGATAGGAAACAAGGCCTAAGGTTCATACTTTCACTAGTGCAAGTTCTCTCAACAATAATAACATAGGTAGATCATATAACAATCCCTCAACATGCAACAAAGAGTCACTCCAAAGCCACTAATAGCGGAGAACAAACGAAAAGCTTATGGTAGGGTATGAAACCACCTCAAAGTTATTCTTTTGGATCAATCTATTCAAGAGTCCGTACTAGAATAACACCTTAAGATACAAATCAACCAAAATCCTAATGTCACCTAGATACTCCATTTTCACCTGAAGTATCTATGGGCATGATTATACGATAAGCATCACACAATCTCAGATTCATCTATTCAACCAACACAAAGTACTTCAAAGAGTGCCCCAAAGTTTCTACTGGAGAGTCAAGACGAAAATATGTGCCAACCCTTATGCATAGGTTCATGGGCGGAACCCGCAAGTTGGTCACCAAAACATACATCAAGTGGCACATGATATCCCATTGTCACCACAGATAAGGACGACAAGACATACATCAAGTGTTCTCAAATCATTAAAGACTCAATTCGATAAGATAACTTCAAAGGGAAAACTCAATCCATTAAAAGGAGTAGAGGGGGAGAAACATCATAAGATCCAACTATAATAGCAAAGCTCGCGATACATCAAGATCGTGCCATAGAGGGAACACGAGAGAGAACACGAGAGAGAGAGAGAGATCAAACACATAGCTACTGGTACATACCCTCAGCATCGAGGGTGAACTACTCCCTCCTCGTCATGGAAAGCGCTGGGATGATGAAG
>NC_041391.1:59440938-59508459 GCF_002162155.2 Triticum dicoccoides
AGGGTGCTGGAATCGGCTCCCAAGAGGTTTTTGGTGGCTACAGAGGCTTGCGGCGGCGGAACTCCCGATCTATCTTCTCCTTGGATGTTTTTAGGGTACGTGGGACTATATAGGCGAAAGAAGTTGGTCGGGAGGTGCTCGAGGGGCCCACGAGACAGGGGGGCGCGCCCAATAGGGGGGAGCCCCCCACCCTCGTGGCCTCCTCGAGGATCTTCTGACGTGAACTCCAAGTCTCCAGGATCATATTCTTCCCAAAAATCACGCTACCGAAGGTTTCATTCCGTTTGGAATCCGTTCGATCTTCCTTTTCTTCGAAATACTGAAACAGGCAATAAAACAACAATATGGGTTGGGCCTCCAGTTAATAGGTTAGTCCCAAAACTAATATAAAATTGTATAATAAAGCCCGTAATCATTCAAAACAGATAATATAATAGCATGAATGCTTCATAAATTATAGATACGTTGGAGACGAATCAGGAGCGGTGAGGCCTCCGCAGCATCACAACCGGCCATGGGAGGCAGGAGCATGCGGCATGACCGGCGCTACCTTGGGCGGCTGGAGCACGAAGACCAGAGGTTGAAGAAGCACTATAGCCGTTGGATGGACATCGTACAGTCACTGGAGCTAGAATCGTTCAAATTGACTAAGTTGAGAAATCCCTCCGTCCCCGTAAACTTAGTAGGCCCACAAGTCAGCCTCCCACCAAGGTGAGTCCCAGCTAGCAGGGGGAGTATTCATTTTTTTGTGCGTAATAAGGAGGCATTTCCGGTGGGTCCGAGCTGATAGCGGCGGGAACATTTTTTTCACGAATTATAGAGGCCCTTCCAGTGGGTCCCAGCTATCAGGTGGAGGAATCATTATTTTGCGCGTAATAAGGAGGCAGTTCCTTGTGTGGGCCCCTACTATCAGCCTCTTCCGATGGCTGTTGTTTGTTGACCATGTTGACCTCGCCACGTCGAGAGCACAAACGCGGTGGACGAGGGCGAGGCCCAGGAAGAGAACCACCCAGAGCCGGCGAAGCCACCACAGCAGATGCCCACGCTGAGGAGCGAACGAGCACTGACTGGTCGGCTACGGGGTGAGGCTGACGTCGCCGGAAAATAATAGGATATGTGGGTGGTTAGAGGGATGGCCTGGCGGCAGCACAGCCAGCCACGGGAGGAGGGAGCAGGCAATCCCCCCGGCGCTGGTTTGGGCGGTTGGAGCAATAAGATTAGAGATTGAAGAAGCACAGCGGCCGTTGGATGGACATCCAACAGTCACTTTTGTGTGTTGACTAAGTTGACAAAGCCTTGCGTACGCGTCAAAAAAAATTTAGGACATCGTCGTGAACCTAGTAGGCCGAGAAGTAAGCCTCCAAATCTGTGGAAAACAACATATAGCCCATTAGCCATTATTTTCAATAATTTACAGCCCATTTGCTAATTCTCAAGGATATTTGAAGCCCATATTCTTTTTATTAGCATTACAGACCATATTTCTGGGCACGGCTAAAAAATTCAACGAAAATTTTCATATTTCGGTGGGGTCCAAACTCTTTTATTCATGAAATTTCGAGTCACATTAAAAATAATTTTCAAAAAATTATATCAAAATAAAATTCAAAAAACAATTCTCCGCAAAAAAATGAATGAAATTTAGAATCTTAACTAGCAAGATGCCCGTTCATTGCACGGAACGTGAAGATGCATTTGTATGAGTAGTTTATCTTGTCGGAGAAAAGATGATATTTTAATGTAATTGCCAGTTGGCTTTGGTTTTTGTAAGAGTAGAGAGTAGAGAAATCCTGGAAAAAATGATATTTTAATGCAATTGCCGGTTGGCTTTGGTTTAAAAATTTACAGCCCATTTCTTACAACTTATAGCCCGTTTTCTGGGGAAGCCCATTTCCTACTACTTACATCCCTCCTCGTCTTGAAAGATTTGCAGCCTAGCAGGGCTGAGAAAAGCAAGTAGGCCTCAGTTTTGGTATTCTCCAAAAAAAAAGAACTGGGCTAGAAAATTTCAGAAAGAAAAAATATATCAACTGGGCTCGTCATGTGCTTAATAAAAGCGTAAGTGTGGGCTAGATGGGCCACAACCCCCGCATAGCGCACAGTTGAGCTCCGTCTCTGAAACTAAAAAACAACTCTGTCTAAAAAAACTAAAAAACAACTGGGCGAGTTGCTGGGTCCCTGGTGTTATCCGCTTGTTTTGTAATTTTCTCGTTTATTGACTACATTGACAATGGCGTGGGACCTAGTTGTCAAATAATTAGGAGGAAGTATTTTTTGGCTTGTAATAACGAGGCACCTGCTTGCGAAATGCAATGACCCTGGTGGGTCCCTACTGTCGGCCTCTCCACGTACAATCATCTCCTGATTCCTCTTGGTTGTTGACCATGTTGACAACGCCAGACGGCGGCGGGCATAGTGAGCGAACCAAGGCGGAGAACGACGGCAAGGCCTCGGATGGGAACGAACAGCAGCCATGGAAGATGCGGCAGTGTAGTGGCAGGTGGAGGGGAGTACAAGGGCAACAACATGCAAGTCAAGCATACAAATGGTACAAAAATCCCAAGGATTAATTGTTCATCAAAATTTTAGACAAAACCCAGATTGAACATGACAGTAACATCTAACCCAACCACTCTTTTTTGCAGTCACAAACAAATGGATCGGTCTGATCCATAAAATCAACATCCTGTGCAAAAAAATTATTTCAGGATGTCTACAACTTATTATAAATAGAAGCCGAGCACGTTTAGAAGCCCATTTTTCCACCTCAAACTTCCTTTTTTTCTGTTCAACATGTTCATCCATGAGAAATCTGTTGTCGTAAAAATTAAGCCTCATGGACAATAGTAACCTCGCATTCAATAGGAAGAATGTGACAAAGCTTCTGTTTGCCTGGTTGGATGCATATCGCCCCATCATTATTGTACTCGAACGAATGTCATGAGAACTGAGAAAATCCTTGTGCTTATTACGCCAATGATTGGTTATATGTTTTTCTCCATGTGGTTCTACCTAAGTAGACATGAAGATTGAAAACAGTTAAGGTCTAAAAAAAGAGTATGTCAAAAGAACGACAGCTAAACAGTTAATTCTAGTACAATATATACGGGCTTTCAATGTGCATGAAATCATCACTCTATGTATAAATTCTCCAGAGATCGAAAGCATCGCAGCAAGCCAATAATTATTTCCAGATCAAAACAATACATTCTGATATATATGATCTTGATAGCATCCAGCAGCATTGATAGGCTACCAATGGACGAACTCTTCATTGAGCATATAACATAATATTAGTACCCAATGTGTACTCGAAGATGATATAATACTTATGCGCACAAATAAAAAATGCGGCATATGATTACAAATGTGTAGATGATAATATACAGTACCTGAAAAAGTGAGGAGCCAAACACCAACTCCTTGTGATTACTAAACGGGTCACGAATTACACCCAAGGTCTCTAGTTTGGGCGTAGAGACGAAAATTATTTTTGAAGGTGTATAACAATTATGAAGGAGCTACCTTTCAAGTGAAGGGGCATCTTCGATGATGACTTGCTGTCCTTTAAAACAAATTCCAATGCTTTTAAGGTGAGGCGACTTTATTTGGAGACAACTGATACCGATTTCTATTCCCAAAACAATCAGCAAGTGCTCCAGGGCAGGGCAACTGGAGTGGATGATGCTGTGCAGTGAGGCCTCCGACAGATAAACCACCACAAGTGAAAGTTTTTTTAGCAGTGGGAGTCGAAGCATTTGTACCAGATCTTCTGGTAGATGGCACCGGGCGAAGGTGGCGGTGTGGAGAGAGGAGGAAAACCGCGAGATGGACAACGGCGGTATGGGCGTGAATTCTTGGTATGTTCATGGTATGAAACTTTCGTGGTAATGGTAGAACTCAAACTGCTGGAGTTTTCTGAATTCAGGGGATGTGAGCCAAGTGTCCACCTTGCCGGGTATGGACAACAGGTAGCTTGTCGGGATGCAGCGGCATTGAACGGGGCCCTGCTGGTGAGTAGAGACGATGGCTCTGAGGAGATCAAATTCAGGAAGGACAGATATCTGACGACAGTCGAGATTGAGGGGCGCGGTGCGCCATAGAGGGCGCCACCGAGTTGAGAGGACTTGTGTGCGGCAGCAATCCTTGGTGGGGAGAAGCGAGATGATCTCCTCAAGGATGATGCCCGGGAGATCGCTGATGCGGTCCACCGGAGATTCTACCGGTACCTCAGATCCAGGTGGGGGGGGGGGGCTTGCCGCTTCTCCCCGCGCTACCGGGTGCGGGATCTACAACCGGCGTCACCATTGGTGGGAGCCTCATCTTCTTGGCATTGGGGCCTACCGACTCCATTTTCCTTGTGGGCATCGCACCGAGCTCACGGGTTTGAGCAGAGTTGCCAGAGATGAGCCTAGTGGCAATGCGAGTGGGGAAGGAGGGCTGGGGATTTCTGTAGGAGTGGAAGAAGAGGAGCAGGCATTTTCTGTACGAGTGAGGAAGAAGGTGAGCGGGGTTTTCCAGACGAGTGAGGAAGATTGGGGAGAGGGGGAAATTGGGGGGAGACGGAAGCGGGAGAGTGAGATGTTCATGTTTATAAGGCCCGTTGCACTGACTACTCGCTTTTTCCCAAGAACCACTCTCTTCTTTTATGTTGCTGCATTGGAGCTGGCGCATGGACTTGGTTGCAAGATGCATGTGCCCACCGGCCACTGCATGCGCCTGGTTTGTTACTAGGCCTATTTAATAGGGTGGTTATGGAGTAAATTAAGGAGATTTATTTTCTCTGTGTGGATCCACCAAATTAGATGATGTGGTACTGCATGCAGACACTCACATTAAACTAACATTCAGAAGAACAAAAGTTCAGCATGTCTATGCATCTCAATGATTCACCATACTATAACCAATACAAAGCTGTGAGAAGGTGTGGAAATAAAGAAAATCGGTCGATGCTTCTCTGAGCAAAGGGCCTCCCTGCGCACACATTAATTTCCTGGGCATGCTTGTTTCTTCTCAATGTTGCGAGCACTTTGAGCATGTTGGCAACTCCACAGCTAGCTAGCTGCCTCATCTTGCAATTGATGCTGACACATTTGCAGCAAACACATGAGGCAATAGAGATGACTCAACATGGGTCCATATTGTGCAGTTCCCCTAAAATCATATTCATTGTCCTGAATCTAAAAATATAGGAAAACAATAGCTATACTTAAACGATGTTGCAAAATAGTAGCACATATCAATAGCTTGGCATGACAAAACACGATCATCTGGACGAAGGGGATACTGACCTGCCTGAGGAAGATTATATATAATTTCATAAGTCCTTGGTTGATTTCCACCTTCGGTTGCACTGCTTGTTTGCTCCTCCACACATGACAAGATCGTTCCGCACTGCATTCAGCAAGTCAACATACAAATAAGCTAATTTCATCTTGCGGTGGTCATTGTACCTAGTTACGAATGTAGGAATACCTAGAGCACCATGAGGTAGCTGACAACAGGTAGATGCAGCCATATAAATTTTGTGCGGTGCTACCAAAATTGAGGTTTGTATCCCTTCCTGTTATGATAATTCTTCTTGGAGTTGGTAGAATGTGATGGCTTGTTCTATGCATCAAACTTGCCTTTCCCCTGAGATTTGTTCTTGTTGTTTTGGGGCTGGTTGGGCTGGAAGTTGTTCTCGTGTACCATGTGGTCACTAGAAGCTCCCTCAGCGACCCGAGCATGTGTGTCCTTTGTTCTCGCCTTCTCCTCAAAATCAAGAGTGCTAATGAGATCCAAAACAGAAAATTGATGTCTCTTGTTTTTCAGAGAAGTAGCAAAATCGTTCCACGAAGGTGGAAGCTTGGCAATGATGGTCCCAACAACAAATTTGTCTGGCAACACACCCTTAAAGTACTCAAGTTCCTTAGAGAGTGACTGTATCTCTTGAACAACAGAGCACTCATCAGTTATCTTGTAGTCACAGAATTGCTCCATGACGTACAACTCATTGCCAGCGCCCGAGGGCCCAAACGTGGCATTGAGCGCAACCCACATGTCTTTTCCTCTGTCAAATGACATATATGAATCCACAATGGTATCGTCAAGAACACTCAGTAGGGCGGCTTTAAAGAGGGTATCCATGTTCTGAAAAGCTTCCTGCTATGTAGGATTAAGATCGCCCTCAGGATTACCCTTAGTGGCGTCATAGCAGTACATGATCTGAAACCAATATACTGCTCTTGTGTGCCACCTTTTATATTGCACCCCCTTAAAAGTAGGCGGCTTCAAAAGCGCAGCAAAACCACTCGGAGTAAATTGCCTATAATCAGGTTTTTGGATTGGATTGTTGAATATATGAGCAATTTAGTATGAGATTTAATCCGAATCAGAAGTAAATAGATCATGACGACAATTGCAAACATCAAAGTAATGATGCGGACTAAACTAGGAGGGCAGAATCACATACTGTACAACGGGAGCAAAACTGATGTGGTTAATGTTGTCACTCATGTCGTTAATGAAGAGGTTACCGAGGTCAGGGAAGAAGGCTGTCGTTGAGGAAGTCGTCGCTGGCAGCAGTCACAGGAGTGTGCTCCCCAAAAGCCTGACCACCCCTCTCCCATACAGGATCACGAAAGGCGGGGTTCGGAGGATTGTTGTCCCTTCTTGCGGTGCACGCCAGAAGGAGGGCTGGAGAAGAATTGTGTGGCGGCGCTAAGATCTGGAACGGTACGAAACCATATGATACAGCGGCGGCTAGGGTAGAGCATGTCAGGTCGGTCGTGCGAGTATAATAGTAGGACTTTGGTATAAAAAGTCAATAATAGCCCCACCAAGGTTTGTCTTAAAAAACCGGAGTAATTAAGGCGTCCGTTAGTCCCTTTAGTATAAATACTATATCATTAATAATGGCCCCACCTTTTATCTCACAAAGTATGTTGGAGTACAGCCGGCTACACGTTTACAATCCGCTTCGCTTCTCTCTCCTTCAACTAAGGCTATCCATAGTGGGAGTAACTTAGGTAGTAACTTAAGATATCCCAAGACAAGTTTGCTTATGTGGCAAGTATTTAATGGGGAAAGAGGTGCTTGTGGTAACATAATATGTTACTGTAACATAGCGCTTCCCGAGGAAAAATGAGTCTATGAGATAATAAATGAAGCAATCTATGATACTACTACTTCCCGAGGCAAAATGTTACTTTGCACTATGGAGGTAATAACTTACACTAGTGTCATATGCATGACACTAGTCTAAGTTACTCCCCACTGACCAGCCTAAGCACAAATACTATATTTAAATCCTTATAGCAAGCTTATGTCATCTAATTGTAGTACTTGATCTAAAGTTACACTCCACTGTGTAGTCTGAAATGCCGGGCGTGCAGCGGGCGGTGCCCTCGGTCGGTGCATCGCTTCAACGGTGGAAGCAGTGAGAGGTCGCGTCGCCCTGACTTGCCATCAATGTGGAGCGGCAGGCTCAGCTGGTGCCGGTCGAGAAGCGCGCGTGGGAGGGGGGAGGGGTTTTTGTTGGGCCAAGAAGGTGCGAAGCCAACTTGGGATCGGTTCGGATGGGGAAATATCATGTGCTCCCATACTCTGTATATGACACTAGTCTATGTTACTACTCCCTCCTTTCCGGTTTATAGAGATGTTTAGAGTAACATAGTAATATGTTACAGTATAAGTTACTCCCCACTATGACCAGCCTTGGCCTCTCCTAGTGCTCCACCATGTATAGCTGCTAAGCCTGCCACGTAGGCATAAAATATGATGTGGCACCAATAAACTAAGCACCTATGCGTTCAAGACTTGAGTTACTAAGCCATTTAATGTACTTAGCACCTCATCTAAAGAGCATGGTTAATAGTATAGCCAGTTGCTGGCTATAAGCCAGTGCCATGTCATCTACAACCCATCTTATAGTCAACGTGTACAATAGTAGATCAAAAGAGTGTGGCCTACCTTTGATTCTCACAAAGTTCCTAGGATCACGTGCTAGAGCTGGCTCTTCACAAAGAGCCTGCTTACCCTTCTCTCTCCTCTTCTCTTTCCTCCAACTAAGAAGAAATATACTACTCCCTCCCTTCCTTGATATAAGGTGTATAGATTTTTGAGAAAAATTCTGAAATATAAGGTGTATTGCGCTGCACCACTCGTTTGAGATATTTTTTGAGGGATTTGTTTACATTTCCTTATATCACGCACGCTCCTCTATTTTCTCATGTCAATTAGTCATGTGTAATGTCGCCCAAAACTTGTGAAATTTTCCCTCCATGTGTGTTCTTTAATTTCCATGCCAAAAACTATACACCCTATATTTAGGAATGGAGGGAGTAGTTTATTCCTTATAGCCCGCTGACTCAGCTCTATTGTACTTGCTCTAAGCACATCTAAGCACTTACTAGCACCCCCTTGACCGTGGAGCTTGACGGTGTACGTCACCTTGTGTCTTATAATTTTCCTCGTCATCATCTGAGTCCTAGAAGATCTCACCCACATCATCATTATCATGCAGCCGCCTTGATAGACAACGTGCGCAGAAGGAGTAGAGGCGACTGGGGACGCACCACCACCACGTCGTGGGCACTCCGTATGTGCTCGTGTGCGTGCAACGTGCATGTTTTTTCCATCGGTGCTAGCTCTAAGGCCGAGGCTGTGGTCGTCTTCGTCTCCGACTAGTAGTTGAGCAACGACGGCAAAGGGGTGCTGCAAGAGATGCGTATGCGCCATTGCGTGCGAGCTTCACCGTAGCATGACGAACCGGATGTCGCCGCGGATGGCGCACCCCTCCATGCAGCCGAGTGTGTGCGCATGCATGTGTTATTCACGTGCATTCTGCGGCCGAGCGTGTGTGCATGCACGTCTTGTGTACATGCATTGTGTGCTCCATGTTGTGCTCGTATGTGCATGAGTTGGATCGGATGGAGTTAGTACGTTGGCTTGTGTACATGCGTGGCTGCATGCGTCATGTACATGCGTGGATTGTTGCATGGTTATCAATAATTCAATATAAACTACTCCCTTCGTTCCTAAATATAAGTCTTTCTAGCCATTTCAAATAGACTACAACATACGGATGTATGTAGACATATTTTAGAGTGTAGATTCACTCATTTTGGTTCGTATGTAGTCCCTTATTGAAATCTCTAAAAAGACTTATATTTGGGAATGGAGGGAGTATAAAACATCTTCAACTTAGCATCCTGATGTACCGTTTCTAGTGGTTAGCAGAAAGTTAATGTTCTTTTATTTGTTTATAGGTGGGCATGCGGTAAAAAATAGGGGAAACACGCAAGGTTCCTTGCAGACGCTCCACCGCGAGGTTCCTTGCTCCTTCTCGGCCGTCGGCAATCTATGCTCTTCAACTCTTTTCTTTTACATGAGCTTTGTTCATCCTTTTCCCAACATGCGAGACATCTAGCATCAAGGTGCACGTGTCATGCAAGAAAATGGAGATAATAAGATAAGCAGTGCGTAAGTGAGTCGTGCGGGGGGAAAAGCGGGGGGAAACCCTTTTTCGTAAGTGATTCATGCACTTCGATGTCAGCTACGCAATATTTTTTCTCCTCGATGGCACATGAATAGTGCATGTACTCAACGACGGAGCATGGGATGGTAGCAATGACATGACATGGTCAGCCCTTTTTTGTAGAGAGTACGTACTACTAGTAAATAACTTTGATGTGTCCCATCAACTCGCAGAACGACAAGAAGCTTCATTACGCCTTCTCCCTCGCCAACGCGTGCGTGGTGGCTCGCAGCACGAGGTGAAACTTTTGCTTACAAGTGGTGGACGTGCAACAATTCATTTGGTGTCAGATTGCCAGAAGCACTACTGTAGAACCATCGACTTCCGGAAGAGGCGAAGAGCCAAGCGCAAGGTCACCTACTAACCTTAGGCTAGGCGTAGTGGGAGTAACATAAGTAGGGGTACCTCCTTTTTTTATTCTAGAAACAACCACATGCGAATATCAAGGTGCTGGTGACGCAGAACAAATTTCCTGGAGTCCGTGCTCAGCCCTCCTCTATCTCTCTTCTCAGCCAGCCAGTGGACGCGCGAAGCCCATCATCTGTTTGCTCACATGCGGTCCCACATGTCAGTGAAAATGCCAGAGGACCCACTGAACCTACACATCTTTCACCTCGACGTGCTGGTGATGAAAAACAAATCCAATAAAGATCTTCGGTGGCCGCATTTGGAGTTACTCAAGAGTAGTAAGATTCTATTTATAGTTTAACCCAAGATGCACATCACGTGGCTTCAACTACCACTCTATTTTCTTTCATGATCCGACCTGGATGCTGGATGTCCCACGTGTCGGCAAAAGGAGGAAGAACCCGACCAAATCTTCGGTTGTGCTCTCAGATTAGACTAGTTGTGCTAACTTAAAAAATTTATTGTGTAGTCCCTCCGTTCCAAAATACTTGACTTCCATTTGTCCAAAAATGGATGTACCTATATACTAAAACATGTCTAGATACATATATATTTTGACAAATAGAAGTCATGTATTGGGAAGAATAGTACATCCATATATTGATAGAGCACAATTTAGTAGATGTTCTAGCACTTTTAGCTAGCACAGAGGCTAGAGATGAGACTAGTGCACTTGTTGATACTCCTACTAGAATAGAGGCCAGACATGAGACTAGATGCGAGGAAGCAACATCTACTTCTTTACACTCGAAGAAGAAAGAAGCAAGCAAGATTGAGCCTCCGCAGATCAACAATGAATGCATCGAGAAGGCACTAAGGGCATCCACAGTGCTTAGAGGCTAGCTTGCCTCTAAGCTGGACCCCACAGCGCTGCCTCCAAACAGTCGAAACCAAGCAGTGTATAACATTTTGCTTCAGACTCTATTGTGGGCCCATGATTGATTAAACAAAGGCATGATAATCTGAATGGAGGAGAACTTTGGCGCATCACATGCATCGTTGGGAGCACAAACAGGCTGACGGGTGGGGCTGCTTGATTATTTAAATCACAAGAGGCAGCCTCCAAGCTAAGAGGCGATGCTAGGGATTTTTTGCTTAGAGTCGTGAAGTGCAGTGTATGGAGGCGACCTCTAAGAAGAGACAGAGAGCTTAGAGGCAGTGAAAAATGCACATTGTGGATTCTCTAATCCAACTTACAGGAGTAGTAAAATGTATTCTTGTGGTTCATGTTTTCTTTGGTCTTGCTTGTCTAGTCAAAATTATCGTTGGATTTCATGCAAAACGGAGGTTCATTTGGGGTCGTGCGTTGGAGTTGGCCTTACAAGTGGGACCGCAGTTGAGGAAACCGACTGTCGGCAAACCCCCACCTCGCCCGCCACGCATGGCTGAAGTTAGAGAAACGACGAGGTTGAAGAGATTGCTCTAGCACGGACTCCAAGAAATAATATGGTGTCAGTTGGATGTCGTGGTGGTGGCGTGTGCCGTACTCCTGGACGAGAATGCTTGTTCTGGCCCATGCCACCCTACTACTCCTACTACTTACTATATACTACTCCTACCATCTTCGAGGATTCGAGGTGCTGGTTATGTATAGCGAACATATATTAACATATGGCTACAGTAAAAACACCCGCCCGACACGCGAAGCTAGTACAAATAGTGTACTACTATTGTTGATTGGCCTCATCCGATAACCTGTTGCAATGCACGTACAATTATGTATTCGGAAAATATTTTTTTGCCTCGTCGCACCACTCACTCAGAGAAGCGACTCGAAAGCCATTCATAAATTTAGTATGTTTATCACAGGCATATCATTTTATTACATACAACAGGTCATCAACCCACATCGACAATGAGGATACATTATAAATACTAAAGTTTTCACCACACAACAAATAACAAGCAACGAAATGAACTTCAACAACCATTCCTCGGTGTTGGAAACGCTTGCTTTGAACCACAAGTGATTCTCTGGGACGGGCCATCTATTGTCGATCTCGAGACCAACGCTGGATTGATGATCCAGGCTGAAGCGGCCTACTATATTAGTACCAGGGTAGGGAACCACCCAAATGTCCGAGGTATAGATACATTTGCTTCTCATAAATGGTAGTAACGTTGTGTCAACAGCAGTTGGATCGCCTTTCACCATCATTGGATAGTTTTGTCCAAGGAAGAGCAAGTTTTCTCCAAGACAATCAATTCTGTACCAGTGAGAAGGAGTGGGCGCTAGCATACTAGTATCCATCCCGAATACCATGAAACAAGTGTTGGAATAGGTCTGGAGAGTGCGACCATGGGAGACTACACCTGCTTCCTTAGTAGTAACATCATTGGTGGGTTGTATACACACAAAAAGAGGTGATCCATCGGAATTAGTTGCCAGGCGCCACATAGTATATGGGCGCTGTAGGTCCTCATGCTCGTGATCATCACCATCGTCATCTCCCCCTTGGTTATAAAAATTTTCAAGTATGGGTGGTAGAATGTTCACAGGACCTTGGAAACACAAGAAGAAGGTTAATTAGTAAAGGGAAACTTGCTAACCCGCATGCATGTGGATGAAACAATTATAATTACGGTGGAATACAAACGTACCGAAAGCATAAGGATTCCATGCAAAAAACAGTGTCATGAGTGGTGGCAGCAAACACAAGGCCCTCGTATTGAATTGCATCACAGTACTCATCCATGTACAGAAACTGATTTTTGAGCAATATCCATCCAGTCAAACCACGAAGGACGGCAACAAGCTTGTCGAAGATAGCAACAACTTCATAGTTGTTGTAATTCCAAGAGCGGTGGGAACTCGACAAATTGCAATCTTCCGTAGAAGATAGTCACCATGATCATATTTGAACGTGCGTACAATACCGGTGTTCTCAACCTCTGGGCAGTATGCTGAGATTTTTGGAAGTGGAACCCGGTCATGAGTGTACACATTCACAAGTTCCCACTCGCTGTTGGACCCAATGTAAACAACCCAATCTCCATTTGCGCCTGCCCAAGCCTTACCCTCAAGCGATGGCATCTTAACATCACACATATCATTATCAAGGGGCATCAGCTTGCACAGGGCGAGGCCTCCGTCCTCCTGGCGCCACTCATCAGGGTCACGGCGAAGAAGATAGGGGAGATCAGACCACTCCTTGACTCTTGGGTTCGTTGTAATGATGTTATTAGTTGAGTCGAGAATGGGCTTCAACGAACCTGCCATGCTAGCTGAGGTGATGACGTCGCACCAATCAATGAGTTCCTCCACCACGTCATCTTTCAGATTGGGGTAAGAATAACGGGGTCGTTTCTAGCTTGTTCCCTCCATGGAGAAGATGATCGAACAATGGCAGAAGAAAGGGTGAAGGGCTGAAGGAAAATGGAGGAGGGAGAGGAAGAGCATGTGACAATAGTTCCAAATCGAGAGGGAAAGGCGAAGAGTCGGTGGACGGTTGCCAGTTTGCCACGGTTCACGAAGAGTCGCCCTGGCCTACACGTCTGTTCGGAAATACTACTACTCCCCGTTATCTCACTGGGACGATGATCAGGTGACATGCACGTTTGCATGTCACCGTGTGCCTTGCGGTCGAAATTTAAATTTAAACATTGCGAAAAAATCAGAAAAAATTCATGCATGTTCACAATACATATTAAGATAACCCCATATCAAAATTCGAAACATACATCGAGAAACAAAAAAGAGAAACTCATATGTGAATAGTCTACACGAACCATTCGCGAACTATTGATGACAGATTTCTCTTTTTTGTTTCTTGATGTATGTTTCGAATTTTGATCTGAATTTTTTAGCGGTTATCTTAATATGTGCTGTGAACATGCATGAATTTTTTCAGTTTTTTTGCAATTTTTAAATTAGAATTTCGGCTGCAAGGCACACGGTGACATGCAAACGTGCATGTCACCTGATCTCTGTCCGTCTCATTGATACGTTGGAATGGGACAACATGTCAACGAAACATGGTGTGTAATTTCTCGTGCAAAATGCACTGGCCGCGTTGGCCCGAGGTGTCGCATTAGATTTTTTTGAAAGTTTGCTGCATTAGTTATCGACCTTTATTTTTTTAACATGCAATCTGATTGGATAGCTCCTGTGGTCATCACACGTGAGCGGATATAGTGATGGTTGATTCGCCCGAGCAACTTATTACTGTGGGAATATGGGAGTAGCAGCGGATTCAAGGAACAGAGAAATGATGGTTGCTTCGTCTGAGCAACTTACTGTGGCGAAGGTGGGGCTCTGTGATTTGACTGCTCACTGGTCATTACTAATGCAGCGCAACGACCGAGGTGAATCTTTCCCTGAAGTTGTGTTGTGCACTTAATATTGTTGCATGGCAAGTGGAGCCGGATGAAGGATGTCCAACAAGTCGGTGAAACGAAGTTGAATTGTTTCTGGCATTGCTATCAATCCTTCAGGATTTGTTTATATGTACGCTTTATTTTGATGAAATTGTACTGTGATGCTATGAAGGTTTCAACTTTGGTTCCTGCAGGAAAAAAAGTTTTCAACTTAGGATTCATGTGTCTTGCCTCGAGATTATCTCGTTACAACATTCCATCAAATACAAATGAAACTACCATGCCTAATTCATCTCAATGGTTCGCAGATCAGCGCCAATATTCACATCAAAACTAAAGACAAAGTTGTGAGAAGGTGTACAAATAAAGAAAGAAATATAATTGATCGATGCTGTTCGTAGGCATGGCTCCATTTCCTTGGCATAGTGTTCATTGCATGGCAGCTAGTTTCACCTAGCTCTGTAACCAAAAAAGAGGTGTATGAAGGACACCACAATCTGATCATTTTGTGCAGCTCCACTAAAATCGAGCGGACCATTCTTGTTTGCAAAGATATCCAGTGAGTGTGATTACAATAATAGTGGACCTACATGATGAAACATAACACACATAAATAGAAGCCGATCACCTCTACGATCTCTCTTTAGGACTAACTTCTTGTTGGAGAAGATTAGGCACGGAGTTGGATGAGGAGGATAGCAAAACCAATCTCCCTTTCCGCAGTACCACAGAAATGTAAAAACGTTGCCCGTGTGACATTTTGGCGGAAATGCACAAAACACTCTTCAGAAAAGTGATTTGTGCAGTTCACCAAAAGGTCGCAATAGCAACGAGGTGAAAATCGATAGCCCTGTTTGCAAAAGGAGGTCAAAAGGAAACAATTACTGCCCAATAACACGAGTTGAAGACACATACGCCGACAAAAAAGAAGCATGTTCTATGTAATAAGGGAAAGATAGCACATGGTGGTTTATCAAAAATGGTTTGAGGAGGAGACTGCAAGATGGAAAGTACGCCGGCCGAGATACGATTTAAGTAGCCAACTAAAGAAGATCCACATGCAGCAACATTGGAAGATGGGCAGTGGAGCAAGGCCGGAGGAAGCTGTACCTGAGGCTTGTCGGGGTGTTACTAGGAGGGCGCCGGCGGCCGGGATCTGCCCATACTGCGGCAGCGAGCAAGTGGCAAAGGCCCTACCGCGCCAGATCTTGGTCAGACAGAACGGCGGGTACCGCAGATCAGGACGTGCCGCCTCAACACCGTCGAACAGAGAGACGATGCACATTCCCCCTTTCCACCGGCAGACAGGATGCGGCCGGATCACTGACCAACGCTGAGAGAGAGAGGCCACAGCGGCCTTGTGTGAGATGGTGTGACGAGAGACAAACCCATTTTTCCATTTTTCCCACGGCAATCGTTTTATATTCTGTATGTGCCATTGAGGAATATATAACTTTATTTAATGCTAACGTGTCAAGTCGAACTTTGTTCCGTCTAGGCGTGGTACCCGAACCTCCTTCGATTAAACAACCACTACACGCATCAAATTATCACGTGGGCTGCCTTTTCGTACAGAAACGAACTCCACCGTGTACCCACGTGGGTGTGGCTGGGAACGAGACGTGAGTACGTGCGTCCTGCGTGCACTTCTTCTTTAGGTGCAGGTACATACGTGGGTGGGTGTGAGAGAGATGGTTTGTGCGAAACAGAGGCAATGTATTGATGATATCTCAATCAGAAAAACGTAACATATGCAATGTGTGGGAAACTGAGTCATGGACGTGAGATATCGATAGAATTGAAAATAGAGATGAAGTGTGTGGCTCCGCGATCGATAAAGAGTGCCATCGAATTTGTGTTTGCCCACGTCAAAGATACAGGGCGGCTGGCCTACTGGAATTTGAGAGGGCAGAGGTGCAGTTTTTCTCCGTGGCATGGATACCTACCTACAACGTTCGACTATTGGTGTGTGTAGGGGGGGAGGGGGTAGAGACCGATCAACTAGTATATGTGTGGGGAAGGAGAGAGACCTAGCTATGTATTGAGGGAGATCGATCGACATCCATGGATATGTGTAGCAGAGGAATAAGGTTGGGAAAAAGACAAAGGTAGAGCGTCGGAGGGTTGGTGGTGGAGTGGCGTCTCACAAATGGTGGGAGAGGCCTGGTAGACAAATGGATGGTATGAGTGCAATATCAATAAGAGAGGGCGGGGGATGTCCGTCTGCCTATGCACGTGCGTGTGAGAGACGGGTCGGGAGGTATTCAAGGATGATGAGGGGAGAAGATATGGTTGTGGTAAGCATAGTAACTACACAGGAAGATCAACCGTCGTGTGTCCGTGAAAAGGAGAGACATAACTAGCGAGGTAAGTGTATCGGTGCTTGGTGAAAACAAATTATAGTCGACCTGGACATATGTAGGGAGATCAGTTCATATACACGTCTGCATGTGTTAGAAGCAAATAAGGTCCGGAGAGGCAGACAGGGGGAGAGGGTGTGGCTAGGAGGTGGTGCGAGAGGCCTACCATGTCGAGGGGGAGGAGTGTGTGAGTATTTGATCAATGAAAAGAGGGGTGGGAGTGTGCACTTGCATGGAATCGTATTGGACATAGGGGGCATGGACGGTGAGAAGAGAAGAGGGGAAGTATATATGTGTTTGTTGTAGGCACACTTGGCTAGAGATGTATATTGACCGGTGTGTGCCGGAAAGAAGGAGTCGGGGCCTACACACACCGCTGGTGGACGACCTAAAGAGAAATAATGAACGTGCGCGATGGAGGGGACGCTAAGGGTGTGTGAGAGGGGGGCGAGCGTGTGCATGCACGATAGAAAGTTAGCGCTAGCTAGCTACAAATAGAAGAGGACCGTGAAGGTGTAAAAGATGAACAAAGATCATAATTCATTATAAAAAAGTGGATACGGATACTTGAAGAAGATATCATAATGTAGAACATTGATTATAATTTGGGCTAATGTGTGGCTTTTGCAACTCAGGCATAAATACTTGTCATAATGTAGGGGTCGGGGCACTATACTTTGTGTGATAAACACGGTGTACGTATGGAACATGGTTTAGATTATGAATATATAGTTAGTACATCAAATGTACTATTATTTGGAATCAACATCAAGTGTATTCAAAAAATAGAATTCGAGTTCACGTAGTACACATAGTTCATATCTATCTCTATAGGAATCATGTGGTGTGTTATTAAGGTAATACATGAATGATGGTTGAAGTTGGCAACAATCATGATTGTAGATTCCTATTGATATAGAGGAACGAATTCAAATTTAGTTCGAATTGCAGCGGTAGTATAGACATTTGGAGTGCACTAAAATGTTGGTATGAGTAGGTTACCTGCATTATACAGCAAGCGAAAAAATTTAGGACATAACATGGATTCATACTCCCTCCTTCCATCTATATAGGGCGTAATGAGTTTTTAAAGACCGCCTTTGACTATTGACAAGATTAATAGTACATGACATGCACAATGTGTGAAACTTATATCATTGCAAGAAACTTTCACAGACGAATTTAACGGTGTGCTTTGTGTAAGTTGCATGTCATATATTATTGCTCTAATATTTGGTCAGAGTTAGCATCGAAAAACGCATTAGGCCCTATATACATGGAAGGAGGGAGTAGCTTTGAATAGCATTTGTATAGTAAAACGGGGAAAGACTCTCTCTTTGTGTGGTGTGAATAGTTTAAATTTTTCCGTTTTCTTTTTGGCTGAGGGAAGTGCGAATTGATTTGGTACGTACAAGTACAATATTACTACATGTTAGGCTTGTCCCTAAAATTCAACCCGCGCCTTGTTATATCCCGAAAATTCAGATATCGTGCTCCCAAAATTGGCGCCTTCACAACCCGTGCCTTGCTATCCCAAAATTACAACATGCGCGAAAACTCCCTCCAGCTGCCAAATCCCGACACGTGAAATCCCCCTTCTAACCCGGAGCCAAAAGGGCCGCTAGTTCAAAACGGTGGGGGGTACTTTTTTAACATACCCTACATTTTGGACAAGCGCGTCCCTAAGTCATGCTTCACCCCCTCCCATCGCCCCCTTTTCGCCATTCGAAATCCCAGGCCGCCATAACCTGTCCGCTCCAGCCGCGAAACCCCACCCTCATCCGTCCACCACCTCACCGTTGCCCAGCCGGAGCTTCTTTCCCGACGACGTCGTCCACCACAACAGTTCGACGTCCCTCGTCCACCTCCCCGGATGAGGATCCGTCGTCCATCTCGTCGTCCCGACGCTTCGGCCACCCCGTCCTCCACCTCCAAGGAGCTGCTTCGACGATCGTCTCATCAATCGCGGCTGCTCCTTCCCCGCAGCGCCGCCTTAACCTGCTCCACCGGAACCGCATCATCCTCACCAACTCCTCCGATGAAGCCGAGTCCAACTCGACGCCACCAAAGAGGTTGTACACTCATCGCATCGCACCTTCTCCTTAATTCGACCTCCCGGCGCCAACGGTCCTCCATCGCGCACCCCCATGGAGCGACTACCTTGAAGCCGGCGCCGCGGGCGACATCTCCACGGCGGCTCTACCCCAGTGCCAGGCCCCTTCGGCGGCGGCATCCATACCAGCCGGATCTGCTGCTGCTGCTCCGGCTCTCGCTCGCTCGCTCACGCTGCTGCTGCAGCTCTCCCCTTCGCTCGTGCCGTTGCTCTGCTCCGATTTTGCCACACTTCAGTCGACTGAATCGACTTTTGGGTGAGTCGATTTTTAGGGAGTTAAGGAAGAACCACCCGCAGCACTGACAGAGGCTCGTCGGAGAGGTACCCCACTATCTATCTTGGGGTTCAGGGTGGGGGCGGGGGGCCTAGAGGGCTGGTCGGGGCGGCGGTGGGGAGTTGTTTCAGGGCGGCGAAGCGGTGCTGGGGCCGGCGGTTCGGCGGTGGTGGCTGGCGGCTCAGGGGGCTGCAGGTTGAAGATGAACTGCAGGCCCTCCCTAAACTACATGTCAAGCGCCTCTCTGCTACCATTGCGTTCAGTTTCCACAGTAACATTCAGAATCCACAGTAAATTTCAGTTTCGACAGTTAAGTTCAGAGTCAATAGTTTTTACCTCATCTATTGTAGTCAGGTGGTTTTTGGTGATGTAAATTTTACATCCATTTTACATCATCTATTGGAGATGCTATTAGAATCCCACTTGATATTGACGATGTCTGTCTTGTGCTGCTTCAGCCTTGACGTCTTACGGCTCACCGTAGCTGCTCCTACGACATAACGATCCATCACAACAGAGCAGTTGCCTGGACGCCGTCTACAGATTCCTCAGATCTTCCTCCACACCTCCGACAGCCACCTCTGCCTCAACTGCTTCAACGACCAACCCAATGATGCTGAGGTCGACGCGGCTACGACAAAGAGGTTGTACACTTGTTGCATCACTTATTACTATACATTCACGTCGATCCATTAGGGCTATTTTGGTTCAACGGAAAAACATAGCAATAGGGAATTTTCCAATGGCACTCTACTATTCAATTATTCATGCATTTTGTTGAAAGGAATGAAGCAAAACATCCACCTGGACCTACTTTTCAAAATCCTGTGCATGAAAACAAGACCAAGTGCATTTGTGCCAGAATAACATTCTAACTGTACACGCTTTCATATGGTTTCACTTTATTTTGGCAATGTTTCTTTGCATTCCTCTGCTCTTCCAATTCCTGTAAACCAAACACCCAAGTTGACATAAATCCTGTGTTTACAAATGCTCTGTTTACCATGTGCATTTTCCTATCCTATTCCGGTGTTTTTCCTATCCCTACGTTTTAAGACTCATGCAAGCCAAATGAGCCCTTACAGAATTACTTGAGTTACAGGTAGGTGTCGAAGGGAACTTTGTGTGGTTTGTCCTGCTCCTGCCGCGATGTCGTCCACCTCACCTGAGCTGCTCCATCGACAGAAGCATCCACCAAACCAGACATCACGACTCCTGACCGTCTTTCGCCGCCTCAGATCTCCTTCCCTGCCGCCGGCACCCACCACAACGGCGTCAGCATCATCGAGTCAGCAGATGAACCTGAGGAGTACACGGGTCCACAAGAGAGGTCGCACTCTTTTGTTTCTGCTTATGTTATGCATTGCTTAAACTTACCTGCTAATTTATCGTCCTGTTCAGCTCTTGGACTGCCAAGTCAGGTCCAAATTAATGTTCAAACTTGAGTTCTAAATTAGTTGTAGGGCACATATCGAGGCAGCAATGAATAGTATGTCTGTCTAATATCTGTTTCACCTAGGGTATGCCTATCTTGTTCATCTTGGGTGGGAAACAAATAGTAAAGAAATCATCATCTGCCTTCTTATTAATTTAAAGCAATCATCAGCCTGCTTATCATTATTTTTGGATCCATCCACTGGTTGTTACCATCACTCTAAATTTCTGCATGCTCTCCTTACATAATCTCACCATATTTTTTCGTATGCATGTCAGATATTGTACACAGTCATGCTGAACATGTAGAGAAAAAGACAAGAGTTTTGCGCGGCAATACAATGTCATGCAGACATCACTCCATGGTGGGTTCAATGGCAAACCCTCCCCAGCCCTCTCCAGATTGTAATCCAGAGGAAGATATCTGTTCTGAGGCGGATTCAGACGCCACTAACCACTCCTATTTACCCCCCAAGGTGTTTGCTCTACCTTGGCATGATGATGTTAGTCATATCATGCATATGTTGCCTTGCAGTGCCTACTTTTGACATCATATATGTCATCTCCTTAGTTTAGACATGTTCTGTAATGCCACCTGTTTAGTTTCTATATCATATATCGGAATTATGCAGTCTCATGTCTTTTAGCCAGCCATAATATATGTGAAATGTGCAATTCCATCCTGTTTAACCAGGCATCATATATTTGAATGATATCTTGCCCATCCTTTTCTTCATTACATTTCCATTTGTCGACAATGTTTGTACATTAAACTACTCTTCCTGTGAATCAGCCATTTGGGTGGGAGATGGAACAATCTGGAGTGAAAACAAGGCTTTCGGAGCAGACAGTGCTACCTGTCGAAGCAGATCTCTTGTTGGGTCCCGATAGCTCCTCAGAGATGGATTCAGAGACAGATGACCAGTCCTATTCCCCCACTGAGGTGCATGCTCTAACTTGGCACAGTTATACTGCTCATATCATGCATATGGTTTCTTGCATTGCATAGTTTAGACATCATTTACACAATATTCAACACCATGTTCTTAGTTCAGACATCATATCGAATGCCCTCTGTTTAGCATATAAATCACATATGTGAATTAAATGATGTGATCCTGATTACTTAGATAACATGTAGGTGAATTATGCCATGCGATCCTATTTAGTTATTCATCATATCTTTGAATTATGTTATGCCATGCTATCCAGTTTAGATAGACATCATATATGTGAAATAATGTGATGCTATTCGTTTTAGTTAAAAAATATACATGTCAACTATTGCATGCCCTCTTTTTTCCATACTATCTATTGCATCTGTCTCTCATACAATGTCTGTACATTCAACTATGTTTCCTGTTTATCAACCATTTGAATTGGAGCGGGTGATGCCAGTATCTAGCGGACTAAAAACAAGGTCTTCAAATAAAACAGTGCTACCTCTTGGTGGAGATAGCACCCTGGTTGTACATGCATAAGAACCAGCCCTACCACACATAACCCAAACTCTCGTAGATTGTACCCCTACTACGATGGACAGAGAACCAACTTCACCCAATCTAACCCCAACCCCAACCAATAGTAACCCAGTTCCTGTTGACACAACACCATCTCCACCATAGAGCTCCCAAACAAGAGCAGTTAGTAAGGCAACTCCAGTGCCAAAAGGGCTAATACTATCATGGCAAACCCCAACTCCACCAGTTAGTACGCCTATTCCAATGGAGGAAGCACAACTAGCTAGTCATAATTTAGCATCTATCGCATTTGATGTTGTTAAATCGTATGTGCGTATCTTCCCATCTTGGAAATATTATACCGAAGATGAAGGAAAATGCCAGTTGCAGGTGTTTGTCCAGGAGTTATGTGTAAGTAATGTTATTCATGGCAATTACTTTGCTTCGTCCCATACATCCTACCTCAATGATGGTTATAATACATCAAATTTTCCCATTTTTCACTATAGAGAAGGACCGATTGGGAAACTCGGCATGAGGTAACCTGTCCTAATACCTCTGATATCTTCAAGAATGCTTGGTGGCAGTATCGGAATTACCTAAAGAAAACATACTTCACCAGCAAAGAAAGTCATCAAATTCCCTTTCATTCTCCCGAGAAACATTTACTGGACGTTGACTAGGAATGCCTTGTTCTGTACTAGTCCCGAACCAAGAATGTGGTAAGGTCTATGAGCTCATTTTCTATTTTTAAGTATTATATTCTTGCGTCTTACTGTACTCTGTTCATGTAGAACAAGTGCCTAAACCTGAAGAACAACTGTTCTAATTGAAGACTCCATTGCTATCATAGTTTAAAAAAGCGCTAGGCGTTAATTGTGCATTTTGCCACCGCCTTGCGCTTTACTGACCAAAGAGCATGCTTATGCGCAGTTATGCATAGATTAAGCATAGTTATGGCAATGCGTTTTGCCAATGCCTAGAGCCTAGGCGCGCTTAAGCGCTTGCTTAGGCGCGCCTTTTTTAACTATGATTGCTTTGCTCTTGTATCACTGTATTTACTCATACAAACTTATTTTTAATTTGAAGGATCCAAACGAAACTCCAATGGCACAGCAGGTATGTTCACGCATGTTTCTTTAACAGGTTTTCTCTTATCAATAGCTCTGTTGATTTCAATTTCAATTGTGTATATAGTTGACTTGCGTATCATGCACATTACTAGCATCACAACAGAGCCAATAGTGTTGTTGTACATGTAGACCCGTAGTACCCATCTGAAATCTTGTTGTGCCGTGTAGTTTCCCACGCTTTGTGTTCTTTCACTGCTTCTTTGTCTTGAACTGATATGATTTGAACCGTGTCTCTATTTTTATTTGGCAAGACAATGCAGTGACCATATGACATAGATATATGTTTCTTTGATGCTTTTATTATGTACTAGTACTTGGCAATAGAAGACTTGGTAGTTTAATCCTGTCCACCTTACTAATGAACTGGTTCACCGAAATGAGTTTCATATACTAGTACATGCTAAACATGTTATGTGTCTGCTTGTTTCTTCTTTTAGAATGCTGACAAAATATTGGGGAAGAGTGCCTAATTAAGAAATGGTAAAGGATGTAATGCAGATAAGGTTCAGGATAGTGACACATCCTTGTTGGTCTCCAACAAAGCTGATAAAACAGTTAAGGAAGACTATCTTGAAGACAGCGAGACAACCCCACAGTCTTGTCTTGGTTTAGTGTTCGAGTTACTAGCCACTACCGCTTGCACAAGCTATTCAAACTCACTGTCTGAATCAGTTCGGTTTCTTGAGTCTCAACTACAAGCTGAAAGACATCGATCAGTTGTGCTGCGACAAGAAGTGGAAGGACTGCGGAAGTCCATGGAGCATTCAGATGCATACTTTCTGGTGCAACAGCAAGCGTTGGAGGATTTTAGCGCCAAATAAGACAAAGCTAATAATCTTGCTAAGCTTATTGCCAGCATGGTGGATACCCAGGATAACGTTTCTTGAGATCTTCTGAAGTTGTTTCAGTTATTCTCTTGTTTTGCTAGCGCGTTTATTTGCACTGGTGGCCATTTTTGACGGCCAGTGTATGTAATATGCTGCTTTGTTCCCTATATTTGCACTGGGGGCGAACTTTGATGCCCAGTGGATGTAATATGTGCAATAGCGGTAATAGGCTAGCGTTTGTTGCTTGCTTATTTATTTCCTTATTGTCTTGTTTAGTTGTTTGCTTGTAGTCACTGCAGTTCTTTTTCTATGTTTTTCTAGTGGCCACAATAGCCTATTTTTGGTAACTAGGCCAAAATAATCATGGCAACACACGGATTGTTGTAACCATGTGCCTCCTGCAGGCCGTATGATCCATGGGCCTTATTTTGGCCGTAGGATCCATTGGCCTTCTATATGGGCCGTAGGATCCATTGGCCTTCTTTACGGGCCTTAGGATTCATGGGCCTTCTACGGGCCGTAGGGTCCATGGGCCTTCTATGGGCCGTAGGGTCCATGGGCCTTCTACGGGCCGTACGATCCATGGGCCTTCTACGGGCCGTACTATTCATGGGCCTCATACGGGCCGTAGGATCCATGGGCCTTCTACGGGGCGTATCATCATTCCGCCAATCATGGTCCATACTATTCGTGGACCATAACGGGCCGTTAATAGGCCGTATTTGATAACTCTATGAAAACAGCCCAACGGGTTTTTT
Organism: Triticum dicoccoides; assembly: GCF_002162155.2. Lineage (NCBI taxonomy): Eukaryota > Viridiplantae > Streptophyta > Magnoliopsida > Poales > Poaceae > Triticum > Triticum dicoccoides. The sequence goes on from NC_041391.1 coordinate 59,465,543, forward strand.
TTGACATGAAAACGGCCCAACGTATTAACGGTCCGCAAACGGGCCGACTGTAACGACGGGCTGAATTTGGCCCATAAGCAGAAAATGACAGTAACGGGCCGTATGTAACCGAATGTTGCAAATGAGCCCAAGAATCAATGGGCCCTGAGAAGGCCGAAAGATAACTTGGGCTGGAAATGGCCCAATGGTATAACAGGCCGTTAATGGGTATAAAGGATACACTGTTCATTACGGGCCAGTTTCACCACGGGCCGTTAATGGGCCAAGAGTTACAAAGGGCCTCATATGGGCCAAGAGTTACAAAGGGCCTCATATGGGCCGAAAGAAGTGATGGGCCACACATGGGCCAGAAGTTAAAACGGGCTGGAATCATATTGGACGGCCCAGATGACACTACTGGGCCTAATTCGGATAGGGTGTAACGGGCCCTGGGTTAGCAGGCTGTAAATGGGCTATATGCGAACAGGTCAAAAAAAATAGGCTTTCTATGGGCCGGCCCGCCACCTTTTGACCAAGTCAAACGGGCCGGCCTTTTCACACGAATGGGCCTCTGTTGGACTGTGCCACATGTCGTCGTATCATAGGCGCCTTCTGTCCAATGAGCGGATGGCATCTATCCCAACGGTGAGCCGACACGTGTTTCCTCCAGCCAATGATGATTTACACATGGAAAATCCCCATTGGTCGAGGCAGTTAACGGGTTATCGGATCAAAAACCCGACCAATAGCTTAACGGCGTTCCGTTACGGTGGATGCCACGTGTCGGTCACCCTTGACGAAAGCACTTCTGTGACACGCGATTTATCATCATGGAAGTGGACACTTCCGTGATGATAATTTTGGTAATGTCATGGAACACTTCTACAACAGGACATGTATGACTATCTTGATTCTGTCATAAAATTGTCATAGATGTACATGCATGACAAAAACGCGACATACTGTGATAAATCCGTATCATCATGGAAGTGTATTTTTTGTAGTGCAGGGAGGCGGACCTGCCCTATCAGAGTGGTGGAACCGTCGGTGACTCCTGAGAAAGGCTTGGTTGGCTAGAGCTGATCGTATGGCACTTGAAGGTTGTAGAACATCTTGACAGACAAAACATTAAGCCTTGCGCCACCATCGATGAGCATCCTAGTGACTTGCACATTGCTGATGACTGGGGAGCAAAGCATCGGGAGGACGCCAGCGGTAGTTGCACACTTGAGTTGATCTGCTGAATTGAAGGTGATGGCGCACTTGGACCACCTGAGCGGGCATGTGGCCTTGAGCTTGGGGAGGACTGCGTTCACCTCGTGAGCAAACTGCTTGAAGATGCACTGAGAGGCTGGGGCCTGGGCTCCGCCCAAGATGCACACGATAGCACGTGGCTCCTGGAAGCCCCCAGCCCCCTCGTCTTGATGATGGTCGTCATTCCTCCTCGGTGGTGCCAAAGGAGGGAGGCCTGCGTTGCCCTGTGGGCGGTCCTCGCGAGGATGATCCCTCCAGGCGCCCTCATGAGGCTGGTCCTGCTAGCGATCCCCGCGAGGTCGGTCACGCCACTCCTGGCGAGGGACACGGTCATTGTGCTCGGGGCATCGACCGAAGCGTCCTTCTCGAACTGCCCTGAGTTCTTGGCACTCGTTGGTGTTGTGGGTGTGGAGGTTGTGGTAGGCGCAGAACGGTCGACTGCCCTTAGTTGACTCTGCCTGGTCCCTGCCATGCTTCGTGTCTAGTTCTGCTACAAGTATAGTCGCTCCTTTGCGCTTCATGTCCTTGGCCTTGGCCTTCTTTTCTTCCGGGTCAGCAGCTAGAAGCTCGAGGAGGGAGAGGCGTCCTTCCTCAGCTCTTGCGCACTTGGTCGCCAGGTTGAACAGCTCCAAAGACGTGCACAATTCCTTGTGGATGGCGATCTCCTCCTCCATCTTAATGTCACGAACGCCATCAGAGAACGCTGAGATGATGGCCTCGTCCGTCACCCTGGGGATCTTGAGGCGAGCGTTGTTGAAGCACTGGATGTATTTTTGCGGGGTCTCCCCAGGTTGTTGCTTGATGCGGCGCAGGTCACCCACGGCCGGGAGGCGGTCGCTAGTGCCCTGGAAGTTGGCGATGAAACGACTGCGCATCTTGTCCCAGGAAGAGGTCGTGCTGGGAGGCAGGTTAAGGAGCCAGGTGCAGGCACCATCCTTGAGCGCCATGGGAAACCAATTTTCCATGACCTTCTCGTCTCTGTTGGCCGCCTCGATGCCCAGCTCATAGAGCTGTAGGAACTCCGTGGGGTCGGCCATACCGTCGTAGCAAGGAGGCAGGTCCGACTTGAACTTGCCGAGCCACGTGATGCTACGCAACTCGGTGGTGAAGGCGTGGCAACCTGCTTTGGTCACCGGAGCCCTTTGCTGATGCGGAGCCTGCTCTTGGTCGTCCACGCATGCTTCCGCCAGGGGCAGCGCGGGGTCTTGACGCGCCGGTGCGCGGACGCGGTCTTGTCGTGCTGGTGCAGGAAGCACAAGAACGCCTTCTTGGGGCCGAGGAATTTCTTGGCAGCTTCTTTCTGGTCGCGCAAGTGCTGGGTGCGGTGGGTCACGCCTAGGGGCCGCGTGCCTTGGAGCCAGGGCATCGTCTTGGGGCGGAGGTGGCAGATGCGCTCTGTGACCCGCGTCGCCCATGCCTGGCGGAGGGTGAAGCAGCGAGAGGGACTGCGCAGGAGAGCCCCCTGCGGCGTTAACGAGCTCGGTGATGCGGGCGAGCCATTCTCCATAGAGGTCGTCAACGGGGCGGTAGTGCAGGAGCTCATGTGCTAGAAGCAGCACGGCCCACGCGTCCGTGGGGGCGCGACGAGCGAGAGACGACGAGCCAGCTGGGGTCAGCGACCAAGTGGCGGTGCGGCCTTCCTGCTGCCTCAAGGGGTGCAGCAAAGATGCTTGCTGCTCATTCCCCGCCGGGCCGGTGGCGGCATTGGCGGCAGGCGACGGAGAACGACGAGGAGGCCCGCCGATGGGAGCCGTCTGGGCAACACGAGCGGCTAGAGCAGCCCGGCGCTCGGCGCGGGCTCGGCGAGCGTGTGCAATGGATGCGACGAAACGACGGGACCCAGATCAGTGGAAGGAAGATTTCGGCGCACCCTACCTGGCGCGCCAAATGTCGGATATCGGGTTTCGGCAAAACCCTTAAGGTTCGAACTCTGGGGTGCGCACGAAGTCTCCTCCTACCGATTCACGCCCTCGGCGTCGTCGCGATCCCTAAACTAGATCGATGAACTCATAGCACAAGAGACACAAAGTTTATACTGGTTCGGGCCACCGTTGTGGTGTAATACCCTACTCCAGTGTGTGGTGGTGGATTGCCTCTTGGGCTGATGATCAACAGTACAAGGGAAGAGAAAACCTCGCTAGTCCGAGGTCTCTGCTTGAGGTGGGATTCGATCTGATCGGCCGGGGTCTCTGTCCGTCCATTCTTTTTCCGTCCTCCGTTCCCTTGCCTTGGTGGTCGCTAGTCCTATTTATAGGGGCCCCGGTCCTCTTCCCAAATATTGAGCGGGGAGGGATCCAACAATGGCCATTTTGAAAGCGGAAAACTCGTACAAGTTATCCTGACTAAAGGTGGTCGTCGTGTGCCAAAGGCTCTGGTGATGACGTCGTCTTGGGCTCCATGGTGACCTCCGTCCTGCCGCTCAGCTGGTCTTGGTCTCGTTGCACCAATATGGAAACCTTTGCCTGATGCCTCGGTACCCCGCGCCTGCGCTTGCCCCCTTTGTAACAAAGAGGAAACGAGGACACTGCGTAGGCAGGCGCCCTCCTGGCGCCTACCTGGCCTTGATCGTCATGGCTTGCGTCATGGGCACCTCACGAGGTACCCCTTGCCTTGATCTCTCCGCCTCCTCGCGAGCCTGCCTGGCGAGGGCACTCCTGAGGAGGCCTTGTGTCGTCCGCCTCGCAAGGCTTGGCCCCTCGCGAGGTTCTTGAGTGCCTTGGTTGATGATGATGGGTCGCACTGGGCCACCGATTGAGCCACGCTGCGGGCCGCATGCAGGCAAGTCTGGGGACCCTCGTTCCCAGAACGCCGACAGCATCTAGTACTGTTACTGCACACATCGACCGCTATCCAGCATGCATCTAGAGTATTAAGTTCATAAGAACAGAGTAACGCATTAGGCAAAATGACATGATGTAGAGGGATAAACTCAAGCAATATGATATAAACCCCATCTTTTTATCCTCGATGGCAACAATACAATACGTGCCTTGCTGCCCCTGCTGTCACTAGGAAAGGACACCGCAAGATTGAACCCAAAGCTAAGCACTTCTCCCATTGCAAGAAAGATCAATCTAGTAGGCCAAACCAAACTGATAATTCAAAGAGACTTGCAAAGATAACAAATCAAACATAAACGAATTCAAAGGAGATTCAAATATTGTTCATAGATAATCTTAATCATAAACCCACAATTCATCAGATCTCGACAAACACACCACAAAAACAATTACATCGAATAGATCTCCAAGAAGATGGAGGAGAACTTTGTATTGAGAGAAGAAGCCATCTACTTAATAACTATGGACCCGAAGGTCTGAGGTAAACTACTCACACTTCATCGGAGAGGCTGTGGTGTTGATGTAGAAGCCCTCCGTGATCGATTCACCCTCTGGTGGAGTGTCGAAAAAGGCCCAAAGATGGGATCTCATGGGTACAGAAGGTTGCGGTGGTGGAAATAGGGTTTCGTGGTGCTCCTGGATGTTTTCGGGGTATATGAGTATATATAGGCGAAAGAAGTAGGTCGGTGGAGTCATGAGGGGCCCACGAGGGTGGGGGCGCGCCTACCCCCTGGACGCACCCTCCTACCTCGTGGTCGCCTCGTTGCTTCCTTGACGTCTACTCCAAATCTTCTGGATTGCGTTTGTTCCAAAAATGATTCTCCCGAAGGTTTCATTCCGTTTGGACTCCATTTGAAATTCCTTTTCTACGAAACAACTAAATATGCAAAAACAACAATTCGCACTGGGACTCCGGTTAATAGGTTTGTCCCAAAAATATTATAAAAATGTGTAGTAAAGCCCATTAAACATCCAAAATAGATAATATAATAGCATGGAACAATAAAAATTTATAGATACACTGGAGACTTATCACAGCCTCACACCGCAACTGAACGAGTGAACCCTCGTACTCCTCTCCATGTGGGAATCCACTGCCGCGTCTTCACCGTCTCCGCGTCATCCCCTTCCTAGGCCTCGCCATCGTCCACCGCCTTGGTGCTATCGGCGCAGTGTGGTCAATGTGGTCAACGACCGACTTCCACCGGAAGAGTACAATACGTGGAGAGGCTGACAGTTGGTCCACGACTGCAGCAAGGAAGTGCCTCCTTATTACGCGAAAATAATGACTCCTCCCCTAATAGTAGGACAGGCCACCGTATTTCATGAAAAAACCATATTTCGTGAAAAAACCATTTCCCCCCTGACTGCTGGGACCTACCAGCTACATCTTCGCACACAAGGACGTGCGTCCATATTACGGTAAAAAATGATTCGCCCCCTGACTGCTGGGACCCACCAGCTACATCTTCGCACGCAAGGAAGTGCCTGACAGTCAGGACCCACCTGGTCGAAGCATATGTAGTGTTGTCATTCTAGTCGCGATCGTGTACGTACATACTCGTCGATGTAGAGGCGCACACTTGTCGTAGTAGAGGCGCGCACATGTCGTAGTAGAGGCGTGCACGTAGCATCTACACATACGTACAACGGCCAGGGTGCAAGAAAGAAAATACGGCCACGTACGTATATATGGGCGGGGTCTCGAACGCCTACTCACGCATACATACGGCCAGGGCTCGTGTACATGGTTGGGTCGGGACGGAGAAACTGCGTTGTCGTCGTGTTCATGGGGAGGCAACAGAATGCGTCGTGTTCATCGGGAGGCAACGGAACATGTGCTATTCATCGGGAGCCAACCAGCTTGGACGGAATAGCGGATGGAAACAAGGCCTGGAGTACCGCAGAATGGAGGAAACGGCCTTGTGTTCAATAGGCCACGGTCGAAATGGGATCCTATTAATCGGGAGGGGTCTGGCATACCGCAAAACAGAGGAAACAGACTTTTGTTGGACCTCCTACGGTCGAAACGGGGTCTTGTTGATTGGGAGGGTTGTGGTGTACCGAAAAACAGAGGAAATAGACTTGTGTCGGAGTGCTACGGTCGAAATGGTGGTCCTGTTCATCAAGAGGGGTGTGGCGTACCGCAAAACGGGACTCCACGGGATACTGTTCATCTCCACCATCGACCTCCTCCATCCTACACGGGCTACTGTTCATCCACCATCGACCTCCTCCAACCTCCACCTGTGATTGTTCATCCATGGGCTCCTGTTCATCAACCTCCACCACGCGCTCCTCGACCGGATACTGTTCAACCAGCCCTATCCACAGGGTCCTGTTCAACCACCCCTCCACAGGCTACTGTTCATCTAGCCCTCCACCAGCTACTATTCAACCAGCCCTCCACCAGCTACTTTTCAACCTTCCTTCCACGGGGTCCTGTTCATCCAGCCATCCACGGGGTCCTGTTCATCCACGCCCAACTAGCTCAATCGATCGGGGTCATGTTCGTCCAACCCCCCACCAGGAATTGTTCATCCAACCCCACAACAATGCTCAACCAGTAAACATCAAACTTCTCTCATTTGGCCCCAACTAGAGGTCCGGTGAGATGACTATACTGCACCGGCACGGAGGGGGACGCAGCTTCATTGACTTACTGCAACTTCCTTTGGGTGAATGACACGTGGGCCCAACGGGTGGCTGGCCCACCTGTCATACAGCGAAAGGCAGGTGCAGTAGAGGGCCGAGGAGTAGATGGCCAACACGCATGTGAATTCAACACAGTCTGCACTTCTCCCCACCAGTCCAATCTAGTACGAAATCCTACACACCTATGCACGCTAACCAAGGTTAAGAGTGATCACTCGAATCGCAAGATCAGTTGACTAGAAGCTAAGCTAGACCCATGGAGGCGATGAGCGTGGGCATCAGCTGGCTATGCCAGATGGTCCCTGATGCTGCCCTGCGGCCCGGCACCGAGGAACGTCTCCACGTAGTGCTTGAGGCCACCAGGGCGAGGGGCCACTTGGACGATAGCTTCATCTCCTTGTTCGACGAGGTCCTCATCGGTTTCCTCGACAAGTTCATCGTTGTCAAGAAGCTCGCAGACGACATTGACATACGCCTCCAACCAACGCGCCCAGGCTCTGCGATGCCCGCCACCCTCAACGGCCACAATGGTGACAACCTCTTTGACACACTGTGGCCCTGCGATTGCCTGCCGCCACGCCGGAAAATGTCCACCTAGAGGTCGCGCTTGCCGCGCAGCGCCTGGCGCAGCAAGACACCATCGACATAATCAACCACGTCTACGCGCAAATCGTCCACAAGGACTACTACATGCAAGAGGAGGATGATAGGACGCTGGACTTCTTGGACCGCTGGGCAACCTTGGTCGACTTTGTTCAGAAGCTCGTTGAGCTCTCTGCCAACATCGCTGCTCCTCACACGTCGGTTGGTGACCCGGCGCACTAGGGCGTGAGGATGTTGTTGATGGATCCGTATGTATTTTTATCTTTCCGTCAAATCCATGTAGTAGTATATGGTACTACTAGTAATTATCATCTTACCTTTCGCATCAACTTCATAATTTTCATACGTACTCCACACATGAATCGTGCCAGAACCAAACCTCTCATTACTCTAGGGAAAATCATTATTTCTATCTATCGGTCGCACCATGGAGAAAAAACAAATTTTACAAGTTACAAGTTCAAAAGGAAAATCCCGCCGTGTTCGTGTCGCACCCCCACATGGTTGGTCTGGCACGCTACTCTAGGGGGAATGCGTGCGGTGTTGCATTTTCACTTACAAGTGGGACCACAGTTGAGCAAACCGAATATCGGCAAACCCCCACCCCACCCACCGCGCGATGGCTGAGAAAACAGGAGGGATAAAAGATGGCTGTAGCACGAACTCCAAGAAAATTGGTGTTGGATGGGATTCGTGTGGGTGGCGTGTGCCGTACTGCTAGACGTGAATGATAATTATGGCCCATGCCACCCACTATATCGAGCCTATATCGAGGTGCTGGTTATGTAGAACAAATTTCTTGGAGTCCATGTTCAGCCCTCCTCTATCTCTCTTCTCAGCCAGCCAACGGACACACGGAGCCCATCGTCTGTTTGCTCATATGCGGTCCCACATGTCAGTGAAAACACAAGAGGACCCACTGAACCTGCACATCTTTCACCTCGACGTGTTGGTGATGAAAAACAAATCCAATAAAGATCTTCGGTGGCCGCTTTTGGAGTTACTCAAGAGTAGTAAGACTCTATTTACAGTTTAACCCAAGATGCACATCACGTGGCTTCAACTACTACTCTATTTTCCTGCATGACATGACCTTGATGTTGGATGTCCCACGTGTCGGCAAAAGGAGGAAGAACCTGACCCAATCTTTGGTTGTGCTCTCGGATTAGACTAGTTGTGCTAACTTAAAATTTTATTATGCAGAATGGATGCAAGTTTTGGTATTGGGAAGAAGAGTACATCGATATATTGGTAGAGCGCAATTTAGTAGATGTTCTAGCACTTTTAGCTAGCATAGAGGCTAGAGATGATACTAGTGCACTTGTTGATAGAATAGAGGCTAGACATGAGACTAGATGCGAGGAAGCAACGTCTACTTCTTTACACTCGAAGAAGAAAGAAACACGCAAGATCAAGCCTCCGCAGGTCAACAATGAATGCATCGAGAAGGCACTAATCCAACTTACAGGAGCAGTTATGGAAGTTGGATATCTTCTAAAATGTATTCTCGTGGTTCCTGTTTTCTTTGGTCTTGCTTTTCTAGTCAAAATTTTGGTGATGTATTTCCATGTACCAAAAATTCAATGATGAAAAAAAGATATGTGTTTGCAAAGAAAAATGTACGCGGTCGGGATGCGTCTACGCGTTTGGCGCACGGCCACCGCAAGTGAGAAATGGCCCGGACACGACCTCATTGCCCTACCCTAACAGACATAATCTGGGCAAAACGGAGGTCCATTTGGGGTTGTGTGTTGGAGTTGGCCTTACAAGTGGGACCGTAGTTGAGGAAACCGACTATCGGCAAACCCCCACCTCGCCCGACGCATGATGTCTGAGTTAGAGAAACGACGAGGTTGAAGAGATTGCTCTAGCACAGACTCCAAGAAATATGGTGTCAGATGGAAGTCGTGTTGGTGGCGTGTGCGGTACTCCTGGACGTGAATGCTTGTTCCGGCCCATGCCACCCTACTACTCCTACTACTTATATAGTACTAGTAGTATTAAGGATTCGAGGTGCTCGTTACGTACAGCGAACACATTAACATATGGCTACAGTAAAAACACCCGCGCGACGCGCGAAGCATGTGAAGCTAGTACAAGTATTGTACTGCTTGTTGATTGGCCTCATCCGATAACCTGTTGCCATGCAGGTACAATTATGTATTCAGAAAATATATTTTTGCCTCATCACAGCACTCACTCAGAGAAGCAACTCGAAAGCCATTCATAAATTTAGTAAGTTTATCACAGGCATATCATTTTATTGCATACAACAGGTCATCAACCCACATCGACAACGAGGATACATTATAAATACTAAAGTTTTCATCACACAACAAATAACAAGCAATGAATGAACTTCAAGTCAACCAATCCTCGGCATTGGAAATGCTTGCTTTGAACCACAAGTGATTCTCTGGGAAGGGCCATCCATTGTCGATCTCGAGACCAATGCAGGACTGATCATCGAGGCTGAAGCGGCCTACTATATCAGTACCAGGGTAGGGAACCACCGAAATGTCCGAGGTATAGATACAGTTGCTTCTCATAAATGGTAGTAACGCTGTGTCAACAGCAGTTGGATGGCCTTTCACCATCATTGGATACTTTTGTCCAAGGAAGAGCGAGTTTTCTCCAAGACTATCAATTCTGTACCAGGGAGAAGGTGTTGGCGCTAGCACACTAGTATCCATCCCGAATACCATGCAACGGGTGTTGGAATAGGTCCGGAGAGTGCGACCATGGGAGACAACACCTGCTTCCTTCGTAGTAACATCAGCAGTTTGCTGTATAGAGACAAGAAGGGGTGATCCATCAGAATAAGTTGCCAGGCGCCACTGAGTATATGGGCGCTGCTCGTCCTCATGCTCGTGATCATCACCATCGTCATCTCCCCCTTGGTCATAAAAAATTTCAAGCATAGGTGGTGGAATGTTCACAGGACCTTGGAAACACAAGAAGAAGGTTAATTAGTAAAGGGAAACTTGCTAACCCACATGCATGTGGATGAAACAATTCTAATCACAGTGTAAGACCAACATACCGAAACTACGAGGATCCCATGCAAAAACAGTGCCATGAGTGGTGGAAGCAAACTCAAGACCCTCGTATTGAATTGCATCACAGTACTCATCCGTGTACAGAAACTGATTTTTGAGCAATATCCATCTAGTCGAACCACCAAGGACGGCAACAAGCTTGTCGAAGATAGCAACAACTACATAGTTCCTATAATTCCAAGAGCTGTTGGGAACTCGACAAATTGCTATCCTCCATAGAAGACAGTCACCATGATCATATTTGAACGTGCGTAGAATACCGGTGTGCTCAACCTCTGGACAGTCTGCCGAGATTTTTGGAAGTGGAACCCGGTGATGAGTGTACACATTCACAAGTTCTCACTGGCAGTTGTACCCAATATAAACAACCCAATCTCCATTTGCGCCTGCCCAAGCCTTGCCCTCAAGCGATGGCATCTTAACATCATATGTATCATTATCAAGCGGCATCAACTTGCACAAGGCGAGGCCTCCGTCGTCCCCACGCCAGTCATCAGGGTCACGGCGAAGAAGATAGGGGAGATCAAACCGCTCCCGGACCCTTGGGTTCCTTGTAATGATGTTATTAGTTGAGTCGAGAATGGTCTTGAACGAACCTACCATGCTTGCCGAGGTGATGACGTCGCACCGATCAATGAGTTCCTCCACCACGTCATCTTTCAGATCGGGGCAAGAATAACGGGGGCGTTTCCAGCCTGTTCCCTCCATGGAGAAGACGATCGAACAATGGCAGAAGGAAGGGTGAAGGAAAATGGAGGAGGGAGGAAGAGCGTGCGACAGTAGTTCCAAATCAAGAGGGAAAGGCGAAGAGTCGGTGTATGGTTGCCAGTTTGCCATGGTACACGAAGAGGCACCCCGGCCTACACGTCCGTTCGAAAATACTAGTAGAAAAGGACTCGCCGTCGTTTCACTGACATGTTGCAACGGGACCACATGTCAACGAAACATGGTGTGTAATTTCTCGTGCAAAATGTGATCTGGCTGTGTTGGCCTGAGGTGCCACATTAGTTATCTACCTTTATTTTATTAATGGCGTGCCGTTCAGTTTTGAAGCACGACTAATTGGTACAGTATGCAGAGAAAATATAAACTACTCTACCACTACTCCACCTCTAGTACTAGTAGTATAAAAAAGATATATAGGCTGGAGCTTCAACGCTTTCTTGCTAAGGGCTGCCCACTTGCTTCTCACACTATCACCCTCTCTCCAGATCTAAAAAAGACGGCCTCTCTCTCCCTCCTCACCAGTGGTCATAGATCCACTGGGGAAGAAAAGGACGTGCAGCGTGACGCACTCGTCGTCGGCGAGCGAGGTCATGCACTAACGACAAGGCCGTCCTCTCAGACCTATCACCCCAACGGGATAGCCTCTGTCCCCAAGGTCACTGCCATAGTGTGTGTGGAAGACGACGACCACGAGCAAAGCTACTTCCCGCCGACCCTCAGGTGTGCTACCTCTTTTCGAACCATACCCTTGTTCTATTGCCCCATCTGCCACATCGCTACATGTGGATCTTTTTCCACTCCACCATCTTCCAAATTTGCTATCCTCTGCTCTGCTGGTCACGCAGATGAAAACCTTAATTTGCACTATTAAAGGAAACCCTACTTCATGCAGACTAATCCATGTATGGGTTGAATAAGGAAAGGAAGGGAGACTGTATTGTCCAAGAGAGTAGGGATCGAACCTGCATCTAGGTTGAAAAGGGGAAAATCAGTAGATAAGGAACGAGTCTTGTGTCTCTTGGTTGAAGAAGGGTAGAAAGGCATGACAACTCAATAGAGAATGACCAGGTCGATCGGTTTGTTGTCCTCACATAGGAAAAAGGTGGCTAAAGAGAACAAAAATGGGACGTAATCCACATATGCTGCCTGGATATTTATTGCTCTGGGAAACCATACCTCCCTCACCACTCTATGCGTCTGTGGTGGTACATCGTACTGGTGTGCCCATGTCCGAATGGGCCTTCCATGCTCTTGTTGCCACTTTTTTGCTGTTAGTATAACGCCATCAGTCAAGTCAAGCAATGCTACTGCTAAAGTGATGCCACATTTAACTAATGTCGCACTCAGTCTAATGCCACCGATAAATTTAAGCAATGCCATTTAATGTCATTGGATTATTTCAGAGTTAGCTATTGATTGTGGATGTATTAAAAAAATTCAGCTAAGGCATTCTAATGTTGTTGCACAGCCAGTATACCAACAATGAAACTTGTTACTACCTTCATATTTTTGCACTGTGAATGCTTATAGATTACATACCTCACTTTCATGAGATAAGTTAATTTTTTTGTACAGTGTCACCAAAATGCCAAGGTGTTGATGTTATTTTATTTTGGTTAAACTTCACAAAAAATTGTGAAGACAAGAGGAAAGGTCAAGAGTGGGCACCTCCTCCTCCGGCTGTTCTCTTGATTCATTTAATCAAGTTTTTATGTTTGATAGATTATCAAGATTGGGATAGCAATTTTTAAGGCCCCCCCCCCCGAGTTCGAAATGATATTTACCTTGGAGGTACATGGTTTCCAATTTTTATACTGTCATTAGTTAATAATGCTAGTTACCTTCAGACTTTTGTATTTGGTTTAATGCTCATGCACAGCTAGTATACCAATGCTGAAACTTGTTACCGTTACAATTTGTATTGTTAATTCTTATAGAAATCTTCCAGTGCTAGAGTTTATTGAAATATATTCAGTAAAACCATTGTACTGTACCCTGTAATAAAATATCTAGTCTACTGTTGCACTAGCCACTGGATTAGCGTATATTTGTAGTATTTGAATGGTGTTGCATTAGCGTATGGATATAAATAAAGTGTGGCATGCTTTCCCAGATATGTGCTCAAGAAAACCACTACCTGTTTTTCTAAATACTAGACGTATGGGTACTTAAAACTGAAAACATATTATATTAAGGAACAGAGGGTGTAGAGTTCACTCAATTTATCCCGGTAAAGCTAGTCACACCTTTGTTAAAATTAATGTTCATTATGTTATCGGAGGAGGTCTGTATGTTTGTCTCTAATGCTTGTCGACTACATACCTGACATCATGATGTAATGTTAAGTCATTTCCTTTTGTATAGTATCACTGAATTGTCAAGGCAGTGATGGCATTTTATTTTAGTTGAACTGCACAAAATATGCTTAAAATAAGAGGAAAGGTCAGGAGTCGATCATTCTTTCAGAAAGAACTGTATATGCCTTTTTGACATCAGCCGATGTTACCTTATTTATTCCTTCAAACAGGTGGTTAGAAACAGTCTTGCTAGCTTTTCCCATTAAGAAATTGGAATGCTTATATTTGTGAGTCTGTGCTTCAACTAGTGTCATTTTTACAGTAATCACACTTTCAATATCTATGCAAACAGGCATGCTCGATTTTAGTGGAACTGCACAAAAAGTCCAACTTGTTCAACATTTGGAGCATGTTTTCTTCCAAACCTTTATATCCAATCGGTGGCACTATGTGCTATTCATTATGAAGGTACATGGTTTGCTACTATCTTGCCACTCTTTTTGTACTGTCATTAGATAGTAATACTAGTGGTTTGCATGTGAATTTATTGGCAGGGTGGACCTACATTGGAGGTGTATGACAGGATTCAATGATTGGATGCTCAATTTTGGTTGTATCGATTTCACCTCTTCCATCAGCGCAAACATGGATATCCTTGGTCTGATGAAGAATAGGCACTATATTTCTGCTCTGAACCGGCAAATCAATTCAGTATGAAATTGTCCAGGGCAAAACATAACTGTATCAAATTGTCCAATGCAGTACATGATCGATGCTAGCGGAAGAGACATGTTTAAACCGAAAATACAAGGTGGGGTATATGTTTACTAGCTGCTTAATATTTGTCCAGACAGAGATGTTTGCCTGTTGCTAGTTGGCAATCAAACAAAGTGACCGCAATTTTGGTTGAACTGCACAAGAGAATAGTATAGTCACTGCATGCAGTGCCATTTGAAAACAGACACAAAAAGATTGGATAGTCACTTCATGGACTGCAGAAAAGTAGTATTGTACTATTTATTGGCCAACACTTGGTGCTTCATTGCTTTGGTCTGCTTATAAAATGGGAATCATTTTGCCTAAGTTAAAGTTTGTATTCCGAAAATAGTCTCGCCGTGTGATCGAGAGAAGACCAAATCATATTGCAGTGGATGTACCTCCACCATGTGTGGTTCATTCTCATGGTTCTAGTTGTTGGTGAAACCATTTACGTTTGCAAGAGGAATTGTAGACTTCACGAACAAATTTGTCTTTCAGTCTGTACTGAATGTTGGCCAAGAGAAGCATCCATGTTAGTAGGAAGAACATATGTTTTTTCTAGATCTTTGCTTTTGGAGCTACATATTTTTATATGATTTGTGAATCATTGAGATGCATTAACATGTTGATCTTTTTGCATGCAGCCGGCCGTAATTAAGGCAGCTAACTGATGCAAAAAAGATGCGCTTTAATTGTTGCGGGCCTTTTAAATCCGTGGAATCATTATTGACAAGGAGGGAGATGATTTGAGTGCACTTGTTTGACCGTCATGCCAGCGTGCGACCCAGCACGAACGGGATGGGACAACACAGTCATAATTTTAGTTTCTCTAGTTTTCCATGGCAAGTTGGCGTGCTAAGCCATGCCTGCTTATGCATTGAATTCCAATGACCGTGTGCTACCTTCCGTCTATAAGTACTCTTTCCCGGCCTTCTCCGGTGGCACCATGACCCAACTCGCCATATCCTCATAAGCCCCTACCAGCCCGACGTCGCTCGCCACTTATACTAGCTTTCGCCACGACTGCCATGCCCCCGCCCGTCTGCGATAGGCCGGGACGGAGGTGGTCACCGCCGGAACTAGTGTTCGGTTTTTCATCGGAAGGCAGACGGAGGGAAGAGTCATTCTATCGGTCTTTAGATGGCAATGTGGAGATCGAGGACTTGTTGGAGCGCGACCGCCTGGCGGAGAGCGGGAGTGTAGTGACCCGACCCGAATGGATCGAATCTCTGTGGTTAAGTGTCATCCCTTGATTGGTATGCTGACACACACAGTACTCGAGGATTTATAACAAAGGTAAATCACATGTATAAAGTAACATAAATACTATTACCTCAATCCATATAGTGGAAGTAACAACAAGGTTGTGGATACCCATCAACACCAATGGCAAAGTTGAGTGTAGAAACCATAACCCTAACGTATCACTTACTCGTCGTAAGAATCCTGCAACATGAGACGTTGCAGCCATGTAGGTCAGTACATTGAATGTACTGGAAAATTCACACCATAGGATGAAAGAGGAATAAAAACTATCACTACATGCATATATGGCTGGTGGAAAGCTCTATGGTTACAATGTTTTTGCAAAAAGCCAATTTTTCCCTACTTCAAAGGAATAAATTTTATTTAACTATCATGGTGGTTGTTAAACATTGAGACGATAGACATCCTCTCAATCCCAATTAAACATCATCATTAAACCCAACAAATTAAATTAAAGTAACATGATAAGATTCACATGATAATCCAAGTACTAGATACTCAAAACGTCCATAACCGGGGACACGGTTAACCATGATTAGTTTGTACACTCTGCAGAGGTTTGTGCACTTTTCCCCACAAGACTCGATCTCCTCCATTGGATTTCTCGCACTACATGGTGTTTGAGAAACGGATGACCGAGACATAGTCTTTCAGAAGCATTTGCACCTTACGATCGGGTAGACAGTACCAACCTACATCCCCTACATCTGCTAGTCTACCACTGTAAGAGTTCACATGACTTAATCAATTATGCTAGAGCCCATAGTAGCTTGTGGCTGAACACGGAAGTTTCTAGCATGAATAATCTTATGATCCCTTTGAGTCTGGGTGGCGGCCCATAAAAAAATAGGCAATCACTGGAATACCCAGGTGCCTCAATCCACCCAGATGTGTATTAAAGTTGCCACCTTAAATAAACCATTAATTAAGAATCTCACATCTGTCATGGATTCACTCACCCAATCCACGTCTACGAGCATAGCATAGCAATATAAGCATAACGTTGAAGTAACTCCCAAGGGTTTGGTAATAAATAGGGCAATAGGTACTACCTCATCAACTACTTCCCAATACCCACATGTTGTCAAATCCTAACCATGCAATGTTTGAGGGTGAAACTAATGCATAAAAACTGGGTATGAAAATGATATGATCAAAGTGTGAACTTGCCTGTACTATTGATGACGATGATTCACACTCAACTCCCGATAGTTCTATACGTCACACTGCGTTCAATCTATCGTAAGCAAACAATAGTAACCACACATAGGCAATCACTCAAAAGATTGGAAAGAACGAAGAAAGAAATTCAGAAAACTTCGAAACCAAGAAAATAACTCTTGCAACAGTAAACAATTTCTAATATTACCAAAATTGAGTTAATTTGGCCTTATCAGAAATTTTAGGTCAAGAGCTTCAATTTGCAAAAAGAATCAACTAAAACGGAATTATAGAACTCGACTTACGATCAAACAAAGTTCAAATACTAAACTATTTGAATTCAAATTTTAAAACCATCAAAAGCATGTTTAAGTTGTTTTAATGGATAGAGGGGATCGTAATGAAGAAGTGGTCATTGGTTTCGTTGGATTTGGATAAACGGACAAAAAGTTGTGACCATTTGAAATCCAGGGGCTAATCTGCAGAAAAATATATTCACAGATAGGTCCTTGGTCGAAATAAAATAAAACGAAAGGAATATTTAACAAACGTTCTCTAACGAACGCTAATGAACGAAGAAAACGTTCGGTGCAAACCCTAACTAATGAACGTTCACCGAGTAAAAAATATTTAAAATAAAAAAAACAAAACAAAATCTTGATCGTTGCATCCAGATCCAACGGCGAGGGGAGGGCGGTGGTTACCGCAGCGGCGGTGCAAAGTCGGGCGAGGAAGAACGATAGCGGTGGCGTCGGGTCCGAACGGCGGGGGGACTTTGGTGGTCGATGGGGCCGGCAAAGGGGCCGGGGAGAGGCGGCGCAGTGCGACAGAGTCGATGGTGGCGACGGCGGTGGTCGTCAGCGGCGAGAGTGGCAGCTTCGGGCCGCGGAGCTCGGCGGATCTCACCGGCAGAGGCGAAGTGCGAGACGCGAGGCAAGGCGAGGGAAGAGGAGAGGGATCCGGGGCGGCGCCCTTTATAGGAGAGAGGAGGGTGCGGGGTGCGTGGAGGAGGGGACACGAGAGGCGTTGGGGAGAGTCCGGGCGGCGTACGGCGGCGGCGACGCCGTGCGGGTGCGGGAGTCTGTCCCGAGCTTGGGGACAAGCGGGGCGCGGCGCTGGGCTGGGCCGGCTGGCTGGGCTTTGGCCGAGTTGGCCCGCGGGGAAAGGAAGTCTCTTTTTTTTAACATTTTCCAGGCAAACAAAATAAAAAAACCAAACAAATAAATATATTATATAGGCATATAATATATCAAAATGTTCAGAAAAAGATTTTCTACAGCCTGAAAATTATTCTAGCTTAAAATAAATTCCACAACAATCCTAATAATTCAAACAGTGCTACTGACCTATTTAAAACCCAAAAAAATCATTTTAAAAAAATACCAAAATGGTTTCAAATTTATTTCTCTCCAATTTTCTACTGTAGGGAATCATGTTACCCTAATTTCCATATATTTTATATTTGGAGAAAAATAATTTGAATAAAACCCAAATAAGTCCAAATTGAAAATAATTTTCAAAGTAACATTAAATTGGATTTCTTTTAAACTCCCAACTCATATTTCATATGTTTTGAAGAAGTCATTTAATCTTCTCTCATGAAAATCATTGAGTTGAATGAAGTTTATGAATTGGAAATATTTCCGAATGAAATTCAACTCTTTTCAAAACCCTTTTCATTTATTTAAATGGAAGAAGTCATATTATCTGCACTCTAGGGTTTTGTGTTTGAAAAGAATTTGAATACATGGAGATCCTAAGTGCAGA
Organism: Triticum dicoccoides; assembly: GCF_002162155.2. Taxonomy (NCBI): domain Eukaryota; kingdom Viridiplantae; phylum Streptophyta; class Magnoliopsida; order Poales; family Poaceae; genus Triticum; species Triticum dicoccoides. The sequence goes on from NC_041391.1 coordinate 59,483,909, forward strand.
AATGAAAGTTTGGGAAAGTCCTTTTATTCCCTCTCCTTTAACTTTCAAAAATTCAAATTTCACTCAATCAATCACACAGCAATCAAACAAACACTCAATCTATTTATTTAGTATAACATTCCAAAATTTAGAATTTTGGGATGTTTCAAACCTACCACCCTTAAAATCAATCTCGTCCTCGAGATTCGGAGAGGCTAGAAAGAAATAGGTTAGGGTCGGGGTCTTCTCAAAATCCATCGATCATCACAGGGGGTCTGGGGTACTACCACCCTTAGAAACATTGTTACGGTTCCATCAAAACTCATATAGTACTCCACCCTTATTGTTGACAGTGTCAGTCTTCTCAGACTCTCGGGAAAAAGTCCTTCTCTGGGATCTTCGGGTAGTGGCATAACCTTTTCCTCAATACTTTTGTCCTTTCGTCTTGGTACATTTCTTCTGGGACTGGGTATTCATAGTTGACGGGTCTGGCGCCAATACTAAACAACTATCGATATCTCATGGTGGTTAACAATTTATGGTTTCTCCTATAGGAAATGGGTCTGGGTTGAACCTCACCGTATATCCTACGATTGGCAACAACTGCCTTTTACAAGGAAAAGTATGTATACCATTCTAAGGTTAAAACAAGATTTTGATCGTCGTCTCTCTACTATGGGTAAGTCACTCAGATTTACCATCCCACATAGCAAGGCGAATATTAAGAGTAAGTCGGTATGGTGATCAATCCATCCCGCACCCAAATCATTACCTTGTATACGGTTTAGCGAATCTCGCATTCTAACACTTGGTCATCCTCTCAAGCATTGCAGAATTTCTCTTGTCGATGAACCAAGTTCGAATAAATCCATTGATTCTGCAAGCCAAACAAACCATCTATCGTTTCTTCACATCTCTCAGGTTTTGCGTAAACTCCTATAAGATCGTCTGTTAATAAAGGCATATCTTGTTCCAGGCTTTTTCCTTCAGCAAGAGCGTGCTTGATTCTTGGCAGGTCCTGGGGCCTGTGGGTTATGGCCCATCTCATCACTTGCAAACGTTGAGCTCATCATCGGGGCAACTGATCATTATCCCATCATCCAGCTTCCTAGCATTCTTAAATCCTACCAATTCTACTGTCTTCCTTCCTTCTATTTTGCACCAAACTAAGACATGATTACTCTGACACATTAGAGAGTCACCATTTCTCCATGTTACCCACATCATACCTCCTTTATATCCAAATAGTACTTCATGCCTTAGTATTCTTGGGATATCCGACATATCAAGATAAAACTCAAACTTATTTGTCCAAAGTCAACTCCGTACAATATCATTATCTTCGCCAGGGGTAACGTGTCCTCACAGGGTACTACCACCCTTAAAATGCTCCAATCTTCCATAGACCATATTTCTCATATCCTCGAAAATGGTCAAAATCTTTCTTCATAGAGTAACAACTCATAAAATCCAAATCAGTACCAACAATGCAAACTTTATTGATTCTCCAACGATAACAATCTCTTGATTTTCCATTACATGCCTCAACTCAACATCTCAATACAGAAGAGATGCTCCCACTACTACTACTACTACATTTCTCAATTGCAACTCATCTATTCATCACAAGTCTCCTTCTCTTTGGGGCAATCTCTAGCAGAGTGCCCTGCTTCGTTATAGAAGATACATATTAGTTCTGACAAATCTCTTGGTTTCCTTGTGATTATATAACCCCCTTGGGTCATCGGCTTCCTTTTTGGGCAACTACTGAAGTAGTGCCCTGACTCCTTGCACCTGGAATAGGTGATATGACTCAGGTCCTTCCTGGTATCCAATATACTTCTCTTCCTGGACTTTTCCATTCCAATCAAGGCTTCTATTTCCTATGGGCCATACTCTACTTCCTCTGTCGGGAATTCCACTAGATCTCCATTGAGACAATTTTGTGAGATGTGTCCTTCTTCTCCACATGAATAGCATGACTTGGTGCAGGCTTTAATTGGGTCTTCTTCGAGTGTGTCCTCCACCTCTTCCTCCATCACAGGTTCTTCTAAAATTTCCATAAGGGCTCCTTTCTTTGCTTCTTTCTTATGTTGTACGGTTCTTTGTAACATAGGGTAAATGCGACATTGAGCAGGGTGGGTAGTCCCTTCACACAAGAAACAAGTGATCTTCTTAATTGGGCATTCTTTAGCTGGGTGGCTTCCTTCAGAATTAGGGCATTCATCCTTGTGTTCTTTATGGTTGTGTCCTATTTCTCCACAAAGCTTGCATGCATAGGGTTTCTTCATATCACTTCCATAAGGCTTCAATTTTAGGACACAAACTGAGACTTTGGCAAAGTCAACTTAAATTCTTCCCAAGTGGTTACTCCTTGCCATCCATTGATGGTTTGGTACATCCTCCACTAAGTAGCAGCACCCTTTTCAAAACAGTGAAGAGTATGCTGGGCCATATCCTTTCCGGCTATAGTGTTATTCTTCATGTGATCCTCCATGTTCTGAATCCATCGGTCTGTCTCCAGTTGAGTCATTGGTCCATATGATATGAGCTCATCTCCATTCATCCTCTATTGGTTCCAAGGGTTTTGGAGGGGGGGGTGTAAGGATAAGATAAGGTTGGAAAGAGAGGGATACACACAATACAAACAATAGTTTTGAAAAGACAATTTAATTGTGTCTATCAGAATAACATCAAACAAATTATAGTTCACAATCGTCGCATCTAACGTAAGTATATAATAGGGGGTTTGGTCTTCCAAAGGTCAATAAATCTTCAAAGTCGCCAAACTCTTCAAGTCTTGTTCATGTCTCCGATGGCTTCTTCCGGTCGTACTTGTCCTTCTCAAGTTCTTTTGCCAGATCAACTCTGTCGACGCGAAGTTTCTCCTGACGTCCTTTAATATTCTAGAGTTGCGTTCCAAACTTCTGGGTTTCAACATCCTTGGCATGAGCCATGGTTCTACTGCCTTTAGTTCCTGACAAATCTCCGGTATCTCGAGGTCTAGCTCCTCCAGCTTTGCTACTTTCAGCTTCTAGTTCCTGAGTTCTTCACGAATTGCCTCCTTGTCAAATATGACTTTGTAAAGGTCCTTCTAAAATTCTTCATGTAATACTCCTGATCTTGGTGATGCACCAGCTAAGGTTAAAACTGCATCCTTTGCTGACAGATGCTCCATCAATCTTCTACCATCCAATCCTTCCATGCATCTGCATGCTTAACTCCGCATGGTGACAATAGCATAAGAGGGCAATAACATCATGGTCAGCCGTGTCTAGGGCTGGACTAACGAGCAGCTCGGCTCGTTAAGCTTGTACTTGTTAAGCTCGTGCTCCTTAAGGCTCGGCTCGTTAAGCTTGTTAAGATTAACGAGCAAAAAACCCTACTCGGCTCGGCTCGTTTGAAGCTCGTTAAGCTCGTGAGCGCTCACGAGCGCTCGTTAACAGATTATAATGTGTTATGATATACATGATGAATGTGTAGGTTTGGTTTTCAAGATGAAATATGGTGACTACAAAAATAAATAAAGTAGTTTGTTGCCTCATATGTCGATTAGATTAAATAGATGGGCTGAGGTGCTACAAAAAGTTTGTCACGTAATATGAAAATATGTGTTGTGTTGTTACTAACGAGCTTAACGAGCTACTCGTGAAACTCGTTAGCTCGCTCGTTAAGCTCGTTAAGCCTAACGAGCTAAAATCAATGATTGGCTCTATTCATTAAGAAGCGAGCTACAAGCTTATGAGCCGAACTATCGAGCGCTCGTTAAGCTCGCGAGCTACGAGCTTTTGGTCCAGCCTAGCCGTGTCTATGCCCATGTTACTGCCATGAGCTTTCATTCCATAATTGATATCTCCTGTCATAGGGTTTTCTTGACAAAAACTTTGAGTTCTAATGCTCCATGTTCTGGTCTTTCTCTGATACGCCTTGATCTCGGGTATTAACAATTTCCTTAGTCTGCCAAGTTCCATAAGGGGTGCCTTCCTAGGTCATACAAATCTGGAAATTCTTCAAAGCCTTCAAATTCTCCTAGTCTTCAGAGTCTTCAACCGTTGTAGTTTCCATTACTATAATGCACGATCAAATCCTCTTTATTCCAAAGTAGTCTTAATTGTCTGATATCTTGTACTCCTTGGAGTGGTATCATCAGTCGAATCTTCGTGGTCAAAAGGGGGAAGGGTATAGTCTCACTAAAAGGGAATATTTGAAGAAGCTCAGAAGAGAAGAGAGGTAAAAGGTCTTTTTGAAAATTAAGTAGTAGAGAAAATCTTTCCTATGGGCTTGCTAGTTTCTAGGGTCATGTCCTACAGTCAACATATGCTCTCATACCATCTTGTAGCGACCCGACCTGAATGGATCGAATCTCTGTGCTTAAGTGTCATCCCTGGATCGGTATGCTGACACACACAGTACTCAAGGATTTATAACAGAGGTAAATCACGTGTATAAATTAATGTAAATACTATGACCTCAATCCATATAGAGGAAGTAACAACAAGGTTGTGGATACCCATCAACACCAACGGCAAAGTTGATGTAGAAACCGCAACCCTAACGTATCACTTACTCGTCGTAAGAATCCTGCAACATGAGACATTGCAGCCATGTAGGTCAGTACATTGAATTTACTGGCAAATTCACACCATAGGATGAAAGATGAATAAAAACTATCACTACATGCATATATGGCTGGTGGAAAGCTCTATGGTTACAATGTTTTTGTGAAAAGCCAATTTTCCCTACTTCAAAGGAATAAATTTTATTTAACTGTCATGGTGGGTAGTCCCTTCACACAAGAAACATAGTTTAAACTCCAAATAAGTCCAAATTGAAAATAATTCTCAAAGGAACTTTAAATTGGATTTCTTTTAAACTCCCAACTCATATTTCATATGTTTTGAAGAAGTCATTTTATCTTCTCTCATGAAAATCATTGAGTTGCATGAAGTTTATGAATTGGAAATATTTCCGAATGAAATTCAACTCTTTTCAAAATCCTTTTCATTTATTTAAATGGAAGAAGTCATATTATCTTCACTCCAGGGTTTTGTGTTTGAAAAGAATTTGAATACATGGAGATCCTAAGTGCAGAAATGAAAGTTTGGGAAAGTCCTTTTATTCCCTCTCATTTAACTTTCAAAAGTTCCAATTTCACTCAATCAATCACACAACAATCAAACAAACACTCAATCTATTTATTTAGTATAACATTCCAAAATTTAGAATTTTGGGATGTTACAGTGAGTTGTTGGAGCGTGATCGCCTGGCGAAGAAGCAGCGTATCACCAATTTGCACCGCCAGCGGGACATGGAGCAGCAGTGCATCGACACTCTGAGTCGCGAGCGGAGCGCCCGTAGCTGGGTCGACTACGTGGAGGCCGGCGCCCGGAAAATAGCCCTGGAGGCTGTCGGGCACGCACGCATTCACGACGCCGAGTTTTACTAACAGCTCGTCAAGTGGGTTTCCCGATTAGAAGCCGAAGCTTTGGTGGACCATGCCGGCATGGAAAGGGCCAATGCGCGCGAGCAGCGTGCCCTATCGCACCACTTGCAAGTCCGAGGCGAGGCGGAGGACGCCGGTGCCGGCGTTTAGCGTGTACCGCAGATGGCGGCTAGCATCGTCTTGTTAGCTAAGAGTAAGTTAGTACTTGTATGCTACTAGAGTATTATTGGGAGTAGATAGTTAACTTGGCTATGATGGTTGTCGACGTGGAAGTTCAGTACTCTATATGTGGATCAGACCTGTTACTTTGCTCTGAATGTTGAACTTTCCGTTTGAATGTATGTAATGGGCTGTTATTTTTTTAAATGGGTTGTATTTGTCCTCCACGGGTTTAGAGGATGACTTGTGGGCCTACCAAATTGACGCGTACACAATCAGGAGATGATTGTACGTGGAAAGGATGACAGCAGGGACCCACCAAGGTCATGGCAGTACGCAAGCAAGTGCCTCCTTATTTCAAGCCAATAAAAAACTGGCTCCTCCTCATGAATTTCTGACATTTTGGTCCCATGCCATTGTCAACTTAGTCAATAAATGAGAGAATTGCACAAGGAGCGGCTGACACCATGGACCCAGCAGCTCGCCCAGTTATTTTTGTTTTGGGTTAATTTGATAAATGCCACTCCAAATCTGGTGTTTCCGAGAAATGCCACTGCAATTTCCATACTTTGAAAAATGTCATTTCATGCCATTTCCAGTGGCATTTTTCGAAGTCTAGAGTGGCGTTTTTCAAAGTTTGCAAATTGCAGTGCGTTTTCTAAAGTTTACGAAAATTGCAGTGGCATTTTTCAAAGATTGGAAATTGCAGTGGCATTTTTATGAATCGCCATAATTGGAGTGGCATTTATCTAATTTGTTTTTTAGACGGAAGCAGGGTGTCAACTTGGCCGTCGGGGCACTCTAGGCTGTCTAGACAGCCTTTTCTTTTATGTCTACCACAGTCCAGCCCAGTAGTTTTTTTCTTTCTGAAAATGGCTAGCCCAGTTTTTTTGTGATTTGTCAAGTAAGTCGCTTTGTCTGGCCTGTTGGGCTGCAAATCTTTGAAGACGAGGAGAGCTTCATTCCGCTGGCCGAGAAAATGGCCTATCAGTAATGAGAAATGAGTTGTACATTTTTAAAACACATCAAACCAGCAATTTGTTTCAAATTTCTTTTTTTCATTTCGAGATTTTAAATTGCATTGATTTTTATGAATGGACAATTTATTGGATTTTATATTGATATACATTTTAAATCAGTTTGAATGTGAATCGAAATTTTGGGATTAAAAACAATTCAGACCGCACAGACATATGCAAAATTTCGTATAATTTTTTAACCGTGGCCACAATATGGGCTGTAATGCTAACAAAAAGAATACGGGCTCCAGAAAAAACCGTAAGAATTAGTAAATGGGCTGTAAATTATTAGAAATAATGGTAGATGGCATGTATGCTGTTTTCCACAGATTTGAGGCTTTCCTAAAAAAAGGTTGATGCACAAGCAGTGACTGTTGGATGTCGATCCAATGGCCGTCGTACTTCTTCAATCTCTGCTCTTCCTGCTCCAGCCGCTCAAACATGCGCTGGCGGGACTGCCTGCTCCCTCCTCCCCACGGCCGGCTGTGCTGCCGCGCAGGCCTAACCGCCCCACCATACTCCCATCGCTAACCTAGCCATCCCTCTACTCACCCACACCTCCTGTTATTCTCTGGCGACGGCAGACGAACCAGTAAACCCTCGTATAATCGTACTCCCCTCCGCGTAGGAAACAACTGCCGAGTTTCTCTGGCTCCGTGTCATTCCCTTCCTAGGCCTCGCCGTCATCCACCGCCCTGGTGCTCTTGGCGCGGCATGGTCAACATGGTCAACGACCGACATGAATCTGAAGTAGACTATACGTGGAGAGGCTGACACCTGGGTCCAAGACCGCACGCAAGGAAATGCCTCCTTATTACGTGCAAAATAATGATTCCTCCACCTAACATTTGGGACCCACCGAAAGGGCCTCTGTATTTCGAGAAAAATTGTTACCGCCGCAGACAGCTCGGACCAACCAGCTATATCTTCGCACGCAAGGAAGTGCCTCCTTATTACGCACAAAAAAAGAATACTCCCCCTGCTAGCTGGGACCCAGTATAGTGGGCCTACTAAGTTGACGGGGATGAAGGGCTTTTTCAACTTAGTCAATATGCATGATTCTAGCTCCAGTGACCGTACGATGTCCATCCAACGGCCATGGTGCTTCTTCAACCTCTGGTCTTCTGGCTCCAGCCGCCCAAAGCAGCGTCGGTCCTACCGCCTGCTCCTGTCTCCCATGGCCGGTTGTGCTGCCGTGGAGGCCTCGCCGCCCCCATACTACTCCCTGCGCTAGCCAGGCCATCCCTCCAACCCACACCCCCTGTTATTCTGCGGCGATAACAGCCTCACACCGCAGTCGAACCAGTGAACCCTCGTACTCCTCTCCGCGTGGGCATCCACTACCGCGTCTTCCCCGACTCCGTGTCGTCCCCTTCCTAGGCCTTGCCGTTGTCCACCACTGTGGTGCTCTCGGTGCGGCATGGTCAATGTGGTCAACGACCAACTTCCATCGAAAGAGTACTGTACGTGGAGAGGTTGACAGCTAGGTCCACGACAGCCGCAAGGAAGTGCCTCCTTATTACACGGAAAATAATTATTCCTCCACCTGACAGCAGGGACCCACCGGACGGGCCATCGTATTTCACGAAAAAACGTTTCCCCCTGACTGCTGGGACCCACCGGACGGGCCACTGTATTGTGCAAAAAAAATGTTCCCCCCGCTGTCAGCTCGGACCCAACGGAAGTGCCTCCTTATTACACACAAAAAAATGAATACTCCCCCTACTAGCTGGGACCCACCTTGGTGGGAGGCTGACTTGTGGGTCTACTAAGTTGACTGGGACAGAGGGCTTTTTCAACTAAGTCAATACAAATGATTCTACCTCCAGTGACCGTACGATGTCCATCCAACGGCCGTAGTGCTTCTTCAACCTCTGGTCTTCTTGCTCCAGCCGCCCAAAGCAGCGCCGGTCGTGCTGCATGCTCCTGCCTCCGATGGCCGGCTGTGATGCCGTGGAGGCCTCACCACCCCCATACTACTCCCACTGCTGGCCAGGCCATCCCTCTACTCACCCACACCCCCTATTATTCTGCAGCGACGGTAGCCTCACACCGCAGACGAACCCATGAACTCTCATACTCCTCTACGTGTGGGCATCCACTGTCGCGTCTTCCCCGGCCCCACTGTCGTCCACCACCGTGGTATTCTCGGCACGGCGTGGTCAACGTGGTCAAGGAATGACTTCCATCAGAAGAATACTGTATGTTGATAGGCTGACAGCTAGGTCCAGGGAAGCCGCAAGGAATTGTCTACTTATTACGCGGAAAATAATGATTCCTCCACCTGACAGCAGGGACCCACTGGACGGACCACTGTATTCCGCGAAAAAAATGTTTCCCCCCTGACTGCTAGGACCCACCAGCTACATTTTCAGACACAAGGAAGTGCGTCTGACTGCTAGGACCCACCAGCTACATCTTCACACGCAAGGAAGTGCGTCCGGGCAAAAAATAAAAAATGATTCACCCCCCTAACTGCTGGGACCCACCAGCTACATCTTCGCACGCAAGGAAGTGCATGACAGTCGGGACCCACCTGGTCGAAGCGTACGTAGTGTTGACATTCTGGTCGCGAATGTGTACGTACATACTGGTCGATGTAGAGGCGCGCACATGTCGTAGTAGAGGCACACGCATAGCATGTACACGTACGTACAGCGGCCAGGGTGCAAGAAAGTAAATACGGCCACGTACGTACATATGGGCGGGGTCTCGAATGCCTACTCGCGCATATGTACAGCCAGGGCTCGTGTACATGGCTGGGTCGAAACGGATAAACAGTGTCGTTGTCGTGTTCATGGGAAGCCAACCGGCTGGGTCGGAATGGAATGCGTCGTTGTGTTCATCGAGAGGGCTTGGACGGAACAGCCGATGGAAACGAGGCCTGGCGTATCGCAGATCCGAGGAAACGGCCTTGTGTTCGACCAGCCACGTTCGAGACGGGATCCTGTTCATCAGGACGGGTCTGGCGTACCGCAAAACGGAGGAAACAGACTTGTGTTGGACCTTCTACGGTCGAAACGGGGTCCTGTTGATCTTACCGCAAAACGGAAGAAACAGACTTGTGTTGGAGCGCTACGGTCGAAACATGGGTCCTGTTCATCGGGAGGGGTGTGGCGTACCGCAAAACAGGACTCCACGGGATACTATTCATATCCACCATCGACCTCCTCCAGCCTCCCCGGGCTACTGTTCATCCACCGTCGACCTCCTCCAGCCTCCACCTGTGACTGTTCATCCACTGGCTCCTGTTCATCCAGCCTCCACCGCGCGCTACTCCACCGGCTACTGTTCAACCAGCCCTCTCCACGGGCTCCTGTTCAACCACCCCTCCACGGGCTACTGTTCATCCACCCCTCCACCATCTACAGTTCATCTAGCCCTCCACGGGGTCGTCTTTCATCCAGCCCTCCACGGGGTCTTGTTCATCCGGCCCCAACCGCCTCGATCGATCGGGGTCCTGTTCATCTAGAGGCAACACCACGGGGTCTTGTTCATCCACCCCCACCAGGAATTGTTCATCCAAACCCCCCTGCAATGCTCACTGTTCATCCAGAGGCAGCATCGATCGGCTTCAGTTTGCAGCAGTAGCGAAGGAATCGCTCGATCGGGTTCAGTTAACAGCCATCGATCGATCGCTAGGGTTCAGTAACGCGTAGCCTGCAGTGCAATCGCTCGGGTTTAGTAGGCGAATGCCTCGCTCGGGTTCAGTTAGAGCCCATCGCCTCGCACCCACACGCGTGCGTGTACGAGAGAAATGTGCAAACCTCCATGCATCACTCGGCCCCGACCACCCACCATAACCGGGAACACCCTGATATTTTCCTCACCCTCGCTTCTACCACGGGTTTTTCGTCATGGACGGCCCAAAGAATGTCATGCAGCTGCGTCTCCGGCCCACCCAGGATGAAAAGCCCATTTTATGTCATGATTTTTTGTCATAGAAGTAGGATCCCACAACATCTATGATGATACCGGGTTCTGTCACAATTATCGTCATAGAAGTGTCATAAGTATGACAAAAAAGTTTCGTTCGACCCAAAATGTCACGGTTGTGCCTTTTTTTTGTAGTGTCTCTTCTTTGCTGAGTGTGAAAGCCCTCTTGTGTGGGACATTAACACCTATACCCCTTGCACGGCCAGGGGGGCTCTTTTGTTTCCAGAGCAATGGATAGAATGTCACATGGCCCTGAGTTCCTGTAGTACCTTCCAGGGATATTGGAAGCCTCTATCATCAATTGATATAGTTTTTCGTCATGTGAGTTTTTAAATTAATAAGTTCTGTCATCATGCCACATTCCACGTGCCTGCAAGTAGTCTCTGGCGCGTTCACCCCTGATTTCACTAAAGGCTGGTTCCCCACCCACCGCTACTACTTTTTTGTCATCCTGGTCCCATATCGGTTTCATGCCGTAGTATCTTGCCACACCCATATGGTAGGGGTGTGTGTTCTTCTTCTGAAGTTCCGATTGCTTGAAACTCTTCTCAGCAAACTCTTTAGTTGCCTTGACCCTTTTGAATTCTGCCCAGTCTGCCTTTGTAATTTGGGGGTATGCGGGGATTGGGTCCTTGCCTTCACTCAAGTACTTCTCCAAGCATCCCTAGGCTTCTTCAGTGCAGCGTGTTCCACCTGCATTATCCACTGCTCTATAACATTGAAGTGATCCATGATCTCCCAGACTATCCATCGCCGTGTTTCTGTGTCAGCCTTCCGAAACCCTGGCAGATTTATGTTGAGCCTGCCGACAAATCGACACACACTCCTAAACCTCATGCGTGCTTTATCTGGAGCCCAAGACTTTATATCGATCTCAGTTACTTCATATACACCTTTAGGCTGGTGTGTGGGCTTCCTTGGAGCGTACCTCCGTGTCCTAACCGAAAGGGTAATTGCTGCAACTCTATCCCGTTCAAGATTACTTGATCCCTCACCATCTTCTGAAGACATAGGGTTGTCGAAATCAGATGAAGATACATCGCCTGAAGCATGAGTGTTGTCGTTGCTATTCGGCATCTACAGAGAACACATGCGAAACTTGGGAAAGGAGGATAAGCATAAAACTAACAACTTGGTATCAAGCTTTCTAAACATGTCATGCAATAATTTAGAAAATGTACGGCTAATTTGTTAAGTTTGTGTGACTCGGGCGTCCGCGATCTGTAAATCGGCAGTAACTTATTGGAACAAATACAACTTATATGTAGTAGTTAGGATGGTAGATAATTAACATATATACGCTCTTTGTTATTTTATAGCCAATTTGGGACCATACGGAACGAAATAGGAAGAGGGATTACGAGGAAATATGCCTCACCGCGATGGAGAGCAGTAACTACAGGCTTCTTAATGCAAACCCGGACGGACCACGGGAGAGGCGAGGATTACAGCATCGATATGCTCGAGGGTGGATGGCGAGCAAATGAAGACGGTGAGGCACGGGCAGCCACGTGTTGGGAACGACAGTGGAGGTAGGCTTGACGCGGAAGAGCTGGCACACGACTGGGGTGAGCACGTCGGCGCCGGAGAGGGTTCTGATGTGGATCTGGGGGAGGGGGAGCTGGCGATTGAGATTGGGTGGACTAGTTGAGTGAAACGCGGGCGGACCATGGGGGGTGTTGGAGGCCTAGGTCAAAAGGGTAGAAAATATCCCCGGTCGCCGCGCGGAAAGGCCTATGCAAACAGTTGCCTCTAAGCGGTCGTGTGCACAAAGAGAAATTTTTCATTTGAAATGAAGACGTACTAATTTTGAAATGAAGACGTGAGTTCATCATTTCGCCTCTAAAATTTTCCCACGTTAAGGAATCGCAATTATACCACGGGTTTGATTTGCTGGCGCATTTCAGGTCTCGTGTGCTATATGTAAGACATTTTTTGTCATTTACCATACATTTTGGCATATAAATCAATTCCTAGACGGACTGCATTTCTTGTCGAAAGGGATGCAGATTGTCGTTCGATCTGGTAGCATCCAACAGTGCATACGTACGATCCGTGGGGTTTCGGTTCTAGCCAATCAGAACGCACGACTCAGATCACGCGTGCAACAAGTGGGGGGCATCCGCCACGGATTAGTAGGCACACGACTTTCGGGACTGAACCGTGTGCTATTTGAAAACATTTACATTAACTAACAGTGTAACCGGGTGGTGAAGGAGTCGTCGTCGGTGGAGGAACCACATGAAAAAAAATCACAACCGGAACTGCATCTGCTGTCGAATGGGATGAGGATCGCCGTTCGATATGGGAGCATCCAACAGTGCAGACGTACGATCCATGGGGTTTGGATTCTGGCCAATCAGAACACACGACTCAGATTGCACGTGTGGCGGGGGCATCGGCCACGGTTTAGTGAACACACGGCTTTCGTGAGTGAACCGTGTGCTATTTGAAAATATTTACATTAACTAACAACATTTTTTGGTTTGAATGAAAACATGAGTTCATAGTTTCGCCACCAAATTTTTTTCCCACAGTAAGAAATCACGATTGTACCCTATGTTTCGATTTTCTGTTACATTTTACCAGGCGGTAGGTGATGTCTACTACGCAACCTTCTTCTTGTAGATGTTGTTGGGCCTCCAAGTGCAGAGGTTTGTAGGACAGTAGCAAATTTCCCTCAAGTGGATGACCTAAGGTTTATCAATCCATGGGAGGCATAGGATGAAGATGGTCTCTCTCAAACAACCCTGCAACCAAATAACAAATATTCTCTTGTGTCCCAACACACCCAATACAATGGTAAATTGTATAGGTGCACTATTTCGGCGAAGAGATGGTGATACAAGTGCAATATGGATGGTAGATATAGGTTTGTATAATCTGAAAATATAAAAACAGCAAGGTAACTAATGATAAAAGTGAGCTTAAACGGTATTGCAATGGTAGGAAACAAGGCCTAAGGTTCATACTTTAACTAGTGCAAGTTCTCTCAACAATAATAACATAACTGGATCATATAACTATCCCTCAACATGCAACAAAGAGTCATTCCAAAGTCACTAATAGCGGAGAACAAATGAGGAGATTATTGTAGGGTACGAAACCACCTGAAAGCTATCCTTTCTAATCGATCTATTAAAGAGTCCATAGTAAAATAACACGAAGCTATTCTTTCCATTTGATTTATCATAGAGTTCGTAATAGAATAACACCTTAAGACACAAATCAACCAAAACCCTAATGTCACCTAGATACTCCAATGTCACCTCAAGTATCCGTGGGCATGATTATACGATATGCATCACACAATCTCAGATTCATCTATTCAACCAACACAAAGTACTTCAAAGAGTGCCCCAAAGTTTCTACCGAAGAGTCAAGACGAAAACGTGTGCCAACCCCTATGCATAAGTTCATTGAACCCGCAAGTTGATCACCAAAACATACATCAAGTAGATCACCTGAATATCCCATTGTCACCATAGATAAGCACGACAAGACATACATCAAGTGTTCTCAAATCCTTAAAGACTCAATCCGACAACACAACTTCAAAGGGGAAACTCAATTCATCACAAGAGAGTACAGGGGGAGAAACATCATAAGATCCAACTATAATAGCAAAGCTCGCGATACATCAAGATTGTATCACCTCAAGAACACGAGAGAGAGAGAGAGATCAAACACATAGCTACTGGTACATACCCTCATCCCCGAGGGTGAAATACTCCCTCCTCATCATGGAGAGCGCCGGGATGATGAAGATGGCCACCAGTGAGTGATCCCCCCTCAGGCAGGGTGCCGAAACAGGGTCCCGATTGGTTTTTGGTGGCTATAGAGGCTTGCGGCGACGGAACTCCCGATCTAGGTTATTTTCTGGAGGTTTGGATTTATAGGAATTTTTGGCATTGGTCTCATGTCAAGGGGGTCTCCGAGTCGTCCACGAGGTAGGGGGGCGCGCCCAGGGGGGTAGGGCTCATGCTCCACCCTCGTGGACGGCTCGGGACACTTCTGGCCCAACTCTTTTACTCCGGGGGCTTCTTTTGGTCCATAAAATTCATTAAAAATTGGCATGTCAATTGGACTCCATTTGGTATTCCTTTTCTGTAAAACTCAAAAACTAGGAAAAAATAGAAACTGGCACTGGGCTCTAGGTTAATAGGTTAGTCCCAAAAATCATATAAAAGTGCTTAGTAAAGCCCATAAACATCCAAAACAGATAATATAATAGCATGGAACAATCAAAAATTATGGATACGTTGGAGACGTATGAAGCATCCCCAAGCTTAATTCCTGCTCGTCCTCGAGTAGGCAAATGATGAAAACAGAATCCTGATGTGAAATGCTACCTAGCATATTTCTCCAAATAATTTTCTTTATTGTGGCATGAATGTCCAGATCCAAATGATTAAAGATAAAAGTTCATATTGACATGAAAACAATAATACTTCAAGCATACTAACAAAGCAATCATGTCTTCTCAAAATAACATGGCTAAAGAAAGCTATCCCTACAAAATCATATAGTCTGGCTATGCTCTATCTTCATCACACAAAGTATTTAATCATGCACAACCCCGATGACAAGCCAAGCAATTGTTTCATACTTTAGTATTCTCAAACTTTTTCAACCTTCACGCAAAACATGAGCGTGAGCCATGGACATAGCACTATATGTGGAATAGAATGGTGGTTGTGGAGAAGACAAAAAAGGAGAAGATAGTCTCACATCAACTAGGCGTATCAGCGGGCTATGGAGATGCCCAATAATAGATATCAATGTGAGTGAGTAGGGATTGCCATGCAACGGATGCACTAGAGCTATAAGTGTATGAAAGCTCAACAAAAGAAACTAAGTGGGTGTGCATCCAACTTGCTTGCTCACGAAGACCTAGGGCATTTTGAGGAAGCCCATCATGGGAATATAGAAGCCAAGTTCTATAATGTAAAATTCCCACTAGTATATAAAAGTGACAACATGAGACTCTATCATGAAGATCATCGTGCTACTTTGAAGCACAAGTGTGGTAAAAGGATAGTAACATTGTCCCTTCTCTCATTTTGTCTCATTTTTTGGGCCTTTCCTTTTTTATGGCCTTTCTCTATTTGTTTATGGCCTTTCTCTTTTTTTATGGCCTTTTTTTTATAAAGTCCGAAGTCTCATCCCGACTTGTGGGGGAATCATAGTCTCCATCATCCTTTCCTCACTTGGGACAATGCTCATGAAGATCATCACACTTTTGCTTACTTACAACTCAAGAATTACAACTCAATACTTAGAACAAAATATGACTCTATGTGGATGCCTCCGGCGGTGTACCGGGATATGCAATGAATCAAAAGTGACATGTATGTAAGAATTATCAAAGGTGGCTTTGCCACAAATACGATGTCAACTACATGATCATGCAAAGGCAATATGACAATGATGGAGCGTGTCATAATAAACGGAACGGTGGAAAGTTGCATGGCAATATATCTCAGAATGGCTATGAAAATGCCATAATAGGTAGGTATGGTGGCTGTTTTGAGGAAGGTATATGGTGGGTGTATGGTATCGGTGAGAGTAGCATGGCACAAGAGAGGGTAGCAATGGTGGAAGGGTGAGAGTGCGTATAATCCATGGACTCAACATTAGTCATAAAGAACTCATATACTTATTGCAAAAATCTACAAGTTATTGAAACGAAGTACTACGCGCATGCTCCTAGAGGGATAGATTTGGTAGGAAAAGACCATCGCTCGTCCCTGACCGCCACTCATAAGGAAGACAATCAATAAATAAATCATGCTCCAACTTCATCACATAACGGTTCATCATACGTGCATGCTACGGGAATCACAAACTTCAATACAAGTATTCCTCAAATTCACAACTACTCAACTAGTACGACTCTAATATCACCATCCTCATATCTCAAAACAATTATCAAGTATCAAACTTCTCATAGTATTCAATGCACTTTCTATGATAGCTTTTATTATACCCAACTTGGATGCCCATCGTTCTAGGACCAATTTTATAACCATAGCAAATACCATGCTGTTCTAAAAGACTCTCAAAATAATATAAGTGAAGCATGAGAGATCAAAAATTTCTACAAAATAAAACCACCGTCGTGCTCTAAAAAGATATAAGTGAAGCACTAGAGCAAGATTGTCTAGCTCAAAAGATATAAGTGAAGCACATAGAATATTCTAAAAAATACTGAATCATGTGTGTCTCTCCCAAAGGGTGTGTACAGCAAGGATTATTGTGGTAAACTGAAAAACAAAGACTCATATCATACAAGACGCTCCAAGCAAAACACATATCATGTGGCGAATAAAAATATAGCTCCAAGTAAAGTTATCGATAGACGAAGACGAAAGAGGGGATGCCTTTCGGGGCATCCCCAAGCTTAGGCTCTTGGTTGTCCTTGAATATTACCTTGGGGTGCCTTGGGCATCCCCAAGCTTAGGCTCTTGCCACTCCTTATTCCATAGTCCATCGAATCTTTACCAAAAACTTGAAAACTTCACAACACAAAACGTAATAGAAAACTCGTAAGCTCCGTTAGTATAAGAGAATAAATCACCACTTAGGTACTGTTATGAACTCATTCTGAATTCATATTGGTGTAATATATACTGTATTCCAACTTCTCTATGGTTCATACCCTCCGATACTACTCATAGATTCATCAAAATAAGCAAACAACACATAGAAAACAGAATCTGTCAAAAACAGAATAGTCTGTAGTAATCTGTATCAAATGTATACTTGTGAACTCCAAAATTCCTACCAAATTAGGTAAACCTGAGCAATGTTTTACCAATCCAGATCAAAAAGAATCATATAAAACACACGTTTCTGTGAATTATCAAAACTAATTTACTGGGTGCAAAAGTTTCTGATTTTCAGCAGGATCAACACAACTATCACCGTAAGCTATCCTAAAGGTCTCACATGGCACTTTATTGAAACAAAAGCTATAAAACATGATTACTACAGTAGCATAATCATGTGAACACACAAAAACAGTAAAGGTAAATATTGGGTTGTCTCCCAACAAGCGCTTTTCTTTAATGCCTTTTAGCTAGGCATGATGATTTGAATGATGCTCACGTAAAAGATAAGAATTGAAACATAATGGGAGCATCATGAAGCATATGACTAGCACATTTTAAGTCTAACCCACTTCCTATGCATAGGGATTTTGTGAGCAAACAACTTATGGGAACAATAATCAACTAGCATAGGAAGGCAGAACAAGCATAACTTCAAGATTTTAAGCACATAGAGAGGAAACTTGATATTATTGCAATTCCTACAAGCATATGTTCCTCCCTCATAATATTTTCAGTAGCATCATAAATGAATTCAACAATATAACCATCACATAAAGCATTCTTTTTATGATGCACACGCATATATATTTTACTACTCTCCACATAAGCAAACTTCTTCTTTATGGCATACGTATCATCACAATAATCATCATAAATAGGAGGCATGCTTTCATCATAATAAATTTGCTCATCAAAACTTGGGGGACAAAAAATATCATCTTCATCAAACATAGCTTCCCCAAGCTTGTGACTTTGCATATCATTAGCATCATGGATATTCAAGGAATTCATACTAACAACATTGCAATCATGCTCATGATACAAACATCTAGTACCAAACATTTTAATGCATTCTTCTTCTATCACTTGAGCACAATTTTACTTTCCATCATTCTCATGAAAGATATTAAAAAGACGAAGCGTATGAGGCAAACTCAATTCCATTTTTTTATAGTTTTATTTTATAAACTAAACTAGTGATAAAACAGGAAACTAAAAGATTTGATTACAAGATCTAAAGATATACCTTCAAGAACTCACCTCCCCGGCAACAGCGCCAGAAAAGAGCTTGATGTCTACTACGCAACCTTCTTCTTGTAGAAGTTGTTGGGCCTCCAAGTGTAGAGGTTTGTAGGACAGTAGCAAATTTCCCTCAAGTGGATGACCTAAGGTTTATCAATCCGTGGGAGGCGTAGGATGAAGATGGTCTCTCTCAAACAACCCTGCAACCAAATAACAAAGATTCTCTTGTGTCCCCAACACACCCAATACAATGGTAAATTGTATAGGTTCACTAGTTCGGCGAAGAGATGGTGATACAAGTGCAATATGGATGGTAGATATAGGTTTTTATAATCTGAAAACATAAAAACAGCAAGGTAACTAATGATAAAAGTGAGCATAAACGGTATTTCAATGGTAGGAAACATGGCCTAAGGTTCATACTTTCACTAGTGCAAGTTCTCTCAACAATAATAACATAACTAGATCATATAACTATCCCTCAACATGCAAGAAAGAGTCACTCCCAAGTCATTAATAGCGGAGAACAAACGAAGAGATTATTGTAGGGTACGAAACCACCTCAAAGTTATCCTTTCTGGTCGATCTATTCAAGAGTCCATAGTAACATAACACGAAGCTATTCTTTCCATTTGATCTATCATAGAGTTCGTACTAGAATAACACCTTAAGACACAAGTCAACCAAAACCTTAATGTAACCTAGATACTCCAATGTCACCTCAAGTATCTGTGGGCATGATTACGATATGCATCACACAATCTCAGATTCATCTATTCAACCAACACAAAGTACTTCAAAGAGTGCCCCAAAGTTTCTACCGAAGAGTCAAGACGAAAACGTGTGCCAACCCCGATGCATAAGTTCATTGAATCCGCAAGTTGATCACCAAAACATACATCAAGTAGATCACGTGAATATCCCATTGTCACCACAGATAAGCACAGCAAGACATACATCAAGTGTTCTTAAATCCTTAAAGACTCAATCTGACAAGACAACTTCAAAGTGGAAACTCAATTCATCACAAGAGAGTAGAGGGGGAGAAACATCATAAGATCCAACTATAATAGCAAAGCTCGTGATACATCAAGATCGTATCACCTCAAGAACACGAGAGAGAGAGAGAGAGAGAGAGAGAGAGAGAGAGAGAGAGAGAGATCAAACACATAGCTACTGGTACATACCTTCATCCCCGGGGGTGAACTACTCCCTCCTTGTCATGGAGAGCGCCGGGATGATGAAGATGGCCACCGATGAGGCATCACCCCTCTGGCAGGGTGCCGGAACAGGGCCCCGATTTGTTTTTGGGGGCTACAGAGGCTTGCAGCGGTGGAACTCCCGATCTAGGTTATTTTCTGGAGGTTTGGGTATTTATAGGAATTTTTGGCATCGGTCTCACGTCAAGGGGGTCTCTGAGTTGTCCACGAGGCAGGGTGTGAAGCCCTCGATTCAATTGTACACTAATCATACACGCAAATGTGTACGATCAAGATCAAGGACTCACGGGAAGATATCACAACACAACTCTAGACACAAATTAAAATAATACAAGCTTTATATTACAAGCCAGGGGCCTCGAGGGCTCGAATACATAAGCTCGAAAACACAAGAGTCAGCGGAAGCAACAATATATATGTATAGACATAAGTTAGACAAGTTTGCCTTAAGAAGGCTAGCACAAAAGCAACATCGATCGAAAAGGCAAGGCCTCCTGCCTGGGAGCCTCCTAACTACTCCTGGTCATCGGCGGCCTCCACATAGTAGTAAGCATCGGCGGTGACATCTGGCTCCTGGGCTCCGTCATCTGGTTGCATCAGCTGGAAAGAAGAAGAAAGGGGGAAAAGGGGGAGCAAAGCAACCGTGAGTACTCATCCAAAGTACTCGCAAGCAAGGATCTACACTACATATGCAACATTATCAAAGGAAGGCTGTATATGTGGACTGGGCTGCAGAAATGCCAGAATAGAGAGAAGGCCTAGTCCTATCGAAGACTAGCATCTTCTCGAACCCACCATCTTGCAGCAACAGGAGGGAGTAGAGTAGCATAAAGTAAAGTAGCAGTGGTGTTATCAACCTCGGCTGGAGATCCTTTCTCGACTCCCTGCGAGAAAGAAATCCCAGAGCCATCTATACTTATAATAATTATGGACTCCCTAGAAATTCCCACGTTAATCAGTAATTAGGAGCCGTGAATCTGATGGGACCGAGTTATAACGGCACAGATTAAACCATGTAATCCTCCTCTTAAACCATTAGACTTTTGACATTATAGTTGAATAATTACCCACCAATGCCATTAAGTTATTTGCACGAATATTGTTGTAGAAAAAGTTATTCGCACTAATCATATCTATACTTATAATAATTATATTAAGTTATTTTCCTTTGCCTTATCCATGTCTCTCTCCTCAAGTAGGGTCATGCAAAGCTACACGCTCGAAGCTTCGAACACATGCACATCTCCTGCTTAACCGCCGGTCTCCTATAATCCAACCGCCAAGATCAGCGTGGAGCAAATCAACATCAACTTGATAGCCACGAAGCCAGTCGCCAAGCCCACCATCTCAACGATCAGTATGGCGCGTGGTCCGGCTAGGCGAGGATCCTTCGGCATAGCACGGCAATGACGCTGTACATCAAGATCAATCGGCCGGCCGGTCGGACATCAATTACCTGGTGTCGTGTTAACGTCCTCCCTGACCCCTTTGTAATACTTTCCTTCTGCATATTAATCTATGTGACCGGCCGGCCGGCCAGCGTTGCCGCCATCTCTAAACTTGACGATCCCTTCACAGGACTTAGATATTGCTGCGGAGGCATAAAGATCATGGCGGTCAAAAGTATGGGTAATTATAAGGTAGCACTGGACGATACTAGCATGTAGTTTTTTATTCAGCAATAATTTTTTATTTCCTAACCGATATGTTTATTGAAAGGAAATTTTTCCAGTTTGTAGCTAATATGTTTGCATAAACACAAGTAATTGCTAAGGTACAATTTATATTGGCATGGGTCCTGAATGTACGTCGCTCCAAGAGATCTTTTCGCCACGAAGATACACGTACATGCAGTCTTCAACGATAGCTTTCCAGCGACACACAGGTGCATGGATTTAGGCGCCTGGATTGATTAATGGAGAAAGCACGAAACAAGGCTGGCTAGCCTAATTAAGCTAGCTACTGGATCCACCACCCAGAATACACGCTGGTGATTTCTCATGCCCCGTCGGAGAAGGTCACTAATTAATCATGGTTAATTTCAACAGTTTATTGATTGGACTTGGAAAAGGTGAAACTCCATGGTCCAATGCGACTTGGTGGAACAAGGTTTTATATTGCTAGATCAAGGTGTGCCTATATATATTCGCAGAAGTCTTTCACTTACCTATTTTTTTCTTCTTATCAAGTTATATTTTTATGTGATGTTTGATTTATTCCTTTCGAAAGTCAATTGGTAATGTAAGCCTAGCGTGAAAATAATTAGTCTTATGGTGACAGCATGAGTGTTTAGTTTGCTTTGTGCTTGGACGGCAAGTTCTATTTTCTGGTCAACATTTGGTTTTATCTTATTTGACAATCTGTGTAATTCCGCTATGCGGCTAGACAGGCCTCCTTCATGAATACATGCGCTGCTTTAAAATATATAATCCTATAGAAAAAGTAAACTGGAGCCTGAGCAATACACTGCTTTGATTTCCTGAATCTCCGGTAATTTTAGCCAAAGTTCTTTTGTAGTTGCACCAATGTACCAAAATTTTACTTTTGAAGTTGACATTATGGAAACAATATTTAATTAATTGTTACCAAGTATACAAATCACAATACTAGGTTGAAATTATATTGGTAGATCTTTATGATAGTTATGTTATACATTTAGTGTACATTAGCACAAAAAATGATAGATAACAACATACTTCCACTATTCAGATTTCTTATTTGTTTCTTATTTTACATACAACTAAATCAACAAAATGCATTATAAAAATAACTTTGCTATAAGTGTGTGAAATGTTAATGAAGGTATGTGATTCGTCATATTATCATCTATTTCAACATATGCCTTTACATGGTACTCTCTCCGATCAATAATAAGTGTCGCAATTTTGAACTAAGGTTGAGCCGGCATTAGTTAAAAACTGCGACACTTATTTGGGATTGGAGGGTGTGATACTTTACGATATGTGTGTTGTGTGCCATTAACAATATCTGAATACATCTGTGCTGACATATGTGTGTTTTGTGCCATGAAAAATACTCTAGTGTTTCTAGCATAAGAAACAAAACGAGGGTGATTTTAAATTACTAGCAAGACAAAATGTTTGTGACCTATTGCTTCTTTTTCTCATTTTTTTTATGTTTCTAGCACGTCATCCATAGAAAATATGCTCAATGCACGCCTCAGTTGATTAACCAGTTCTGTTCGTTTGTGGTGTAAATTAGGGTTTTGTTGTTGTACTCTATAATAGAAGCATTTGTATCCTTAGCATAATGTTGCTGTTCCCCAGAAATTTATTCAATTCTTCTATATCTTCAAGTTGTTCGCTGAAGTTTACATTCTTTGTATACAATTTAATGAGCTTCGTTGATGAGATTTCAGCTATTCTAAAATACTTAAGTGCACCCTCTCAACAACATTTTCTAAGCTATGAAGGAAACCATATGATCCCACCGCCCACGTAGGTTGCTGTCGTAGAAAAGCAGTTCGGTATTCTGGTCACAGTGATCGCCCAGTTCAAAATTTACTTATATATAGGCTATAGTGGAGTGAATCACCAACAAATTCTCATCAACTCACATCAACACGGTTCCACCCACATTTTGCAGCCCTTTCATATTACCATAACCTGGAGTAAAATTCATTAGAAATTGTTACCTTGACGCAAGCATCAGTGTAGGCAAGGGTGCACGATACACATAAAGTTAGTAACTTAGCAAGTAGTATGTTGTTTGTAATCTCTACATGCATACCTTGGAGTTGTGCCACAGGCAGCTTTAAAATGGCAGACTACATCCATTCCATTCAATAATTATTTTCCACCTCTTCTCATATCTATGAACATTCACCTAAAAAAAATAATTCTAAACTTTCAGGGTGTACGTAGATTCAAATACAATAATTTTCGTTGTGTTTAATTGAAACATAAAGTAGCTAGCCCGTGCATCTGCACGGGTTGACGACTAGTACTATCCAGTTATCATCACAATCAAATCCTCATCACCATCCAGTTCTAGTTGTATCGATCGGGATACAACTCCAAGTGTCCGTTACCGTAGGACAGGCTATCGATAGATGTTTCCTCCCTGCAGTGATGCACCAACTTACCCACCACGCTCGCTTAACTCCGGCCGGACACACTTTCCAGGGTCATGACCGGCCTCGGCAAAACAATACGCCGCAACCCGACCTAGGCTTAATAGAGAGGCCAGCACGCCGGACTAAACCTATGCCCCCAGGGGTCATGGGCCATCTCCCCGGGAACTCCTGCACGTTGCGAGGGAGGCCGGTGAGCAGACCTAGCTACCTCCTTCAACAAGGCAGGCGCTTACGCAGTCCAACCCGGCGCGCGCCGCTCAGCCGCTTAGGAACGCGCGGTAACAAGCAAAGACTCACGAAAGATGTGACCCCGTTGCCCCGTCTCGAGGACTTGCGGCAAGGGCTAGGAATGCCCGGCCACGCCTCGTAATTATCTCGCGGGCACCCTCCAGGTCAACCCGACTCCACATCACTCACAATTAAGCTCGCGCGGGTACCCCTCAGGGTCAACCCATCTTTCCAAGTAACAGTGGTAAAGTCCAAGTATCCGTGTGTCCAAACATTAAGGGGAA
Source organism: Triticum dicoccoides (assembly GCF_002162155.2). NCBI lineage: Eukaryota > Viridiplantae > Streptophyta > Magnoliopsida > Poales > Poaceae > Triticum > Triticum dicoccoides. The sequence continues at coordinate 59,508,129 of NC_041391.1, forward strand.
AACCCGAGGAATCACCCCCGGTGAATTCCACTCGATGTAATCATCAAGGTGAACGTAAGAGGATCCACCCTCGAGGTTCACACTTGAGGGGTTGCACGACAGAGCCGTATCGGAAGTGGTTAAGGAGGAAATCACCCTCGATGACCACGACCGAATAGATACACTACAGGTTAACATCAGAAGTGCTGTAGAGGTCTCACCCTCGGCACTCAATAGTAACACTGCAGAGTCGAGCAACGAAGGGGCGTGATGTGACGTGAGGTGTCGGGTCCTGGTCTTCGATCCCGTTGATCGGGTCTTCTGATAATCCAGCGGGGCATTCGAGTCAAGT
>NC_041391.1:59508888-59510483 GCF_002162155.2 Triticum dicoccoides
AAGGAGGGGTCGTCGTCGACGTAGTCGATCACAGGGGCGGCATCGGTCTCGGGGTCTACCGGAGAGAAGAGGGGGAAGAAACAGTAAATATAAAGCAGACATAGCATCACAAAGCGTAACATGGCAATATGTTGTGCTGGGTGCGACCTAACGCATGGCTACACGATATAGGTGAAGGGGGAATTCAACCGGGAATGTATTCCCGGTTCCGGACCCGTGTCACACAGATGACCGGAGGGGAAAATGTTCCATGTTCAGCATGCTAGAGGCATGTGATAGCTGAACGGACCGCATTTTTAGATTCGTTGGATTTTTCTGAGCAACTTTCATATAGAAAACATTTTCATCCGAGTTAAAGATTAGTTTATATGAATTTTCTAAGTTTTAAACATACTCTGGAATTATTTAAAATTAATAGAAAAGGAATATGACGTCAGCATGATGCCCTGACATCAGCAAGTCAACAGACCCGCTGACTGGTCAAACTGACCAATAGGTCCCACCAGTCAGCCTCTCTTACATAATAGAGTTTATTTCAAACTAATCTGGGGTTAGTTAGCTACTGGGCCCCACATGTCAGTGACTGGTTAGGTTAACTAATTAGTTTTATTTCTGAAACTGGTTTAGTTAATCTAATTACATGGTGGGGCCCGCACATCAGTGGCACAGAGAAGCCCAGTCAGCATGTTGACTGGTCAAACCAGTCAACAGGGACCCGTGGGGCCCACGTCAGTGGCACAGATGGCCCACCTGCCAGGCCACGTCAGCGACGGTGCCGAAGACAGCTCTGGCGACCAAAAACGACAGCGGCGCGCTCAGGAGGTGGTCGGGTTATGCGCACAGGGCGCCGTTTCTAGCGCGACCGGGCCCGTTCGAACGAGAAGACGACGAGGAGGCGATCTGGGGTGGTGGGAGAGGCTGCGGTGGTCGGGAACGTCGACGGCGAGCGGCGAGGCTGACGCCGGACTCCGGTCGTCGTCGGGATCGGGGCTGGGGGCACGAGAGGGCGAGAGGAAGGGCTCGCCGGGCTCCTGGGAACACCAGGAGCACGACAGAGGGCTCAAATGGGGACCATGGCAGCGGTGGCCACGACGGTGACGCAGCAGAGCAACGGTGAGCTATGGAGGTTGCGGCGAGCAAGCTAGAGAGGGAGGCGGCCTATGTGAGAGAAGGGAGAGGGGGAGGAGCTCACCTTGCGGCACGCACGGTGGCCCTCGGAGGCTTAGTAGCAGCAGAGACGTCGCCGGAGTCGAAGGGGATCGCCGGAGCAGAGGCGGAAGGAGGGCGGCTCGATCCGCTGCCTGCGGTGCTCCCCGGCTTGCGCTCATGGACGGGGACGAGGAAGTCGACGACGGTGGAGCTTCTGGACAGGTCGGCGAGGCGAACGGGTCCCGGTGGCCGCGAGGACGGGCGAGGCACGGCGGCGACCGCATCGGCCTCCTCTCCAGAACGATGGAGTGGGAGAGGAGAGGCGGAGAGGGCGAGGGGGTTCGGGGCGTGGGTGGAGGTAGGTGGGGAGGAGGTCGAGGTGTCGAGGGGAGGGGTCGACCTTATCCTCCTCGTCAACGGCGAGGTGGTTCAGCGGGGACGGCGCC
>NC_041391.1:59510775-59540190 GCF_002162155.2 Triticum dicoccoides
GTAGCGGCGCGCACCAGGGGAACAGGAAGGGGGCGCGGTGCGGGGAGCTGGGCTGTCTGGTTGAGGTGGGCCGAGGCCCATGGGGGGGGGGCACGGTGGCCAGCTGGGCCAGTCAGCCCAGTTGAGGGGGGGGGGCTTTTCCTTTTCTTTGTTTTTTTGTTTTTCTTTTCCAGCAGCTTTTGCATTTTCTTTTTGCCACAATTGACTTTGCAAAATTATGCCACTGGCCAAAACAATCTCAAAGAATTAAAGTGCACTGCCTCAAAAAGGTTGGGAGGCTTTGGAATAGTTGCCAATTTTATAAATTAAAAAGGGAATTTAATTTATTGCTTAGGTCACTGTTTTAAGTAGTTTAGGCCACTTAAACCCTTTGTAAAAATGTTGGTTCACCACCAATATTAGTTGTGGATTATTTGGCACATGATGAACATTTTTGTGTTCATGTCTGAGCATTTTGAATTTCACTCATAAGTTGAAATTGAATTCAACTGGAATGTGAAAGAGTATGAGACAAAATGATTAGGCACATGTTTAGCAAAACAATTAACTTAACCCCAGGGGTTACTGTAGCATCATTACGCCGGGGGTGTTACAACTCTACTCCTCTAAAAGAAATTCTCGTCCCGAGAATTAAGAGGTAGAAGGGAACAGGTCGGGGTATTCAGCACGGAGGTTATCCTCGCGTTCCCAAGTGGCTTCATCCTTAGAATGATTTGACCATTGCACCTTGAGGAGCTTGGTAACCTTCTAGCGTGTTCGACGTTCAGCTTCTTCAAGAATGCAGATCGGATGCTCCTTGTATGTGAGATCATCTTGAATTTCAATCAATTCCGGATCCACTTCATGTTCCGGATCCTTGAAGCATCGACGAAGTTGCGACACGTGGAAGACGTCATGAACATGAGAGAACTGAGGTGGAAACTCTAGTTGATAAGCCACCAGTCCGCGACGGGCCAGAATGCGGAAAGGACCAATGTAGCGCGGAGCTAGCTTGCCCTTGACTCTGAACCGATGAGTGCCTCTCAAAGGAGTGACACGCAGATAAGCTTGTTCACCAGGTTGATAAGTTGAACCCCAGTGTTTTCGGTCATAGTTGCTCTTCTGGCGGGACTGGGCCGCCTTGAGATTATCCCGGACAATGCGAACCTGCTATTCAGCTTGTTGAATAATGTCTGGACCAATGAGTGCCCGTTCCCCAGTTTTTGACCAATTCAGAGGGGTTCGGCACTTACGTCCATAGAGCACTTCGAAGGGTGCCATCTTCAAGCTGGCTTGATAGCTGTTGTTATAAGAGAACTCCGCATAAGGGAGAGATTCTTCCCACTTCTTGCCAAAAGAAATAACACAAGCTCGAAGCATGTCTTCAAGAATTTGATTGACTCGCTCGACTTGGCCTTGGGATTGGGGATGATAAGCAGTGCTCCAGGTAATATGAGTTCTCATTGCCTCTTGGAAACTATCCCAGAACTTTGAAGTGAATAAACTGCCACGGTCTGAACTGATCTCCTTCGGAATGCCATGGAGTGACACAATTCTGGAGATATACAAGTTTGCTAATTGACTAGCAGTGATTGTCTCATTGACTGGCAGAAAGTGAGCAACTTTCGAGAATTGGTCGGTGACAACAAAGATAGCATCGTTACCTTTCTGAGACTTGGGAAGTCCAATGACGAAGTCCATTTGAATCTTATCCCACTTCCATTCAGGAATCGGAAGCGGTTGTAGAAGTCTAGCCGGTTTCTGATGTTCTTCTTTGACGCGACGGCAGACGTCACATTCTTCGATATATCGAGCAATGTCTTGCTTCATTTTAGACCACCAGTACTTCTGACGGATGTCTAGATACATCTTGGTACTTCCCGGATGAATAGAGAGAGGGGTGTCATGCGCTTCTTTCATCACCTTCTCTCTCATAAGCTCGAACCGGGGTACTACAATGCGATCTCTGAAGTATAAGGTTCCATCTTCACCAAGTGAGAAATCTCTGGATTTCTCTAAGGCAAGATCCTTTTTCATCAAATCAACGTGAGCATCTTTGGCTTGAGCAGACTTAATTGCTTTCAGCAGAGTTGGTTCCAGTACAAGGTTATTCAGAGAACCCTGTGGAACTAGTTGAAGGTTTAGCTTGCATAGCTCTTCATAAAGGCGGGGTTGAGCTTTGTAGACCATGTGATTATTGCAATAAGACTTGCGGCTCAGGGCATCAGCCAATACATTAGCCTTACCAGGGGTATAAGATATACCGCAGTTGTAGTCCGCAATAGCTTCCATCCACCGCTACTGACGGAGGTTCAGATCTGGTTGAGTAAACAGGTACTTCAGACTCTGATGATCAGTGAAGATCTCGCAACGATTACCGAGAAGGTACTGTCGCCATAGCTTCAATGCCAAGATAACCGCTGCAAGCTCAAGGTCATGAACCGGGTAGTTTTCCTTGTGAGGACGCACCTGACGGGAAGCATAAGCAATCACCCTGCGCTCTTGCATTAGAACACAACCTAATCCTTGACATGAAGCGTCACAATAGATGATGAAGCCCTTGCGAGAATCAGGAGGAGCAAGCACTGGGGCAGAAGTCAGCTTGTCCTTGAGTGCCTGGAAACTTTCCTGACATTTGTCAGTCCAGTCGAACTTAACGCCTTTGTGAAGCAGATTAGTCAGTGGCTTGGCGATCTTGGAGAAATTCTCAACAAAGCGGCGACAATAGCTGGCTAGTCCGAGAAAGCTTCTGACTTGCTTGACAGTCTTCGGAGGGGTCCAGTCAAGAATGGCCTGAACGCGCTCTGGGTTGATGGCAATACCATCCTTGGAGATGACATGACCTTGGTAGGTGACTTCGGGCAACCAGAATTCACACTTGGAATACTTGGCATAAAGTTGATGCTCTTGAAGCTTCTCTAGAACAAGACGAAGATGTTCAGCATGTTCTTCTTTATTCTTCGAATATACCAGGATATCATCCATATAGACTACGACGAACTTGTCGAGGTAATCCATGAATATATAGGTCATCAGACGAGAGAATGTAGCTGGAGCATTAGTTAAACCGAATGACATGACGGTGTACTCGTAAGAACCATAACGAGTGACGAAGGCGGTCTTTGGAATATCCTCTTCACGAACACGGATCTGGTGGTAACCCAACCTCAAGTCGAGTTTAGAGAATATCGATGAACCAGCAAGTTGATCATACAGATCATTGATCCGAGGAAGGGGATATTTGTTCTGAATTGTAGCTTGGTTGATAGGACGGTAGTCTTGGACCAAACGGTTCGTACCGTCCTTCTTCTTAACGAAGAGAGAAGGTGCTCCCCAAGCAGAGGAACTTGGACGAATGAAACCCTTGCAAAGAGATTTGTCGATTTCCTCCTTAAGTTCTAGGAGTTCATGAGGTGGCATCTTGTAGGGTCGTTTAGCAATAGGAACGGTGCCTGGTTTCAAATCGATGACGAACTCAACAGCCCGGGCAGGGGGTATTCCTAGAAGTTCTTTTGGAAATACGTCTTGGAAGTCGCGAACGACTAGAATCTTTTCAATTCCCTCAAGAGGTGCCGCGTTCAACGCATTCAAAGCATAAAGTCGAGCTTCAGCATTTTGAACCAGACGAGCATTGTAGCTTACTATCTCATCTGAAGGGTGCAGAAGGTGGACGGTTTTAGTGGCACAAATGATAGAAGCCATATGTGCTATCAACCAATCCATTCCTAGAATGAGGTCAATATTGGAAGACTTCAGAATAATGGGAGAGGTATGGAACTCTAATCCTTCAATCTCAATGAGGACGTTGTGGCTAACCATGGTGGTTCGACATTGGCCCGCGGGGGTGTTTACCACAAATGGAATGTGCATCTCTTCGTATTTAATGCCATGCCTGAATGCAAAATCTCTGACATGAATGAATGTGATGCTCCTGAATCGAATAAAACAGAAGCCGGTATTGAATTAACAAGGAGAGTACCCATCACAGTGGTAGGCTGGTCTTGAGCTTCATTCAGATCAACATGATTAGCCTGACCATGACCATAAGGTCTGGCATTGTTGTTATGGGGCTGATTGTTACGACCAGTAGAAGGCTGAGCCAGCTGATCCTGATTCTGAGGGCATTTCCTGGAGCGGTGACCTGGAAGGCCACACTTGAAGCATAGACCATCATTGGGATTGGGAGCAGAAGCTTGGGGTGGTACAGCCCATAGGGGCTGCCTCTACGGTGGAGGAGGCAGACGAGGTGCAACATAGGACTGTCTTGGTGTAGGTGCAGTTGGACGATACATGCTGTGGGGAATCCATATCCGACGCTTCTGCGCTGACGGGCCCGAAGATGAGCCAACGTCGCGACTATGCCTAAGGGATCCCTGGTGTTCCTGAAGACCAGTCTCAACCTGAATAGCCTTGTTCACCAAGGTGGCAAAGTCGGCAAAGTCATGAACGAGCAATGCTAGCTTGATATCAGGGTGAAGTCCATCACGAAACTTCTCTTGCTTACGAACATCAGTTGCAATGTCTTCTTTAGCATAACGTGACAAGTCCAGAAATTCCCGCTGATAAGCATCTACAGACTTGTTGCCTTGGGTGAGGTTGCGGAACTCTCGCTTCTTCATGTCCATGGTTCCCTGAGGAATGAAACGGGCACGGAAGGCAGCTTGGAAATCCGGCCAAGTAATGACCGTTCCAGCAGGTAGGGTACGCCTGTGGCTGTCCCACCATTGAGCAGCAGGACCCTTCAGGAAGAAGGATGCGAAGGTGACATAGCTGGCAGGGGCAACACTAGCAGACTCCATTTCATATGTGATGTCGCGGAGCCAGTCATCAGCATCAAGGGGTTGAGTTGAGCTGCGGTAAATAGTTGGGTTGAGGCGCATGAAGTCCTGCAGAGTTACTGGGGTTGGCTGTTGATTCATGTTCGGACGAGGAAACTGAGCCATCATTCCTTCCATGAACTGGCGATTCAACTCAAACTATTGCATCATTCCAGCAAAGAATTCAGGCGGTGGTGGATCATTGGCACCACGGCCACGACCAGCGGGTCTAACCATCCTGCTGACATGTAACAGGGGGTAGTTCAGCATTGAGCATTTGCAAAGACAAGGATCATTCATGATGAAGCATGCATAAGGAAAGATGTACGATGGATTCCACTTCGTAGTCAACACGACAGGTGTGTGTACTATTCAAGAGCCTATTCTAAGGAATAACTATGGCTTTATCTAACTTCGGGGTGAATGTGGTCACGGGATCCTAATGTTAGTAAATTCGTTTAACCCGAGTAGAAGAGAGTTCAGAGTCCCAGAGTATAGGCGAGGAGTAAAAGATGCTAATACCACCCAATGGCGACGTGGGACCGTAAGCCACACAGCCAATGTTAGTAAAAGTTTTTCGGTGAATAGACTCAACTTCGGCCAAGGAGTTGGAAAGGGGCTACCTACAGGCAGTCGGCTCTGATACCAACTTGTGACACCCTCGATTCAATCGTACACTAATCATACACGCAAATGTGTACGATCAAGATCAAGGACTCACGGGAATATATCACAACACAACTCTAGACACAAATTAAAATAATACAAGCTTTATATTACAAGCCAGGGGCCTCGAGGGCTCGAATACATAAGCTCGAAAACACAAGAGTCAGCGGAAGCAACAATATCTGAGTACAGACATAAGTTAGACAAGTTTTCCTTAAGAAGGCTAGCACAGAAGCAACATTGATCGAAAAGGCAAGACCTCCTGCCTGGGAGCCTCCTAACTACTCCTGGTCATCGGCGGCCTCCACGTAGTAGTAACAATCGGCGGTGACATCTGGCTCCTGGGCTCCATCATCTGGTTGCATCAGCCGGAAAGAAGAAGAAAGGGGGAAAAGGGGGAGCAAAGCAACCGTGAGTACTCATCCAAAGTACTCGCAAGCAAGGATCTACACTACATATGCAACATTATCAAAGGAAGGCTGTATATGTGGACTAGGCTGCAGAAATGCCAGAATAGAGAGAAGGCCTAGTCCTATCGAAGACTAGCATCTTCTCAAACCCACCATCTTGCAGCAACAGGAGGGAGTAGAGTAGCATAAAGTAAAGTAGCAGTGGTGTTATCAACCTCGGCCGGAGATCCTTTCTTGACTCCCTGCGAGAAAGAAATCCCAGAGCCATACTATCCAGTTATCATCACAATCAAATCCTCATCACCATCCAGTTCTAGTTGTATCGATCGGGATACAACTCCAAGTGTCCGTTACCGTAGGACAGGCTATCGATAGATGTTTTCTTCCCTGAAGGGGTGCACCAACTTACCCACCACGCTCGCTTAACTCCGGCCGGACACACTTTCAGGGTCATGCCCGGCCTTGGCCAAACAATACGCTGCAACCCGACCTAGGCTTAATAGAGAGGCCAGCACGCCGGACTAAACCTATGCCCCCAGGGGTCATGGGCCATCTCCCCGGGAACTCCTGCACGTTGCGAGGGCGGCCGTTGAGCAGAAAGACCTAGCTACCTCCTTCAACAAGGCAGGCGCTTACGTAGTCCAACCCGGCGCACGCCGCTCAGTCGCTGACGTCTATTAAGCTTCGGCTGATGTGTACGACGCAGAACTCCCATACTATGCCCACGTGATGGTTAGTGCTATCAGGCTAGAGGCCCCTCGGATCAAATATCCAAATCGTAGTGGATTAGGAACGCGCGGTAACAAGAAGAGACTCACGAAAGATGTGACCCCGTTGCCCCGTCTCGAGGACTTGCGGCAAGGGCTAGGAATGCCCGGCCATGCCTCGTAATTATCTCGCGGGCACCCTCCAGGTCAACCCGACTCCACATCACTCGCAATTAAGCTCGCGCGGGTACCCCTCAGGGTCGACCCGTCTTTCCAAGTAACAGTGGTAAAGTCCAAGTATCCGTGTCTCCAAACATTAAGGGGAAAATCCGAGGAATCACCCCCGGTGAATTCCACTCGATGTAATCATCAAGGTGAACGTAAGAGGATCCACCCTCGAGGTTCACACTTGAGGGGTTGCACGATAGAGCCGTATCGGAAGTGGTTAACGAGGAAATCACCCTCGATGACCACGATCGAATAGCTACACTACAGGTTAACATCAGAAGTGCTGTAGAGGTCTCACCCTCGGCACTCAATAGTAACACTACAGAGTCGAGCAACGAAGGGGCGTGATGTGACGTGAGGTGTCGGGTCCTGGTCTTCGATCCCGTTGATCGGGTCTTCTGATAATCCAGCGGGGCAGTCGAGTCAAGTGGGGGGGTCACTGATGGGTCTCTAACTAACCTATACTAAGCAGTTTAGGATAAGCAGGTAAGGTACAACAGTAGGTACAAAAGCAGGCTATGCATCAGAATAGGTGCAAACAATAACAGTAGCAAAATCTAATGCAAGCATGAGAGAAAGGAATGGGCGATATCGGGATGATCAAAGGGGGGGCTTTCCTGGTTGCTCTGGCAAGGAGGGGTCGTCGTCGACGTAGTCGATCACAGGGGCGGCATCGGTCTCGGGGTCTACCGGAGAGAAGAGGGGGAAGAAATAGTAAATATAAAGCAGACATAGCATCACAAAGCGTAACATGGCAATATGTTGTGCTGGGTGCAACCTAACGCATGGCTACACGATATAGGTGAAGGGGGAATTCAACCGGGAATGTATTCCCGGTTCCGGACCAGTGTCACACAGATGACCGGAGGGGAAAATGTTCCATGTTCAGCATGCTAGAGGCATGTGATAGCTGAACGGACCACATTTTCAGATTCGTTGGATTTTTCTGAGCAACTTTCATATAGAAAACATTTTCATCCGAGTTACAGATTAGTTTATATGAATTTTCTAAGTTTTAAACATACTCTAGAATTATTTAAAATTAATAGAAAAGGAATATGACGTCAGCATGACGCCGTGCTGACAGCATTAAGTCAACAGACCCGCTGACTGGTCAAACTGACCAATAGGTCCCACCAGTCAGCCTCTCTTACGTAACAGAGTTTATTTCAAACTAATCTGGGGTTATTTAGCTACTGGGCCCCACATGTCAGTGACTGTTTAGGTTAACTAATTAGTTTTATTTATAAAACCGGTTTAGTTAATCTAATTACGTGGTGGGGCCTGCACGTCAGTGTCACAGAGAAGCCCAGTCAGCATGTTGACTGGTCAAACCAGTCAACAGGGACCTGTGGGGCCCAGCGTCAGTGGCACAGATGGCCCACCTGCCAGGCCACGTCGGCGACGGCGCCGGAGACAGCTCCGGCGACCAAAAACGATGGCGGCGCGCTCGGGAGGTGGTTGGGTTACGCGCATAGGGCGCCGTTTTCTAGCGCGACCGGGCCCGTTCGAACGAGAAGACGACGAGGAGGCGATCTGGGGTGGTGGGAGAGGCTGCGGTGGTCGGGAACGTCGACGGCGAGCGGCGAGGCGGACGCCGAACTCCGGTCGTCGTCGGGATTGGGGCTGGGGGCACGAGAGGGCGAGAGGAAGGGCTCGCCAGGCTCCTGGGAACACCAGGAGCACGACGGAGGGCTCAGATGGGGACCATCGCAGCGGTGGCCACGGCGGTGACGCAGCAGAGCAACGGTGACCTATGGCGGTTGCGGCGAGCGAGCTAGAAAGGGAGGCGGCCTACGTGAGAGAAGGGAGAGGGGGAGGAGGTCACCTTGCAGCACGCACGGTGGCCCTTGGAGGCTTAGTAGCAGCAGAGACGTCGCTGGAGTCGAAGGGGATCGCCGGAGCGGAGGCGGAAGGAGGGCGGCTCGATCCGCCGTCTGCGGTGCTCCCCGGCTTCCGCTCGTGGACAGGGACGAGGAAGTCGACGACGGTGGAGCTTCTGGATAGGTCGGCGAGGCGAACGGGTCCCGGTGGCCGCGAGGACGGGCGAGGCACAACGGCAACCGCGTCGGCCTCCTCTCCAGAACGAAGGAGTGGGAGAGGGAGAGGCGGAGAGGGCGAGGGGGTTCGGGGCGTGGGTGGAGGTACGTGGGGAGGAGGTCGAGGCGTCGAGGGGAGGGGTCAACCTTATCCTCCTCGTCGACGGCGAGGTGGTTCGGCGGGGACGGCGCCCCTGTAACGGCGCGCACCAGGGGAACAGGAAGGGGGGGCGGTGCGGGGAGCTGGGCCGTCTGGTTGAGGTGGGCCGAGGCCCATGGGGGCGCACGGTGGCCAGCTGGGCCAGTCGGCCCAGTTGAGGGGGGGGGGGCTTTTCCTTTTCTTTATTTTTTTTGTTTTTCTTTTCCAGCAGCTTTTGCATTTTCTTTTTGCCACAATTGACTTTGCAAAATTATGCCACTGGCCAAAACAATCTCAAAGAATTAAAGTGCACTGCCTCAAAAAGGTTGGGAGGCTTTTGGAATAGTTGCCAATTTTATAAATTAAAAAGGGCATTTAATTTATTGCTTAGGTCACTGTTTTAAGTAGTTTAGGCCACTTAAACCCTTTGCAAAAATGTTGGTTCATCACCAATATTAGTTGTGGATTATTTGGCACATGATGAACATTTTTGTGTTCATGTCTGAGCATTTTGAATTTCACTCATAAGTTTAAATTGAATTCAACTGGAATGTGAAAGAGTATGAGACAAAATGATCAGGCACATGTTTAGCAAAACAATTAACTTAACCCCAGGGGTTACTGTAGCATCATTACACCGGGGGTGTTACACAGGGGGAGGGCTCACGCTCCACCCTCGTGGATGGCTCGGGACTCTTCTGGCCCAACTCTTTTACTTCGGGGGCGTCTTTTGGTCCATAAAAATCGTCAAAAATGGGCACGTCAATTGGACTCCATTTGATATTCCTTTTCTGTAGAACTCAAAAATAAGGAAAAAACAGAAACTGGCACTGGGCTCTAGGTTAATAGGTTAGTCCCAAAAATCGTATAAAAGTGCTTAGTAAAGCCCATAAACATCCAAAACAGATAATATAATAGCATGGAACAATAAAAAATTATAGATACGTTGGAGACGTATCAGCAAGCCTAGCTAGCAATCTCAAACTTTATATATATGCAAAAAGAAAAGAAATCTCGTTTAATTTCTATATATACTATACTAGCTATAGTGTATGACGATACTACCTTCAATTACAGCGCATAGTATAATAAATAGAGTGTGTGTGTGTGTCTATATATATATATATATCATAGGTCATATTTATTGCCATGCATGACACAAATTAGCATCACATTTAACATGATACAGTTTCTACCTATATGTTACTCTAATGTTCTAACCCTAACTATATTTAATTCTTTGCCATATCAGCATACTTGCTATTTTTCCGAGAGCAGCTATGATATATACATACCACCACTATGGCCAGCCTTTGTATAGTAGGGAAGTATCATATATACTATAGTATCATGCATATGATACTATATAGTGTATGATACTACGTACATACCTTCTTATAGTGCATATATATAGTATCATAGAGCTAGTATATATATACCATAGATGACCGTATTTATGGCCATGTGCATGAGACAAAGTAGTATAACATTTATATTATATATGTTACAATATCTATGTTACTGCTTCTTTGCCACACATCATCATATTTGCTATTCTCAAGTGCATGATACCAGCTATGATACCCCCACTATGGACACCCTAATAAGGTTGGTCGTAATGGGAGTATCAAGCGGCATCATCTGCATGCCAACAAGACTTTTTGGATGATGTGGCACATAGTTAAATGAGAAAAGAGAGGGTGTGGGTCGGGTATCATATCATGATATACTGTATCACATATTAAATGTTGTACTACTTTGTGTCATCCATGGCAATTAATAAGGCAACCTAAGATACTAAGGCTGGTCATAGTGGGGAGTAACTTAGACTAGTAACATGCATATGTTACTAGTCTATGTTACTACCTCTATAGTGCATAGTATCATATATTAGTAACATAGGTGGTCTTATTTATTGCCATGCATGACACATAGTAGCATCAAATTTATTATGTTACGGTATCTACCTATGTTACTATAACCATCTCTTTCTTCTTTAATTGCCTGCCACATAAGCATGTTTGCGAGTCCCAAGTGCATGATACTACTTCTGTTACTCCCACTATGACCAACCTAAGACTAGCCACAATGCGTAGTGTAACATCCCCATGTTACTACTCCATGTTACTACCTCTATAGTGGGGAGTAACATATGTGTGGTAACATGCGCAACACTTCATTTATTAAGCTATAGACTCATCTTGCCTTGATATGTGTGATGTTACTAATACTATTAGACTAGCCACAATGGGAGTAACTTCAGGAATAACATCAAGTCCAACTAAGCAAATATGCTTATGTGGCAATGAGTTAATGAGGAGAGGTAGTTTGAGTAACATAGCTAGTTACCGTAACATCACATGTCTCAATGCACTATGAGTCTATAATCTAATAAATGAAGCTTTGCGTGACACCACACTTAAGTTACTACCCACTATGAAGGTAGTAATATAGTCTAGGGATATGTGTATGTTACTAGTGTATGTTAGGCTGGTCACAATGGGCAAGAACATAAGCCAGTAACTTCACACTTCTCTACACTATGTTACTACCACCATAGTGGGTAGGAACATCTATGTAGTGCCATGCAACAATGTATTTATTAGGTTATAGACTCATTGTTTCTTGGAGTGTGTGATGTACCAGTAACTTAGCTAGTTACCACAAGCACCTCTCTCTTCACTAAATATGTGCCACATAAGCAAAGTTGTATTGTAGTGTGTGATGTTACTCCTAAGTTCCTCCCCACTGTGACCAGCCTATGCACTGTGGCTAGTCTTAATTAGTAACTACCTATGTTACTGCCTCTCTTTCTTCATTTATTGCTTGCCACATCATCTATTTTATCTAGATATGTGTGATGTTACTACCTATGTTACTCCCACTGTGGGTATACGTAGTCTAACTTATGATACTATGCACGCACTACAGAGGTAGCTAGCTAGTACTCCCTCCGTCCATGTTTATTAGGCCTCTCAGCAACACAAGCATGCATGTCCCTTTTTTAAGGCCCCGCTTTGGAAAGGTGCATGCATGCAACCATTTCGTTGGTTGCATTGAAAGCCATTGTTGTTGGTGTCGTGGTTGGAAAGTTAATACAGTTCATGCATGCTTTTTCATTGGCTGCATGCATGTGAGAGAGTGCATTGGGAGTGGAATGGAATAATTAATGTGAGAAAATTACTATGTGTCTTGGTCTAAGAGAAGTTGTCTTTAGGCCTAATAAACCCGGACGGAGGGAGTATCGATCATATACTAGTATCATAAATGACACATAGTAGCATATATAACATTTATTATGACACACGGTTTCATGATATGATACTTAACCCTCTCTTTCTTCATTTAGTTATATGACAACTCATCAAAATTGCCTAGTTGGCATGATACTAGCTATGATATCCCATTACGACCAGCCTAGCAAAGAAGGTGTACAGATCATTTATGCCTCACTTTGCGAGTTTTCATCCATTTGTTCGAGAAGTAGGGAGAAGTTTCAAACATTTCAACTGCGAGGTGCGGCCACTGGCGTAGGCCTAGTTGATATTTTAATTACAGGAAATTCAGATGGAGTCTGGACATCTCATCAAAATCAATGTGTGCCTGTGGCGTGCTATCACAACCCCGTGGAAAAAAATGGTAAAGTTTGGCACAAGTTTTGGCGATCGTTCCTTCCAAACCGGAGCATCTCACATGAAGGATCATGGTTTCCCAAAGGAGGCGTGTCAATTCAAACTCCTGTGGCCGTTGACTTCATCGTTTGGCCTCATAAATATTTCCACGGTATGCATTCACCATTATACCACGGGTTTTATTTTCTGGCGCATTTCGGGTATCGTTAGCTATATCTAAGACATTTTTTTGAGTTTAACGTGCATTTTGTGCATAAAAATAAAATTACAACCGGAACTGCATGTGATGTCGAAAGGGATGAGGATCGTCGTTCGATCTGGGAGCATCCAATGGTGCAGACGTACGATCCGTGGGGTCTGGATTCTTGCCAATCAGAATGCACCACTCAGATCGTGAGCGGGGTTTTTTCGGCACACAACTTTCATCAATGAACCATGTGCTATTCGCAATCCATATTGCATACATATTATTGTTCACACATACTGTAGTGAGATCAATTGAGTGTGCTACATCTATGATATACTAATAATAATAAGAAGAAAAAACAGTTGATATTCATTGCCTGAGCTGACAGCATATCATGGTCAACATATTAACTTTTCTTACATCAACAGAAAACCGGGCATAACTCACAAATTCAGTACACGCGACAGTTCTAAATTGAACGAATTAAGTTGTAGGGTAGGCATAAAGATTAGTCTTATGGCTTAATTCACATGTACATGGGCGAACTGGGATCATTAAGTTGACCCCTAATGAACATGGGTTTTTTGATGATTTTAAGCTTCTCTGTTACAGGGATTGTGTGATCCCTTGGCTGGCAACTCATCAAATTCATCATACTCGTCCTCATCGGCAACATCGTCGACACCCAGCACCCTCCTCTTCCCATGCATCACTACATGGTCCTTCTTATGCAAATGGTCTTCCGCAAAGAAAATCTGTGTAGCATCGCTGGCAAGAATGAACGGGTCCGCGTGATATGCCATCGTTGTCCCGTTAACACAGGTCTTCCTATAATCATCAACCTTTCCTTGACCAAGAGGGATCCATGAGCACCTGAATAATTCCACCTTAACTTTCACATAGTCAAGCTAAGAAATCTCTTTGATGGTTCCATAGTATACCCCTTTATCAGCTTCATCTACAGTCATGCATTCTATTCAAAAAGAGCTATTCTGATATGAGGTCTTCTCATCACGTTCATCAATGTAGAACATGTATCCATTTATGTCATATGCTTGGTACGTCAACACCTTAGGTGATGGATTTTGTGCCAACCACGTAGCAATGCCATCGATGGATCCTTGTGCCAAATGCTTGTTCAGCCATTCGGCGTATTTCTTAGTGTGCTCCTTCATCTCCACATCTGATGAAGGCACCATTGGTAAGAAGCTTTGGCGTATCTTCGCCAAGTGTTCTTCGATGTAAGCGGTGAGAACTGGGTTGTTAAGCAGTACCGTCAAATGGGCTTTCTCTGCCAATTCTCTGGGTGCAGCCATTTGCGTGCCAGCAAGGACCAGCTTACCTTTCAGCCTTCCCTCATGGCCAGAGAGGGGCAAACCTATAGGTCGTTCTTTCATGTATTCGCTGCAAAACTCAACCACCTCCTCTGCGGTATAACCTTGTAGGATGCTTGCCTCTGGATGGCTTCGGTTCCGACAAAAGCGCTTTAGTATTCCCATGAACCGCTCAAAGGGATACATGTTGCAAAGAAACATAGGACCACAATACTTTATCTTGTTAACAAGGTGCACAGTGAGATGGACCATGAAATCAAAGAATGACGGTGGGAAAAACATCTCTAGGTTGTACACCATTCTTGCAATATCATCTTGCATATGATCCAGCTCTTCAGGATCTACAACTTTCTGCCATAGTTGGTTGAAGAAATCACAGAGCTCAATGAGTGTGTTCCTTATATCTTTGTCCAACAGATTCCTAATGGCCATCGGGAGGATTTGGGTCGACATTATGTGGCAATCAAGTGACTTCATGTGTCCCAACTTCATTTTACCTAAGCTCACATCCACGGGACTTCTGATGTTTGTGGAGTAGGAAGAGGCTATCTTAACTGACAACAAATAGGTGAAGAACTGTGTTGCTTCTTTTGTATTGAAATTGTAACTCTGGCAAGCTTTAATCAATTTGCCATCATCTTCTGCTTCACTCTTGCCTTTTGATTGATCAGTAAGCATATCGAGCCGTGAACCCTCACCATCCTTTCTTTTACCTTTAATCTTGAGCAGAGTACCAAGGATGCTTTCACATAGGTTATTCTCTACGTGCATGACATCAATGCAGTGACGTAGACGTAGAATCTCCCAGTAAGGTAATTTCCAGAACACCGATTTCTTTTTAAACACTTGACCCTTGGGTGTTTGTTTCACCGTCTTAGCGTGATTCTTGCCAAGAACGACATTAATTTGTTTGGCCATGTTGTGGACCACCTCCCGGTCATAGGGTCTTGGGCTCACTTCTACCTCTGTCGTACCATCAAATTCAGCTTTCATCTTTCGGTATGGGTGATTTTCCGTAAGAACCTACGATGACGCAAATACACGGTTTTGCACGAGTTGGGAAGTCTTCTGCTAGCTGTCCTATCCATGCATGTGACACACCCTACATCTCCCTTTGTTTTCTGCCCCGATGTGTTGCCTAATGCCGACATATCTTGAATGGTGTGCACCAGCATCGCATGTAGATCGAAAATCTCCTTTTTGTAAGCATCATAAAAATTTATAGCAGGTGCATCTATCCACACTGTCAGCAGTTCTTCTACGAGTAGCTGAAGTAAATGTCGATGTCATTTCAAGGTTGCTTCGGGCCTTGGATAATCACTGACATCATAATGTATTTTTTCTTCATACAGAACCAAGAAGCTAGGTTATATATGCACAAAAGCACCGGCCATGTGCTGTGATTGGTGCTCATATCGCCAAAAGGATTCATCCCATCAGTACACTCCCCGAGCCTTATACTTCTACGATCCTTGGAAAAGTCTTCAAACTTGTTGTCGATTAATTCCCACTGAGCCCCATCTTTCGGGTGCCTCATATACTTATCCGCAATTCGATCATCATGATGCCACTGCAACCTCTTTGCCTATCTAGGGTTTGCAAACAATCGCCTCAACCTTGGAATTAAAGGCAAGTACTAAACAACCTTGAACGGGATTCCTGTCTTGATCTTGTCATCCAATTTGTACTTGTCCTTTGCTCTCCCGTGCTTGTATCGTGCATGCTTACATTCAGGACATGCACACAAATGTTTGTAATCACCACGGTACAATATACAATCATTCACACAAGCGTGTACCTTATGTACTTCAAGTTCCAATGGGCAAACAATTTTCTTCGCTTCATTCGTGCTTCTGGGGAGCACATTATCTTCCGGAAGAATTTCTTTGAAAATACCTAACATCTCTGTGAAGCCCTTGTTTGATAGACTGTTTGCTGCTTTAAATCTGAGAAGCGCCAGGGTGGCACTCAACCTGGAATATTTCTTTTTGCAACCTGGATACAATTCTTTCTTGGAGTCCGCATCAATGGTTGGAAGATCCTTGTACCCAATAATATCCTTGTCTGGGCCATCAAAATCTGCAATTATAGCAGCAAAATCTGGCTCATCAAGATCGTCGTCATATGCGTCGACGTCTTGGTTTTCCAGTGGGCGTTTCGGCTTTCCGGTGTTCCATTGGTAGCTTGATGCCTCTGCCCCGATGTTAGAATCAACATCCAAGTGACACTGATCGGGGTTTGGCATCTTGCAGCCCTGGGTATCTTCATCCATGACCTCATCTTCACCGTGTCTGGTCCAACATTTATATCCATCCATGAATCCCTGAGATACTAAGTGCCATTGGACATCTGTAACTACACATGACTCTGTATTGGCACAATCAGCACATGGACACAGGATGTAATCCACATCACTAATTCTCTTCTTTGTACTTTTATCCAAATTCATGAACTCTGTCACGCCACTGATAAAATCTGTGGTGTTCCGTTCCTTCATCCATTCAGATCGTTCCATCTGCACCACATGAATGGTAATTAAAAACAAAACAACAACATTGATACAGGGATTAACTACTGCCCAATGATGCGTGCATAAATCATAAGGCTTTATTTTCATAATTACTGAGGGTGCTCCATATTGTTATCCAGACATGCAATGAAAAAATTCATGGCCAGTCGATTTACACGCAGAGTACTAGTACATCACTACCCTTAGGAATTGGATACCTTAATTAAGCCACTCACGAAAAGAATACCTTAATTAAATAGTCACGCGGCGACCTCCACCCAGCAGACAGAGAAGCGTGATGCGGCGGCATGCCGAGATAGCAAGGTCGAGGAACAAAGCTTAGTGCGGCTACCGCTTGAAGTTCCACCTCCACTATCCCGCCATCGACTGCGATGGATGTGCTCGAATCACGCCGCCGCTGACCTCGATGACTGAGCTCCTCCTATCTCCCGCGCAGACCGAGGATTGACCTCCTATGACGCCGCCACCGCCTACCAACCTAGGATTGACCTCTTCTCCGGTAGCCCTTGCCTAGGCCGCCACCGCCATCTCTAGATGCGTACCGGCTGTTTTTTTTACGTATATCCGCAGAGCGACTGTTTACACGGTATCACTGTAACTCAATTATATGTACAGGGTAGTACATCACATACGGTTATGTAACGGCAACAATGTCTCACCTACGTTGTCTTCTTACACGGTTTAGTGAACAAATCGTGTGTGATGTTGTAATACCTGACACAAATGACATGTATAAATAGTGTGCCGTATACTCCAACATATAGTGCCATAAGTAGTTCCCGACCGTTTTCTTATCCCCACAGTTTCCCCATTTCCCCCAAATCTCTAAATAGCCTCCAAATTACCTCGCGTGGAGCTGATATTGGGGGAATGCGGGCGAGTGATGCTGATGGTTTTGATGCGACTGCTCCTGCTCGTATTGCCGCCACGACGGCGGTCGCTGCCGAGCACTTGCCTAAGGTCATCAGAAGGCAGGTGTACCACGTATCTGAATTGTCCTGCCAGGTTCCAATCTATCATGGTCTATTTTAGCATGTCCAAAGTAGCTCCTTGCTGAATCCGTCCTGAATTGAATCCCCCCTCTAGGAAAGCGATCTGCCGCGGGATCCGGAGCATGACTCCAGACTCCCGCGACACGAGTTCGACTCCGAGTTTTGCGCCACCGAGAAGTACCAAAAGCTTAGTTGTGTGCACGGGCACACTCCCGCTCGACGTGTATGCATAGAGGGATTCGACATTGGCAGGCAGTTTCTCAGTTGCCCGTTAGAGGTTAGTACAAATAATGTACTACTATTGTTGATTGGCCTCATCCGATAACCTGTTGCAATGCACGTACAATTATGTATTCGGAAAATATATTTTTTGCCTCGTCGCACCACTCACTCAGAGAAGCGACTCGAAAGCCATTCATAAATTTAGTATGTTTATCACAGGCATATCATTTTATTACATACAACAGGTCATCAACACACATCGACAACGAGGATACATTATAAATACTAAAGTTTTCACCACACAACAAATAACAAGCAATGAAATGAACTTCAACAACCATTCCTCGGTGTTGGAAATGCTTGCTTTGAACCACAAGTGATTCTCTGGGACGGGCCATCTATTGTCGATCTCGAGACCAACGCTGGATCGATGATCCAGGCTGAAGCGGCCTACTATATTAGTACCAGGGTAGGGAACCACCCAAATGTCCGAGGTATAGATACATTTGCTTCTCATAAATGGTAGTAACGTTGTGTCAACAGCAGTTGGATCGCCTTTCACCATCATTGGATAGTTTTGTCCAAGGAAGAGCGAGTTTTCTCCAAGACTATCAATTCTGTACCAGTGAGAAGGAGTGGGCGCTAGCATACTAGTATCCATACCGAATACCATGCAACGGGTGTTGCAATAGGTCCGGAGAGTGCGACCATGGGAGACTACACCTGCTTCCTTAGTAGTAACATCATTGGTGGGTTGTATACACACAAAAAGAGGTGATCCATCGGAATTAGTTGCCAGGCGCCACATAGTATATGGGCGCTGTAGGTCCTCATGCTCGTGATCATCACCATCGTCATCTCCCCCTTGGTTATAAAAATTTTCAAGTATGGGTGGTAGAATGTTCACAGGACCTTGGAAACACAAGAAGAAGGTTAATTAGTAAAGGGAAACTTGCTAACCCGCATGCATGTGGATGAAACAATTATAATTACGGTGGAATACAAACGTACCGAAAGCATAAGGATTCCATGCAAAAAACAGTGTCACGAGTGGTGGCAGCAAACACAAGGCCCTCGTATTGAATTGCATCACAGTACTCATCTGTGTACAGAAACTGATTTTTGAGCAATATCCATCCAGTCAAACCACGAAGGACGGCAACAAGCTTGTTGAAGATAGCAACAACTTCATAGTTGTTGTAATTCCAAGAGTGGTGGGAACTCGACAAATTGCTATCTTCCGTAGAAGATAGTCACCATGATCATATTTGAACGTGCGTAGAATACCGGTGTGCTCAACCTCTTGGCACTATGCTGAGATTTTTGGAAGTGGAACCCGGTCATGAGTGTACACATTCACAAGTTCCCACTCGCAGTTGGACCCAATGTAAACAACCCAATCTCCATTTGCGCCTGCCCAAGCCTTACCCTCAAGCGATGGCATCTTAACATCACACATATCATTATCAAGGGGCATCAACTTGCACAGGGCGAGGCCTCCGTCGTCCTGGCTCCACTCATCAGGGTCACGGCGAAGAAGATAGGGGAGATCAGACCACTCCTTGACTCTTGGGTTCCTTGTAATGATGTTATTAGTTGAGTCGAGAATGGGCTTGAATGAACCTGCCATGCTAGCCGAGGTGATGAAGTCGCACCAATCAATGAGTTCCTCCACCACGTCATCTTTCAGATCGGGGCAAGAATAACAGGGTCGTTTCTAGCTTGTTCCCTCCATGGAGAAGACGATTGAACAATGACAGAAGAAAGGGTGAAGGGCTGAAGGAAAATGGAGGAGGGAGAGGAAGAGCATGCGACAAACGTTCCAAATTGAGAGGGAAAGGCGAAGAGTCGGTGGACGGTTGCCAGTTTGCCACGGTTCACGAAGAGTCGCCCTGGCCTACACGTCTGTTCGGAAATACTACTACTCCCCGTTGTCTCACTGGGACGATGATCAGGTGACATGCACGTTTGCATGTGACCGTGTGCCTTGCGGTCGAAATTTAAATTTAAACATTGCGAAAAAATCAGAAAAAAATCATGCATGTTCACAACACATATTAAGATAACCCCTAAAAATTCATATCAAAATTCGAAACATACATCGAGAAACAAAAAAGAGAAACTCATATGTGAATAGTCTACACGAACCATTCGCGAACTATTCATGACAGATTTCTCTTTTTTGTTTCTTGATGTATGTTTCGAATTTTGATCTGAATTTTTTAGGGGTTATCTTAATATGTGCTGTGAACATGCATGATTTTTTTTCAGATTTTTTTGCAATTTTTAAATTAGAATTTCGGCCGCTAGGCACACGGTGACATGCAAACGTGCATGTCACCTGATCTCTGTCCATCTCACTGATACGTTGGAATGGGACCACATGTCAACGAAACATGGTGTGTAATTTCTCGTGCAAAATGCACTGGCCGCGTTGGCCCGAGGTGTCGCATTAGATTTTTTTTGAAAGTTTGCGGCATTAGTTATCGACCTTTATTTTTTTAACATGCAATCTGAATGGATAGCTCCTGTGGTCATCACACAGTTTGGAGTGAAAACAAGGCTTTCAGAGCAGACAGTGCTACCTGTTGAAGCAGATCTCTTGTTGGGTCCCGATAGCTCCTCAGAGATGGATTCAGAGACAGATTACCAGTCCTATTCCCCCACTGAGGTGTATGCTCTAACTTGTCACGGTTATACTGCTCATATCATGCATATGGTGTCTTGCATTGCATAGTTTAGACATCATTTACACAATATTCAACACCATGTTCTTAGTTCAGACATCATATCGAATGCCCTCTGTTTAGCATATAAATCACATATGTGAATTAAATGATGTGATCCTGATTACTTAGATAACATGTAGGTGAATTATGACATGCGATCCTATTTAGTTATTCATCATATCTTTGAATTATGTTATGCTATGCTATCCGGTTTAGATAGACATCATATATGTGAAATTATGTGATGATATTCGTTTTAGTTAAACAATATACATGTCAACTATTTCATGCCCTCTTTTTTCCACACTATCTATTGCATCTGTCTCTCATACAATGTCTGTACATTCAACTATGTTTCCTGTTTATCAACCATTTGAATTGGAGCGGGTGATGCCAGTATCTAGCGGACTAAAAACAAGGTCTTCAAATAAAACAGTGCTACCTCTTGGTGGAGATAGCACCCTGGTTGTACATGCATAAGAACCAGCCCTACCACACATAACCCAAACTCTCGTAGATTGTACCCCTACTGCGATGGACAGAGAACCAGCTTCACCCAATCTAACCCCAACCCCAACCAATAGTAACCCAGTTCCTGTTGACACAGCACAATCTCCACCATAGAGCTCCCAAACAAGAGCAGTTAGTAAGGCAGCTCCAGTGCCAAAAGGGCTAGTACTATCACGGCAAACCCCAACTCCACCAGTTAGTACGCCTATTCCTATGGAGGAAGCACAACCAGCTAGTCGTAATTTAGCATCTGTCGCATTTGATGTTGTTAAATCGTATGTGCGTATCTTCCCATCTTGGAAATATTATACCAAAGATGAAGGAAAATGCCAGTTGCAGGTGTTTGTCCAGGAGTTACGTGTAAGTAATGTTATTCATGGCAATTACTTTGCTTCGTCCCATACATCCTACCTCCATGATGGTTATAATACATGAAATTTTCCCATTTTTCACTATAGAGAAGGACCGATTGGGAAACTCGGCATGAGGTAACCTGTGCTAATACCTCTGCTATCTTCAAGAATGCTTGGTGGCAGTATCGGAATTACCTAAAGAAAACATACTTCACCGGCAAAGAAACTCATCAAATTCCCTTTCATTCTCCTTAGAAACATTTACTGGACGATGACTAGGAATGCCTTGTTCAGTACTAGTCCCGAACCAAGAATGTGGTAAGGTCTATGAGCTCATTTTCTATTTTTAAGTATTATATTCTTGCGTCTTACTGTACTCTGTTCATGTAGAACAAGTGCCTAAACCTGAAGAACAACTGTTCTAATTTAAGATTCCATTGCTATCATAGTTCAAAAAAGCGCTAGGCGTTAATTGTGCATTTTGCCACCGCCTTGCGCTTTACTGACCAAAGAGCATGCTTATGCGCAGTTATGCATAGATTAAGCATAGTTATGCGCAATGCGTTTTGCCAATGCCTAGAGCCTAGGCGCGCTTAAGCGCTTGCTTAGGCGCGCCTTTTTTAACTATGATTGCTTTGCTCTTGTATCACTGTATTTACTCATACAAACTTATTTTTAAATTGAAGGATCCAAATGAAACTCCAATGGCACAGCAGGTATGTTCACGCATGTTTCTTTAACAGGTTTTCTCTTATCAATAGCTCTGTTGATTTCAATTTCAATTGTGTATATAGTTGACTTGTGTATGATGCACATTACTAGCATCACAACAGAGCCAATAGTGTTGTTGTACATGTAGACCCGTGGTACCCATCTGAAATCTTGTTGTGCCGTGTAGTTTCCCATGCTTTGTATTCTTTCACTGCTGCTTTGTCTTGAACTGATATGATTTGAACCGTGTCTCTATTTTTATTTGGCAAGACAATGCAGTGACCATATGACATAGATATATGTTTGTTTGATGCTTTTATTATGTACTAGTACTTGGCAATAGAAGACTTGGTAGTTTAATCCTGTCCACCTTACTAATGAACTGGTTCACCGAAATGAGTTTCATATACTAGTACATGCTAAACATGTTATGTGTATGCTTGTTTCTTCTATTAGAATGCTGACAAAATTTTGGGGAAGAGTGCCTAATTAAGAAATGGTAAAGGAAGTAATGCAAATAAGGTTCAGGATAGTGACACATCCTTGTTGGTCTCGAACAAAGCTGATAAAACAGTTAAGGAAGACTATCTTGAAGACAGCGAGACAACCCCACAATCCTATCTTGGTTTAGTGTTCGAGTTACTAGCCACTACCACTTGCACAAGCTATTCAAACTCACTGTCTGAATCAGTTCGATTTCTTGAGTCTCAACTACAAGCTGAAAGACATCGATCAGTTGTGCTGCGACAAGAAGCGGAAGGACTGCGGAAGTCCATGGAGCATTCAGATGCATACTTTCTGGTGCAACAGCAAGCGTTGGAGGATTTTAGCGCCAAATAAGACAAAGCTAATAAGCTTGCTAAGCTTATTGCCAGCATGGTGGATACCCAGGATAATGTTTCTTGAGATCTTATGAAGTTGTTTCAGTTATTCTCTTGTTTTGCTAGCGCGTTTATTTGCATTGGTGGCCAATTTTGACGGCCAGTGTATGTAATATGCTGCTTTGTTCCCTATATTTGCACTGGGGGCGAACTTTGATGCCCAGTGGATGTAATATGTGTAATAGCGGTAATAGGCTAGCATTTATTGCTTGCTTATTTATTTCCTTATTGTCTTGTTTAGTTTTTTGCTTGTAGTCACTGCAGTTCTTTTTCTATGTTTTTCTAGTGGCCACAATAGCCTATTTTTGGTAACTAGGCCAAAATAATCATGGCAACACACGGATTGTTGTAACCATGTGCCTCTTGCAGGCCGTATGATCCATGGGCCTTCTTTTGGCCGTAGGATCCATTGGCCTTCTATATGGGCTGAAGGATCCATTGGCCTTCTTTACGGGCCTTAGGATTCATGGGCCTTCTACGGGCCGTAGGGTCCATGGGCCTTCTACGGGCTGTAGGGTCCATGGGCCTTCTACGGGTCGTACGATCCATGGGCCTTCTACGGGCCGTACTATTCATGGGCCTCATACGGGCCGTAGGATCCATGGGCCTTCTACGGGGCGTATCATCATTCCGCCAATCATGGTCCGTACTATTCGTGGACCATAGCGGGCCGTTAATAGGCCGTATTTGATAACTCTATGAAAATAGCCCAACGGGTTTTTTTACATGAAAACGGCCCAACGTATTAACGGTCCGCAAACGGGCCGACTGTAACGACGGGCTGAATTTGGCCCATAAGCAGAAAATGACAGTAACGGGTCGTATGTAACCGAATGTTGCAAATGAGCCCAAGAATCAATGGGCCCTGTGAAGGCCGAAAGATAACTTGGGCTGGAAATGGCCCAATGGAATAATAGGCCATTAATGGGTATAAAGGATACATTGTTCATTACGGGCCAGTTTCACCACGGGCCGTTAATGGGCCAAGAGTTACAAAGGGCCTCATATGGGCCAAGAGTTACAAAGGGCCTCATATGGGCCGAAAGAAGTGATGGGCCACACATGGGCCAGAAGTTAAAACGGGCTGGAATCATATTGGACGGCCCAGATGACGCTACTGGGCCTAATTCGGATAGGGTGTAACGGGCCCTAGGTTAGCAGGCTGTAAATGGGCTATATGCGAACAGGCCGTTAACAGGCTTTCTGTGGGCCGGTCCGCCACCTTTTGACCAAGTCAAACGGGCCAACCTTTTCACACGAATGGGCCTCTGTTGGACCGTGCCACATGTCGTCATATCATAGGCGCCTTTTGTCCAATGAGCGGATGGCATCTGTCCCAACGGTGAGCCGACACGTGTTTCCTCCAGCCAATGATGATTTTACACGTGGAAAATCCCCATTGGTCGAGGCTGTTAATGGGTTATCGGATCAAAAACCCGAGCAATAGCTTAACGGCGTTCCGTTACGGTGGATGCCACGTGTCGGTCACCCTTGACGAAAGCACTTCTGTGACACGCGATTTATCGTCATGGAAGTGGACACTTCCGTGATGATAATTTTGGTAATGTCATGGAACACTTCTACAACAGCACATGTATGACTATCTTGATTCTGTCATAAAATCGTCATGGATGTACATGCATGACAAAAACGCGACATACTGTGATAAATCCGTATCATCATGGAAGTGTATTTCTTTGTAGTGCAGGGAGGCGGACCTGCCCTATCAGAGTGGTGGAACCGTCGGTGACTCCTGAGAAAGGCTTGGTTGGCTGAAGCTGATCGTATGGCACTTGAAGGTTGTAGAACATCTTGACAGACAGAACATTAAGCCTTGCGCCACCATCGATGAGCATCCTAGTGACTTGCACATTGCTGATGACTGGGGAGCAAAGCATCGGGAGGACGCCAGTGGTAGTTGCACACTTGAGTTGATCTGCTGAATTGAAGGTGATGGCGCACTTGGACCACCTGAGCGGGCGTGTGGCCTCGAGCTTGGGGAGGACTGCGTTCACCTCGTGAGAAAACTGCTTGAAGATGCGCTGAGAGGCTAGGGCCTGGGCTCCGCCCAAGATGCACACGATAGCACGTGGCTCCTGGAAGCCCCCAGCCCCCTCGTCTTGATGATGGTCGTCATTCCTCCTCGGTGGTGGCAGAGGAGGGAGGCCTGCATTGCCCTGCGGGCAGTCCTCGCGAGGATGATCCCTCCAGGCGCCCTCACGAGGCTGGTCCTGCCAGCGATCCCCGCGAGGTCGGT
Source organism: Triticum dicoccoides (assembly GCF_002162155.2). Classification (NCBI taxonomy): domain Eukaryota; kingdom Viridiplantae; phylum Streptophyta; class Magnoliopsida; order Poales; family Poaceae; genus Triticum; species Triticum dicoccoides. Next base: position 59,536,099 of record NC_041391.1, read on the forward strand.
CACGCCACTCCTGGCGAGGGACACAGTCATTGTGCTCGGGGCATCGACCGAAGCGTCCTTCTCGAACTGCCCTGAGTTCTTGGCATTCGTTGGTTTTGTGGGTGTGGAGGTTGTGGTAGGCGCAGAATGGTCGGCTGCCCTTAGTTGACTCCGGCTGGTCCCTGCTATGCTTCGTGTCTGGTTCTGCTACAAGTACAGCCGCTCCTTTGCGCTTCACGTCCTTGGCCTTGGCCTTCTTTTATTCTGGGTCAGCAGCTGGAAGCTCGAGGAGGGAGAGGCGTCCTGCCTCAGCTCTTGCGCACTTGGTCGCCAGGTTGAACAGCTCCAAATACGTGCACAATTCCTTGTGGATGGCGAGCTCCTCCTCCATCTTAACGTCACGGACGCCATCAGAGAACGCTGAGATGATGGCCTCGTCCGTCACCCTGGGGATCTTGCGGCGAGCGTTGTTGAAGCATTGGATGTATTTCTGCAGGGTCTCCCCAGGTTGTTGCTTGATGCGGCGCAGGTCACCCACGGCCGGGGGCGGTCGCTAGTGCCCTAGAAGTTGGCGATGAAACGACTGCGCATCTTGTCCCAGGAAGAGGTCGTGCCGGGAGGCAGGTTAAGGAGCCAGGTGCAGGCATCGTCCTTGAGCGCCATGGGAAACCAATTTGCCATGACCTTCTCGTCTCTGTTGGCCGCCTCGATGCCCAGCTCGTAGAGCTGTAGGAACTCCACGGGGTCGGCCATACCGTCGTAGCAAGGAGGCAGGTCCGGCTTGAACTTGCCGAGCCACGTGATGCTATGCAACTCGGTGGTGAAGGCGTGGCTACCTGCTTTGGTCACCGGAGCCCTTTGCTGATGCGGAGCCTGCTCTTGGTCGTCCACGCATGCTTCCGCCAGGGGCAGCGCGGGGTCTTGACGCGCCGGTGCGTGGACGCGGTCTTGTCGTGCTGGTGCAGGAAGCACAAGAACGCCTTCTTGGGGCCGAGGAATTTCTTGGCAGCTTCTTTCTGGTCGCGCGGGTGCTGGATGCGGTGGGTCACGCCCAGGGGCCGCGTGCCTTGGAGCCAGGGTGTCGTCTTGGGGCGGAGGTGGCGGATGCGCTCCATGACCCGCGTCGCCCATGCCTGGCGGAGGGCGAGGCAGCGAGAGGGACTGCGCAGGAGAGCCCCCTGTGGCGTTAACGAGCTCAGTGATGCGGGCGAGCCATTCTCCATAGAGGTCGTCGACGGGGCGGTAGTGCAGGAGCTCATGTGCCAGAAGCAGCACGGCCCGCGCGTCCGTGGGGGCGCGACGAGCGAGAGACGACGAGCCAGCTGGGGTCAGCGACCGAGTGGCGGTGCGGCCTTCCCACTGCCTCAAGGGGTGCAGCAAAGATGCTTGCTACTCATTCCCAGCCGGGCCGGTGGCGGCGTTGGCGGCAGGCGACGGAGAATGACGAGGAGGCCCGCTGATGGGAGCCGTCTGGGCAACACGAGCGGCTAGAGCAGCCCGGCGCTCGGCGCGGGCTCGGCGAGCATGTGCAATGGATGCGACGAAACGACGGGACACAGATCAGTGGAAGGAAGATTTCGGTGCACCCTACCTGGCGGGCCAAATGTCGGATATCGGGTTCCGGAAAAACCCTTAAGGTTCGAACTCTGGGGTGCGCACGAAGTCTCCTCCTACCGATTCACGCCCTCGGCCTCGTCGCGATCCCTAAACTAGATCGATGAACTCATAGCACAAGAGACACAAAGTTTATACTGGTTCGGGCCACCGTTGTGGTGTAATACCCTACTCCAGTGTGTGGTGGTGGATTGCCTCTTGGGCTGATGATCAACAGTACAAGGGAAGAACAACCTCGCTAGTCCGGGGTCTCTGCTTGAGGTGGGATTCGATCTGATCAGCCGGGGTCTCTGTCCATCCATTCTTTTTCCGTCCTCCGTCCCCTTGCCTTGGTGGTCACTAGTCCTATTTATAGGGGCCCCAGTCCTCTTCCCAAATATTGAGCGGGGAGGGATCCAACAACAGCCATTTTGAAAGCGGACAACTAGTACTTGTTATCCTGACTAAAGGTGGTCTTCGTGTGCCAAAGGCTCTGGTGATGACGTCGTCTTGGGCTCCATGGTGACCTCCGTCCTACCACTCAGCTGGTCTTGGTCCCGTTGCACCAATATGGAAACCTTTGCCTGATACCTCGGTACCCCGCGCCTGCGCTTGCCCCCTTTGTAACAAAGAGGAAACGAGGACACTGCGTAGGCAGGAGCCCTCCTGGCGCCCACCTGGCCTTGATCGTCATGGCTTGCGTCATGGGCACCTCACGAGGTACCCCTTGCCTTGATCTCTCCGCCTCCTCGCGATCCTGCCTGGCGAGGGCACTCCTGAGGAGGCCTTGTGTCGTCCGCCTCGCAAGGCTTGGCCCCTCGCGAGGTTCTTGAGTGCCTTGGTTGATGAAGATGGGCCGCACTGGGCCACCGATTGAGCCACGCTGCGGGCCGCAGGCAGGCAAGTCTGGGGACCCTCGTTCCCAGAACACCGACAGCATCTAGTACTGTTACTGCACACATCGGCCGCTATCCAGCATGCATCTAGAGTATTAAGTTCATAAGAACAGAGTAACGCATTAGGCAAAATGACATGATGTAGAGGGATAAACTCAAGCAATATGATATAAACCCCATCTTTTTATCCTCGATGGCAACAATACAATACGTGCCTTGCTGCCCCTGTTGTCACTAGGAAAGGACACCGCAAGATTGAACCCAAAGCTAAGCACTTCTCCCATTGCAAGAAAGATCAATCTAGTAGGCCAAACCAAACTGATAATACAAAGAGACTTGCAAAGATAACAAATCAAACATAAACGAATTCAAAGGAGATTCAAATATTGTTCATAGATAATCTTAATTATAAACCCACAATTCATCAGATCTCGACAAACACACCACAAAAAGAATTACATCGAATAGATCTCCAAGAAGATGGAGGAGAACTTTGTATTGAGATCCAAAGAGAGAGAAGAAGCCATCTACTTAATTACTATGGACCCGAAGGTCTGAGGTAAACTACTCACACTTCATCGGAGAGGCTATGGTGTTGATGTAGAAGCCCTCCGTGATCGATTCACCCTCTGGTGGAGCGTCGAAAAAGGCCCCAAGATGGGATCTCATGGGTACAGAAGGTTGCGGTGGTGGAAATAGGGTTTCGTGGTGCTCCTGGATGTTTTTGGGGTATATGAGTATATATAGGCGAAAGAAGTAGGTCGGTGGAGTCACGAGGGGCCCACGAGGGTGGGGGCACGCCTACCCCCTGGACGCGCCCTCCTACCTCGTGGTCGTCTCGTTGCTTCCTTGGCGTCTACTCCAAGTCTTCTGGATTGCATTTGTTCCAAAAATGATTCTCCCGAATGTTTCATTCCGTTTGGACTCCGTTTGAAATTCCTTTTCTACGAAACAACTAAATATGCAAAAACAACAATTTGCACTGGGACTCCGGTTAATAGGTTTGTCCCAAAAATATTATAAAAATGCGTAGTAAAGCCCATTAAACATCCAAAATAGATAATATAATAGCATGGAACAATAAAAATTTATAGATACATTGGAGACTTATCACAGCCTCACACCGCAGCTGAACGAGTGAACCCTCGTACTCCTCTCCATGTGGGAATCCACTGCCGCGTCTTCACCGTCTCTGCGTCATCTCCTTCCTAGGCCTCGCCATCGTCCACCGCCTTGGTGCTATCGGCGCGGTGTGGTCAATGTGGTCAACGACCGACTTCCACCGGAAGTTACGTGGAGAGGCTGACAGTTGGTCCACGGCCGTAGCAAGGAAGTGCCTCCTTATTACGCGGAAAATAATGACTCCTCCCCTGATAGTAGGACAGGCCACCGTATTTCATGAAAAAACCATATTTCGTGAAAAAACCGTTTCCCCCCTGACTGCTGGGACCTACCAGCTACATCTTCGCACGCAAGGAAGTGCGTCCATATCTCTACTATCTAAAAGAAACGTAGTGTTCCGTTTCCCCCCTTACGTTCCGCGCTTTGTCCAACCTCTCGTATGATCCCCTCACCCCCGATTTTCTTTCCCCCGTCCCAGTCCTACCTCTCGTAGGACCCATTC
>NC_041391.1:59540663-59591822 GCF_002162155.2 Triticum dicoccoides
CCATTCGATTTTCTTTCCCCCATCCCGGTTTTCTCCCTCTGGCCTGCTCCTCACGCCGGCGTTACGCGCCGCCTCTGCCGACTGCTCCTCACGCCGGCATCCCGCGCCGCCGTTGCCGACCTCCAGCCGTCGTCCAGTAACCGCTCCCGCGCGCCCTATCTCTCTTCTTCTCCCTTCTCCCTTCCTTTTTTCTCTCTCTCTCTCAAATCTTGTATCTCTCTATTTCAGAAACAACGGCAGCATGGATCCTGATGTGGAGCTCCACTACGGCCCGATCTGACCTGGGAGCGACCAGATCTGTGCGTCTCCGCCCCGCTTCACGCGCCTCCATGGTCCGCCGTCTTCCCGAGCGCCCGCGCCGTGCTCAGCCGCCGCCGTCCCATGCCATGGTAGCCACCCCTCCAGAACGATGTGTCATGGCCGCCTCCCTGCCTCTCCCGCAGGTGGGCCTCTGCGCCCCCGGCCTAGCAGATTAATGGAGGGCGCTGCCGATGTCGGTTCATGCCTCGGTGCTCCTCACCGGCGGAATTTGCCAGCTATTCTATTCCTATCATGATCTTTTCTGTTTTGATGTAGAGTTAACTCCCACCTGTACATGAGCCCCAAGGCACCACGCGATTCTGATGATACACGAACACTGGGTCGGTCCTCTATCCGGCAGCTCCGTTGGGGAAGCACCAAGGTAAAAAACTGATATTTGATAGTAGAGATTATAGTATGTACCTTTCTGAAACTGATATTTGATATATTTCTGTATCAGATCAAAACTCCAAGTATCCTTGGATATAGGGAACAGTTATGGTACAAATAGACTTGATTGTACTGACAATTTTCAGCTTGCACATGGATCCCTTATAGTATGCAATCAAGCTTGATGATAAATTCTTGGAGAGACGCTAGGTGCCATGTAAGGTGACCCAAGACTATTGCTTTCAGTTATTCAATGGTGTTCATATGGCATATTGCTATTAGATATGCCATTGCCTGCAGCGGCAAGCTTGAATTGGTAAGATGGATGGGGGGAGAAAAAGAGTCATTTAACATAATTTTGATTACCGATGCCTGCATGAGCAGCTGCTCACTTTGCGCATGGGATAGGAGGTCATGCGTGGAGGCTACTCGGAGAGGACTGTATGCATGTCCGTGTCCACGCACTTGGAGCAGCAGCCAATGGATGGTCGGCCAGAGGAGGACCAGGGTCAGTTCAAATTTTCTCCATTTGCCTTGCTATTTTCTACCAATGTATTGGCTTGACCTGAGATTGATTAGTCCCTAGCATGTAGTGTTCATCTTCTTCTTAGTTTACATACAGTTGGAGACTGGTTTCTTTTCCTCTTTTTCTGCAGTATGATTTCATGTCTCTTATTTTGGCCTCAGATATATGTACAATAAAGCAACTGTGTGTTACTAAAGAACCTTATGCAGTCGTTGATTCAGTTAGATTCTTTCCTTAGAAAAATACATACATATAGATTCAGTTAGATTCTTTCCTTTGCAAAATGAATTTATTATCAGAAGAATCTCTTGAGATTGTGATGCATATTAGACATTAATTTCTAAAACTTAGGCTTTCCTAGGACAAAGCTAGGGGAATTAGGCGGGAGTCACCCGTCATTGACCAGTTAGGAGGATTCTAAACTTCCATGCTCCAAACAAATTTGGAGGAATGGAGGATACTCAAGCTTCCTGTTTTTCATGATTATCAAAATCCTAGCAAACGATAGTCTAGGAAAGCAGCCAGATTGGTCTTATTACGTGTGGTTTAAAGTTTGCCCGATTGTATGTTATCTGAACAAGATGATTCTCTTTTCTCAATAAAAAGAAAAAACAAGACACTTCTCTGAAAAATAGTCTTACACCTTGGAGTTTCCATCTGTTGTGGTGTACCTCTGTTCTATAAATGCCATGTTTGCATGTTTATTTGATTCAAGTGTATAGATAAGGGCTAAACTAAACCATGCTAATTCGCTACCAGGTTGGAGATTTGGGATCGGAGACGCCAAGAACAAGGGACCAAGGTGCTGAACTAATGGCACGGGCAGAATGATTCTTCAGGTACCAACATAGTCGTCGACTAGAGAATTAAGTTAACTGTTTGATTTACTTGAAGCTCCAAATTGTAGTTATTTTATTCATTCACTAATTTGGTATAATCTTAATCTAGGAGGATTATCACTGTATGATATGAGATCTCGACATTTAGCAATGATAAAACTCTGACATTGGATGGTTCTTTTCTGAAGTATAGTTGTAAGATCTATGATTCTAGCTTCGACCTTTAACAGGACAGTACTAATTGGACATATAATTGATAAATTATGCACAAGATATTCTGTTGTCTTTTGTTCTCCAATCAGATTCATCTAGCACTTTGTTGACTTTCTAATTGTTCTACCCTCTACCTCTGAAACTCAGAAATCAGAGAAAGGTTATTATTGGGGACATACGTGATACATGTAGATAAATTTGGGGACATATACGTAATACATATAGATAAATTTGGACCAGAAATGTTTTTTCTATTATTGGGGACATACATGATACATATAGATAAATTTGGACCACTTATAACAGAGAGATTTCTTGCAAAAAATATTAACTCTCTCCAAGAGTGGGCACTGTCAAGGTAATAACAGGAATTTGCTGAACCTAATTGAATGAAAGCAGGGTGGCAATCCGATTGAGAACCTTCTCTAACTAAATGGACTTACGAACAATCAACAATATCAAATAGTTCCAAATTAACAGATGTTGTTTTATTGAAATACTGATTTAAGAATTTACTACATAATCACTTAGTGTTTTGTTTGATCATCATGTTATCCTAGACCACTTGGGGACAATATCATCAATTTCTTCCATAGTGCAATGCAAGTTCAAAAATGCAGTTTCTGTTCTATGCATTTTTCGAAGTGTATGTATGTTGTAACTGGTTTACAAAACATTGGTCAACCTTCTATGAGTCCACCTAGGGAGCGGCACAGATTTGGAACAAATTCCAGAACAGGCATCCAAGCATTTGGTCTGGTACCACTAAGCTGCCAGAGCAAGATAGCTGGGATGTCGAGTCCATAGGGCAATGGTAAATCACAAATTGGCTGATGTTCGATGGGAAGCATCAGACAATACCAATGTCCAGTAGTAAGATTTGATTGTGCAAGTGATCAACCCAAGTGTGCGTACATCCCCTGTTAGTCCAGATTTAGAAAAATTATGATTTCTGCTATGATAGTTTCCAGAATAGTTTGGCCCTCGAGACACTTCCACTGTATGCATGTGTATTCCTTTTTTCAGAGATATGCGTCTATTGATTATTATTGGAATTGGTTCGACAAACTGTGTATATGTGACAAATTTACTAATATACTGACCCAGCCTAATAATATGACTAATCCATATAGTGGATATGCGCCAATGCTCAAATTTGAAAAATGAAGGATCCAAGTCGCGAGTATGCCCATAAAAAATATATAGTTTGACTTAGTCGTAGGTTCTATAGTAATCTTGCCTTGGCGCTGCTGCCTCTCATCTCTGCTCCTTGCTGCCTGCGGCTGTCCCATCTCTCCTAGCACTGCTGCTGCACTTCTTCTGAAGCAATTCTCAACCCCGTTGCTGCAGTTCTCTAAACTCCAACCTGTTGCTGCTTCTCTCTCTCTCAATTTTTCTGGAAGTCTGTGAACCATTGTTGTGCGATTATATGATTTGTGTTATTTGCTTGAGTGAACCTGTAAGGTTTGTACCTCATGCAAAGTGCTAGCACCTACATATTATCCAAAAGTTTCTTCTAAATGTCATGAGGCATGAGCAACAAATTTTCTCAAGAATGACCCTTGGTATATATAAGGCACGCATGCAATTTTAATAATACTCTTTTCGCTCTCATTGATCTGTTGCCATAGAGCATCGTATAATATAGAAGAGTCAGTCAAACAAAGCTCTTTCAATATCGAACTAATTGTGCCAATGGAGTCAACTCATGTACTAATTCCGAGTGGTGTCAATGGAGTCTACTGATGTACTAATTGTCTGATGAAAACTCTAGGTTATCAGATGATGGCTAGACATCAATCCATACTGCCAGTACTTGGTCCATATAATTGCTCCATACCAGTTGCGCTGTGTAGTTTACTATCTGTGTGCTTCGTGTTCTGTACTTTGATGGAAAAGAATATAGCCTGAAATTTTATTGAATTCTGACGTGTGATGCTGCCACAGATTCTCGCGAAAATTGTTTTATCAGTTTGGAAAATTTTGCAGTTAGCTTTGGGCAAGGTGCCAGGTCTCTGAAATTACTGATGGATGAGGTGGTAAAATGTGTCCGGATTTGGATGAACTCTCATCGAGTTGATAACTTCAGTAGCGGTTACCTGTCAACGCGCTGGACTAAACATCCATCTGTTCTGAGTAGCGACCATGATCAGAAAAGGTGGCAAAGGTAGATATGATTGCACTTATACCTGGGTACATGCCCTCGGTCGCATTGTCTTGGCAGAGGTTGAGTCTGGTTTGACTTTTTGAATTTTGAATTGTACTGGCGGGAGTGAGCTAGGCATCTGCACATAAAACCATAGGCATGAGGGTTTGTGAACTTGCGTACTACATCTTGACGTGAAGTACTTCAGTATCTTAGATCATCTACAACCATGATAGGCTAATTTCGATGCCCAAACGTCATGGAAGTGACCGGACACGTCTGCTTCAGGCTTCCATTTGTGTATACAACCATGTCCTCTACATCCTCCCCAAACTATGTGTTAGAGGTATGGTGGGGGACCACGATGGACCGTCGAAGAAGGCGGCGTGGACAGGGCGGCACAGGACATCGACACCAGACGCATCCGGTGCCAAAAGATGGGTCATGGGCACGAAAGGAGGAAGAAACCGACAATGTGCACATACTTTTAGAAGAGGGGACGGAAAGAGGAAGAAGCCGACAACGAGCACATAATTTTAGAAGAGGTTGTGGGAATAGAGGGATGGTTAAGGGCAATGGTGGGCCTTCGGAGAAGTTAGCTCGGGCAGGATGACACGCGTCATTGGCACCGGTCGTGACCAATATTGAATGGCGGATCAGGGTCAACAGTGGACCAACAGAGAAGGTAGCTCGAGACTAGTGTCGGGGCAATGGTGAACCGACATAGAAGACGGCTTGGGTAGGGTAGCGCACAACATCGGCACCGGTCTTGACCAGTGTCGTAGGATGGGTTGCAGGGACGGAAGGAGCAAGATCAAGATCATAGTTGCTCTCATAGTATCCGCTCAAGAAATTGATATAAGGCGATATATATATTATTTGAAGAACTTACTCATGTCACTTAATCACCAGTTTGATTCATGTTCCTATATTTTGCCCGTAGCAACGCACGGGCATTCTACTAGTTACGGAAAAAAATGATTCGCCCCCTGACTGCTGGGACCCACCAGCTACATCTTCGCACGCAAGGAAGTGCCTGACAGTCAGGACCCACCTGGTCGAAGCATATGTAGTATTGTCATTCTAGTCGCGATCGTGTACGTACATACTCGTCAATGTAGAGGCGCACACTTGTCGTAGTAGAGGCGCGCACGTGTCGTAGTAGAGGCGCGCACGTAGCATCTACACGTACGTACAACGGCCAGGGTGCAAGAAAGAAAATACGGCCACGTACGTATATATGGGCGGGGTCTCGAACGCCTACTCACGCATACATACGGCCAGGTCTCGTGTACATGGTTCGGTCGGGATGGAGAAACTGCGTTGTCGTCGTGTTCATGGGGAGGCAACGGAATGCGTCATGTTTATCGGGAGGCAACGGAACATGTGCTGTTCATCAGGAGCCAACTAGCTTGGACGGAATAGCGGATGGAAACAAGGCCTGGAGTACCACAGAATGGAGCAAACGGCCTTGTGTTCAATAGGCCACGGTCGAAATGGGATCCTGTTAATCGGGAGGGGTCTGGCATACCGCAAAACGGAGGAAACAGACTTCTGTTGGACCTCCTACGGTCGAAATGGGGTCTTGTTGATTGGGAGGGGTGTGATGTACCGAAAAACAAAGGAAACAGACTTGTGTCGGAGTGCTACGGTCGAAATGGTGGTCCTGTTCATCAAGAGGGGTGTGGCGTACCGCAAAACGGGACTCCACGGGATACTGTTCATCTCCACCATTGACCTCCTCCAGCCTACACGTGCTACTGTTCATCCACCATTGACCTCCTCCAACCTCCACCTGTGACTGTTCATCCATGGGCTCTTGTTCATCCAGCCTCCACCGCGCGCTCCTCGACCGGATACTGTTCAACCAGCCCTCTCCACAGGGTCCTGTTCAACCACCCCTCCACAGGCTACTGTTCATCTAGCCCTCCACCAGCTACTGTTCAACCAGCCCTCCACCAGCAACTGTTCAACCTTCCTTCCACGGGGTCCTATTCATCCAGCCATCCACAGGGTCCTGTTCATCCACGCCCAACTAGCTCAATCGATCGGGGTCCTGTTCGTCCAACCCCCCACCGGGAATTGTTCATCCAACCCCACAACAATGCTCAACCAGTAAACATCAAACTTCTCTCATTTGGCCCCAACTAGAGGTCCGGTGAGATGACTATACTGCACCGGCACGGAGGGGGACGCAGCTTCATTGACTTACTGCAACTTCCTTTGGGTGAATGACATGTGGGCCCAACGGGTGGCTGGCCCACCTGTCATACAGCGAAAGGCAGGTGCAGTAGAGGGCCGAGGAGTAGATGGCCAACACGCATGTGAATTCAACACAGTCTGCACTTCTCCCCGCCAGTCCAATCTAGTACGAAATCCTACACACCTATGCACTCTAACCAAGGGTAAGAGTGATCACTCGAATCGCAAGATCAGTTGACTAGAAGCTAAGCTAGACCCATGGAGGCGATGAGCGCGGGCATCAGCTGGCTATGCCAGATGGTCCCTGACGCTGCCCTGCGGCCCGGCACCGAGGAACGTCTCCACGTAGTGCTTGAGGCCGCCAGGGCGAGGGGCCGCTTGGACGACAGCTTCATCTCCTTGTTCAATGAGGTCCTCGTCGGTTTCCTCGACAAGTTCATCGTTGTCAAGAAGCTCGCAGACGACATTGACGTACGCCTCCAACCAATGCGCCCAGGCTCTGCGATGCCCGCCACCCTCAACGGCCACTATGGTGACAACCTCTTTGACACACTGGTGGCCCTGCGACTGCCTGCCGCCGCGCCGGAAAATGGCCACCTAGAGGTCGCGCTCGCCGCGCAGCGCCTGGCGCAGCAAGACACCATCGACATAATCAACCACGTCTACGCGCAAATCGTCCACAAGGACTACTACATGCAAGAGGAGGATGATAGGACGCTAGACTTCTTGGATCGCTGGGCAACCTTGGTCGACTTTGTTCAGAAGCACGTTGAGCTCTCTGCCAACATCGCTGCTCCTCACACGTCGGTTGGTGACCCGGCGCACTAGGGCGTGAGGATGTTGTTGATGGATCCGTATGTATTTTTATCTTTCCTCAAATCCATGTAGTAGTATATGGTACTACTAGTAATTATCATCTTACCTTTCGCATCAACTTCATAATTTTCATACGTACTGCACACATGAATCGTGCCAGAACCAAACCTCTCATTACTCTAGGGAAAATCATTATTTCTATCTACCGGTCGCACCATGGAGAAAAAACAAATTTTACAAGTTACAAGTTCAAAAGGAAAAGCCTGCCGTGTTCGCGTCGCACCCCCACATGGTTGGTCTGGCACGCCGCTCAAGGGGGAATGCGTGCGGTGTTGCATTTTCACTTACAAGTGGGACCACAGTTGAGCAAACCGACTATCGGCAAACCCCCACCCCACCCACCGCGCGATGGCTGAGAAAACAGGAGGGATAAGAGATGGCTGTAGCACGAACTCCAAGAAAATTGGTGTCGGATGGGATTCGTGTGGGTGGCGTGTGCCATACTGCTAGACGTGAATGATAATTATGGCCCATGCCACCCACTATATCGAGCCTATATCGAGGTGCTGGTTACGTAGAACAAATTTCTTGGAGTCCATGCTCAGCCCTCCTCTATCTCTCTTCTCAGCCAGCCAACGGACGCGCGGAGCCCATCGTCTGTTTGCTCATATGCGGTCCCACATGTCAGTGAAAACACAAGAGGACCCACTGAACCTGCACATCTTTCACCTCGACGTGCTGGTGATGAAAAACAAATCCAATAAAGATCTTCGGTGGCCGCTTTTGGAGTTACTCAAGAGTAGTAAGACACTATTTACAGTTTAACTCAAGATGCACATCGCGTGGCTTCAACTACTACTCTAGTTTCCTACATGACATGACCTTGATGTTGGATGTCCCACGTGTCGGCAAAAGGAGGAAGAACCCGACCCAATCTTCGGTTGTGCTCTCGGATTAGACTAGTTGTGCTAACTTAAAATTTTATTGTGCAGAATGGATGCAAGTTTTGGTATTGGGAAGAAGAGTACATCGATATATTGGTAGAGCGCAATTTAGTAGATGTTCTAGCACTTTTAGCTAGCATAGAGGCTAGAGATGATACTAGTGCACTTGTTGATAGAATAGAGGCTAGACATGAGACTAGATGCGAGGAAGCAACGTCTACTTCTTTACACTCGAAGAAGAAAGAAACACGCAAGATCAAGCCTCCGTAGGTCAACAATGAATGCATCAAGAAGGCACTAATCTAACTTATAGGAGCAGTTATGGAAGTTGGATATCTTCTAAAATGTATTCTCGTGGTTCCTGTTTTCTTTGGTCTTGCTTTTCTAGTCAAAATTTGGGTGATGTATTTCCATGTACCAAAAAATCAATGATTAAAAAAAGATATGCGTTTGCAAAGAAAAATGTACGCGGTCGGGATGCGTCTACGCGTTTGGCGCACGGCCACCGCAAGTGAGAAATGGCCCGGACACGACCCCATTGCCCTACCCTAACAGACATAATCTGGGTAAAACGGAGGTCCATTTGGGGTCGTGTGTTGGAGTTGGCCTTACAAGTGGGACCGTAGTTGAGGAAACCGACTATCGGCAAACCCCCACCTCGCCCGACGCACGATGTCTGAGTTAGAGAAACGACGAGGTTGAAGAGATTGCTCTAGCACAGACTCCAAGAAATATGGTGTCAGATGGAAGTCGTGTTGGTGGCGTGTGCCGTACTCCTGGACGTGAATGCTTGTTCTGGCCCATGCCACCCTACTACTCCTACTACTTATATAGTACTAGTAGTATTAAGGATTCGAGGTGCTCGTTACGTACAGCGAACACATTAACATATGGCTACAGTAAAAACACCCGCCCGACACGCGAAGCATGTGAAGCTAGTACAAATATTGTACTACTTGTTGATTGGCCTCATCCGATAACCTGTTGCAATGCAGGTACAATTATGTATTCAGAAAATATATTTTTGCCTCATCACAGCACTCACTCAGAGAAGCAACTCGAAAGCCATTCATAAATTTAGTAAGTTTATCACAGGCATATCATTTTATTACATACAACAGGTCATCAACCCACATCGACAACGAGGATACATTATAAATACTAAAGTTTTCATCACACAACAAATAACAAGCAATGAATGAACTTCAAGTCAACCAATCCTCGGCATTGGAGACGCTTGCTTTGAACCACAAGTGATTCTCTGGGAAGGGCCATCCATTGTCGATCTCGAGACCAATGCAGGACTGATCATCGAGGCTGAAGCGGCCTACTACATCAGTACCAGGGTAGGGAACCACCGAAATGTCCGAGGTATAGATACAGTTGCTTCTCATAAATGGTAGTAACGCTGTGTCAACAGCAGTTGGATGGCCTTTCACCATCATTGGATACATTTGTCCAAGGAAGAGCGAGTTTTCTCCAAGACTATCAATTCTGCACCAGGGAGATGGTGTTGGCGCTAGCACACTAGTATCCATCCCGAATACCATGCAACGGGTGTTGGAATAGGTCCGGAGAGTGCGACCATGGGAGACAACACCTGCTTCCTTAGTAGTAACATCAGCAGTGGGCTGTATACAGACAAGAAGGGGTGATCCATCAGAATAAGTTGCCAGGCGCCACTGAGTATATGGGCGCTGCTCGTCCTCATGCTCGTGATCATCACCATCGTCATCTCCCCCTTGGTCATAAAAAATTTCAAGCATAGGTGGTGGAATGTTCACAGGACCTTGGAAACACAAGAAGAAGGTTAATTAGTAAAGGGAAACTTGCTAACCCGCATGCATGTGGATGAAACAATTATAATCACAGTGTAAGACCAACATACTGAAACTACGAGGATCCCATGCAAAAACAGTGCCATGAGTGGTGGAAGCAAACTCAAGACCCTCGTATTGAATTGCATCACAGTACTCATCCGTGTACAGAAACTGATTTTTGAGCAATATCCATCTAGTCGAACCACGAAGGACGGCAACAAGCTTGTCGAAGATAGCAACAACTACATAGTTCCTATAATTCCAAGAGCTGTTGGGAACTCGACAAATTGCTATCCTCCATAGAAGACAGTCACCATGATCATATTTGAACGTGCGTAGAATACCGGTGTGCTCAACCTCTGGGCAGTCTGCCGAGATTTTTGGAAGTGGAACCCGGTGACGAGTGTACACATTCACAAGTTCTCACTGGCAGTTGTACCCAATATAAACAACCCAATCTCCATTTGCGCCTGCCCAAGCCTTGCCCTCAAGCGATGGCATCTTAACATCATATGTATCATTATCAAGCGGCATCAACTTGCACAAGGCGAGGCCTCCGACGTCCCCACGCCAGTCATCAGGGTCACGACGAAGAAGATAGGGGAGATCAAACCGCTCTTGGACCCTTGGGTTCCTTGTAATGATGTTATTAGTTGAGTCGAGAATGGTCTTGAACGAACCTACCATGCTTGCCGAGGTGATGACGTCGCACCGATCAATGAGTTCCTCCACCACGTCATCTTTCAGATCGGGGCAAGAATAACGGGGTCGTTTCCAGCCTGTTGCCTCCATGGAGAAGACGATCGAACAATGGCAGAAAGAAGGGTGAAGGCAAATGGAGGAGGGAGGAAGAGCGTGCGATAGCAGTTCCAAATCAAGAGGGAAAGGCGAAGATTCGGTGGACGGTTGCCAGTTTGCCACGATACACGAAGAGGCACCCCGGCCTACACGCCCGTTCAAAAATACTAGTAGAAAAGGACTCGTCGTCGTTTCACTGACATGTTGGAACGGGACCACATGTCAATGAAACATGGTGTGTAATTTCTCGTGCAAAATGTGATCTGGCCGTGTTGGCCTGAGGTGCCACATTAGTTATCGACCTTTATTTTTTTAATGGCGTGCCGTTCAGTTTTGAAGCACGACTAACTGGTACAGTATGCAGAGAAAATATAAACTACTCTACCACTACTCCACCTCTAGTACTAGTAGTATAAAAAAGATATATAGGCTGGAGCTTCAGCGCTTTATTGCTAAGGGCTTCCCACTTGCTTCTCACACTATCACCCGCTCTCCAGATCTAAAAAAGACGGCCTCTCTCTCCCTCCTCACCGGTGGTCATAGATCCGCTGGGGAAGAAAAGGACGTGCAGCATGATGCACTCGTCGTCGGCGAGCGAGGTCACGCACTGACGACAAGGCCGTCCTCTCAGACCTATCGCCCCTACGGGATGGCCTCCGTCCCCAAGCTCACTGTTGTAGTGTGTGTGGAAGACGACGACCATGAGCAAAGCCACTTCCCGCCGATCCTCAGGTGTGCTACCTCTTTTCGAACCATACCCTTGTTCTATTGCCCCATCTGCCACGTCGCTACATGTGGATCTTTTTCCACTCCACCATCTTCCAAATTTGCTATCCTCTGCTCTGCTGGTCACGCAGATGAAAACCTTAATTTGCACTATTAAAGGAAACCCTACTTCATGCAGACTAATCCATGTATGGGTTGAATAAGGAAAGGAAGGGAGACTGTATTGTCCAAGAGAGTAGGCATCGAACCTGCATCTAGGTTGAAAAGGGGAAAATCAGTAGATAAGGAACGAGTCTTGTGTCTCTTGGTTGAAGAAGGGTAGAAAGGCATGACAACTCAATAGAGAATGACCAGGTCGATCGGTTTGTTGTCCTCACATAGGAAAAAGGTGGCTAAAGAGAACAAAAATGGGACGTAATCCACATATGTTGCCTGGATATTTATTGCTCTGGGAAACCATACCTCCCTCACCACTCTATGCGTCTGTGGTGGTACATCGTACTGGTGTGCCCATGTCCGAATGGGCCTCCCATGCTCTTGTTGCCACTTTTTTGCTGTTAGTATAACGCCATCAGTCAAGTCAAGCAATGCTACTGCTAAAGTGATGCCACATTTAACTAATGTCGCACTCAGTCTAATGCCACTGATAAATTTAAGCAAAGCCATTTAATGTCATTGGATTATTTCAGAGTTAGCTATTGATTGTGGATGTATTAAAAAAATTCAGCTAAGGCATTCTAATGTTGTTGCACAGCCAGTATACCAACGATGAAACTTGTTACTACCTTCAGATTTTTGCACTGTTAATGCTTATAGATTACATACCTCATTTTCATGAGATAAGTTAATTTTTTTGTACAGTGTCACCAAAAAGCCAAGGTGCTGATGTCATTTTATTTTGGTTAAACTTCACAAAAAATTGTGAAGACAAGAGGAAAGGTCAAGAGTGGGCACCTCCTCCTCCGGCTGTTCTCTTGATTCGTTTGATCAAGATTTTATGTTTGATAGATTATCAAGATTGTGATAGCAATTTTTAAGCCCCCCCCCCCCCGAGTTCGAAATGATATTTACCTTGGAGGTACATGGTTTGCAATTTTTATACTGTCATTAGTTAATAATGCTACTTACCTTCAGACTTTTGTATTTGGTTTAATGCTCATGCACAGCTAGTATACCAATGCTGAAACTTGTTACCGTTACAATTTGTATTGTTAATTCTTATAGAAATCTTCCAGTGCTAGAGTTTATTGAAATATGTTCAGTAAAACGATTGTACTGTACCCTGTAATAAAATAACTAGTCTACTGTTGCACTAGCCATTGGATTAGCGTATATTTGTAGTATTTGAATGGTGTTGCATTAGCGTATGGAAATAAATAAAGTGTGGCATTCTTTCCCAGATATGTGCTCAAGAAAACCACTACCTGTTTTTCTAAATACTAGACGTTTGGGTACTTAAAACTGAAAACGTATTATATTAAGGAACAGAGGGTGTAGAGTTCACTCAATTTATCCCGGTAAAGCTAGTCACACCTTTGTTAAAATTAATGTTCATTATGTTATCGGAGGAGGTCTGTATGTTTGTCTCTAATGCCTGTCGACTACATACCTGACATCATGATGTAATGTTAAGTCATTTCCTTCTGTATAGTATCACTGAATTGTCAAGGCAGTGATGGCATTTTATTTTAGTTGAACTGCACAAAATATGCTTAAAATAAGAGGAAAGCTCAGGAGTCGATCATTCTTTCAGAAAGAATTGTATATGCCTTTTTGACATCAGCCGATGTTACCTTATTTATTCCTTCAAATAGGTGGTTACAAACAGTCTTGCTAGCTTTTCCTATTAAGAAATTGGAATGCTTATATTTGTGACTCTGTGCTTCAACTAGTGTCATTTTTACAGTAATCACACCGAAAATACAAGGTGGGGTATATGTTTACTAGCTGCTTGATATTTGTCCAGAGAGAGATGTCTGCCTGTTGCTAGTTGCCAAACAAACAAAGTGACCGCAATTTTGGTTGAACTGCACAAGAGAATAGTATAGTCACTGCATGCAGTGCCATTTGAAAACAGACACGGATAGTCACTTCATGGACTGCAGAAAAGTAGTATTGTACTATTTATTGGCCAACACTTGGTGCTTCATTGCTTTGGTCTCCTTATACAATGGGAATCATTTTGCCTAAGTTAAAGTTTGTATTCCGAAAATAGTCTCGCCATGTGATCGAGAGAAGACCAAATCATATTGCAGTGGATGTTCCTTCACCATGTGTGGTTCAGTCTCATGGTTCTAGTTGTTGGTGAAACCACTTACGTTTGCAAGAGGAATTGTAGACTTTACGAACAAATTTGTCTTTCAGTCTGTACTGAATGTTGGCCAAGAGAAGCATCCATGTTAGTAGGAAGAACAGATGGTTTTTCTAGATCTTTGCTTTTGGAGCTACATATTTTTATATGATCTGTGAATCATTGAGATGCATTAACATGTTGATCTTATGTATGGGAATCGTACTAGTTGGTTTTAGTTGCTCAAGATCCGAAGTGGCTGATCTTTGCTTTTGGAGCTACATATTTGTATATGATCTGTGAATCATTGAGATGCATTAACAGTTCCTTATTTCTGTTCGCTTAGTGTTTACAAGTTACTGATCGATCACTAGCTAGCCTACTAATGCGCTCCTGGCAGTTTTAGTTCCGACGCAAGATCTAAAGTGTAGTTTTTTGAATAAACATGCCTACCTCTGAAGAAACTGACAAGCTACACTATCCGACCTACTCGATCCTACACGGATAAATAGCGGATCACGCACGTACTACCTCCTTTCCGGTTTGCATGGCTATATTCAAGAAACGACCTGCTCGATCCTACACAAATAAATAGCGGATCACACACGTACTAGTACCTCCTTTTCGGTTTGCAGGGATTAATTCAAAAATCTCACCAACCAAGGTACTCCCTCCATCCGGGTTTATTAGTCCCGTGAGCAAAGCAGCAAGACCAAGGCATGGCAATAATTAACTGCATGCAGAAGTGTAAGCCTAAATAATTCCAGCGATTTAAGTGACTGCATGCGTGCCCTCGGCTGCGACTCGTTGCATGCTGCTCCGCGTACTGGTTGCGAGCGATTCTGAGTGCTTGCATGCAGCTGGCCGTAATTAAGGCAGCTAACTGATGCAAAAAAGATGCGCTTTAATTGTTGCGGGCCTTTTAAATCCGTGGAATCATTATTGACAAGGAGGGAGATGATTTGTGTGCACTCGTTTGACCGTCATGCCAGCGTGCGACCCAGCACGAACGGGATGGGACAGCACAGTCATAATTTTAGTTTCTCTAGTTTTCCATGGCAAGTTGGCGCGCTAAGCCATGCCTACTTATGCATTGAATTCCAATGACCGTGTGCTACCTTCCGTCTATAAGTACTCTTTCCCGGCCTTCTCCGGTGGCACCGTGACCCAACTCGCCATATACTCATAAGCCCCTACCGGCCCGATGTCGCTCGCCACTTATACTAGCTTTCGCCATGACCGCCATGCCCCCGCCCGTCTGCGATAGGCCGGGATGGAGGTGGTCACCGCCGAAACTAGTGTTCGGTTTTTGATCGGAAGGCAGACGGAGGGAAGAGTCATTCTATCGGTCTTTAGATGGCAATGTGGAGATCGAGGACTTGTTGGAGCGCGACCGCCTGGCGGAGAGCGGGAGTGTAGCGACCCGACCCGAATGGATCGAATCTCTGTGCTTAAGTGTCATCCCTGGATCGGTATGCTGACACACACAGTACTCGAGGATTTATAACAAAGGTAAATCACATGTATAAAGTAACATAAATACTATTACCTCAATCCATATAGCGGAAGTAACAACAAGGTTGTGGATACCCATCAACACCAAGGGCAAAGTTGAGTGTAGAAACCATAACCCTAACGTATCACTTACTCGTCGTAAGAATCCTGCAACATGAGACGTTGCAGCCATGTAGGTCAGTACATTGAATGTACTGGAAAATTCACACCATAGGATGAAAGAGGAATAAAAACTATCACTACATGCATATATGGCTGGTGGAAAGCTCTATGGTTACAATGTTTTTGCGAAAAGCCAAATTTTCCCTACTTCAAAGGAATAAATTTTATTTAACTATCATGGTGGTTGTTAAACATTGAGACGATAGACATCCTCTCAATCCCAATTAAACATCATCATTAAACCCAACAAATTAAATTAAAGTAACATGATAAGATTCACATGACAATCCAAGTACTAGATACTCAAAACGTCCGTAACAGGGGACACAGCTAACCTGATTAGTTTGTACACTCTGCAGAGGTTTGTGCACTTTTCCCCACAAGACTCGATCTCCTCCATTGGATTTCTCGCACTACATGGTGTTTGAGAAACGGATGACCGAGACATAGTCTTTCAGAAGCATTTGCACCTTACGATCGGGTAGACAGTACCAACCTACATCCCTTACATCTGCTAGTCTACCACTGTAAGAGTTCACATCACTTAATCAATTATGCTAGAGCCCATAGTAGCTTGTGGCTGCACACGGAAGTTTCTAGCATGAATAATCTTATGATCCCTTTGAGTCTGGGTGGCGGCCCATAAAAAAAATAGGCAATCGCTGGAATACCCAAGTGCCTCAATCCACCCAGATGTGTATTAAAGTTGCCACCTTAAATAAACCATTAATTAACAATCTCACATCTGTCATGGATTCACTCACCCAATCCACGTCTACGAGCATAGCATAGCAATATAAGCATAACGTTGAGGTAACTCCCAGGGGTTTGGTAATAAACAGGGCAATAGGTACTACCTCATCAACTACTTCCCAATACCCACATGTTATCAAATCCTAACCATGCAATGTTTGAGGGTGAAACTAATGCATAAAAACTGGGTATGAAAATGATATGATCAAAGTGTGAACTTGCATGTACTGTTGATGACGATGATTCGCACTCAACTCCCGATAGTTCTATACGTCACACTCCGTTCAATCTATCGTAAGCAAACAATAGTAACCACACATAAGCAATCACTCAAAAGATTGGAAAGAACGAAGAAAGAAATTCGGAAAACTTCGAAACCAAGAAAATAACTCTTGCAACAGTAAACAATTTCTAATATTACCAAAATTGAGTTAATTTGGCCTTATCAGAAAGTTTAGGTCAAGAGCTTCAATTTGCAAAATGAATCAACTAAAACGGAATTATAGAACTCGACTTACGATCAAACAAAGTTCAAATACTAAACTATTTGAATTCAAATTTGAAAACCATCAAAAACATATTTAAGTTGTTTTAATGGATAGAGGGGGTCATAATGAAGAAGTGGGCGTTGGTTTCGTTGGATTTGGATAAACGGACAAAAAGTTGTGACCATTTGAAATCCAGGGGCTAATCTGCAGAAAAATATATTCACAGATAGGTCCTTGGCCGAAATAAAATAACACGAAAGGAATATTTAACGAACGTTCGCTAACGAACGCTAATGAACGAAAAAAACGTTCGGTGCAAACCCTAACTAATGAACGTTCACCGAGTAAAAAATGTTTAAAATAAAAAAAACAAAACAAAATCTTGATCGTTGCATCCAGATCCAACGGCGAGGGGAGGGTGGCGGTTACCGCGGCGGCGGTTACCGCGGCGGCGGTGCAAAGTCCGGCGAGGAAGAACGACGGCGGTGGCGTCGGGTCCGAATGGCGGGGGGACTTTGGTGGTCGACGGGGCCGGCAAAGGGGCCGGGGAGTGGTGGCGCAGTGCGACGGAGTCGATTGTGGCGACGGCGGTGGTCGTCGGCGGCGAGAGTGGCAGCTTCGGGCCGCGGAGCTCGGTGGATCTCACCGGCAGAGGCGAAGTGCGAGACGCGAGGCAAAGCAAGGGAAGAGGAGAGGGATCCGGGGCGGCGCCCTTTATAGGCGAGAGGAGGGTGCGGGGTGCCTGGAGGAGGGGGCACGAGAGGCGCTGGGGAGAGTCCGGGCGGCGTACGGCGGCGGCGACGCCGTGCGGGTGCGGGAGTCTGTCCCGAGCTTGGGGACGAGCGGGGCGCGGCGCTGGGCTGGGCCGGCTGGCTGGGCTTCGTCCGAGTTGGCCCGCGGGGAAAGGAAGTCTCTTTTTTTTAACATTTTCCAGGCAAACAAAATAAAAAAACCAAATAAATAAATATATTATATAGGCATATAATATATCAAAATTTTCAGAAAAAGATTTCCTACAGCCTGAAAATTATTATAGCTTAAAATAAATTCCACAACAATCCTAATAATTCAAACAGTGCTACTGACCTATTTAAAACCCAAAAAAATCATTTTAAAAAAAATACCAAAAAGGTTTCAAATTTATTTCTCTCCAATTTTCTACTGTAGGGAATCATGTTACCCTAATTTCCATATATTTTATTTTTGGAGAAAAATAATTCGAATAAAACCCAAATAAGTCCAAATTGAAAATAATTTTCAAAGGAACATTAAACTGGATTTCTTTTAAACTCCCAACTCATATTTCATATGTTTTGAAGAAGTCATTTAATCTTCTCTCATGAAAATCATTGAGTTGAATGAAGTTTATGAACTGGAAATATTTCCAAATGAAATTCAACTCTTTTCAAAACCCTTTTCATTTATTTAAATGGAAGAAGTCATATTATCTGCACTCTGGGGTTTTGTGTTTGAAAAGAATTTGAATACATGGAGATCCTAAGTGCAGAAATGAAACTTTGGGAATGTCCTTTTATTCCCTCTCATTTAACTTTCAAAAATTCAAATTTCACTCAATCAATCACACAACAATCAAACAAACACTCAATCTATTTATTTAGTATAACATTCCAAAATTTAGAATTTTGGGATGTTTCAAACCTACCACCCTTAAAATGAATCTCGTCCTCGAGATTCGGAGAGGCTAGAAAGAAATAGGTTAGGGTCGGGGTCTTCGCAAAATCCATCGATCATCACAGGGGGTCTGGGGTACTACCACCCTTAGAAACATTGTTACTGTTCCATCAAAACACATATAGTACTCCACCCTTATTGTTGATAGTGTCAGTCTTCTCAGACTCTCTGGAAAAATTCCTTCTCTGGGATCTTCGGGTAGTGGCATAACCTTTTCCTCAATACTTTTGTCCTTTCGTCTTGGTACGTTTCTTCTGGGACTGGGTATTCATAGTTGACGGGTCTGGCGCCAATACTAAACAACTATCGATATCTCATGGTGGTCAACAATTTATGGTTTCTCCGATAGGAAATGGGTCTGGGTTGAACCTCACCGTATATCCTACGATTGGCAACAACTGCCTTTTACAAGGAAAAGTACTTATACCATTCTAAGGTTAAAACAAGGTTTTGATTGTCGTCTCTCTACTATGGGTAAGTCACTCAGATTTACCATCCCACATAGCAAGGCGAATAATAAGAGTAAGTCGGTATGGTGATCTATCCATACCGCACCCAAATCATTACCTTGTATACGGTTTAGCGAATCTCGCATTCTAACACTTGGTCATCCTCTCAAGCATTGCAGAATTTCTCTTGTCGATGAACCAAGTTCGAATAAATCCATTGATTCTGCAAGCCAAACAAACCATCTATCGTTTCTTCACATCTCTCAGGTTTTGCGTAAACTCCTATAAGATCGTCTGTTAATAAAGGCATATCTTATTCCAGGGTTTTTCCTTCAGTTAGAGCGTGCTTGATTCTTGGCAGGTCCTGGGGCCTATGGGTTATGGCCCATCTCATCACTTGCAAACCTTGAGCTCATCATCGGGGCAACTGATCATTATCCCATCATCTAGCTTCCTAGCATTCTTAAATCCATCCAATTGTATTGTCTTCCTTCCTTCTATTTTGCACCAAACTAAGACGTGATTACTCTGACACATTAGAGAGTCACCATTTCTCCATGTTACCCACATCATACCTCCTTTATATACAAATAGTACTTCATCCCTTAGTATTCTTGGGATATCCCACATATCAAGATAAAACTCATACTTATTTGTCCAAAGTCAACTCCGTACAATATCATTATCTTCGCCAGGGGTAACGTGTCCTCACAGGGTACTACCACCCTTAAAATGCTCCAATCTTCCATAGACCATATTTCTCATATCCTCGAAAATGGTCAAAATCTTTCTTCATAGAGTAACAACTCATAAAATCCAAATCAGTACCAACAATGCAAACTTTATTGATTCTCCAACGATTACAATCTCTTGATTTTCCATTACATGCATCAACTCAACATCTCAATACAGAAGAGATGCTCCCACTACTACTACTACTACTACATTTCTCAATTGCAACTCATCTATTCATCACAAGTCTCCTTCTCTTTGGGGCAATCTCTAGCAGAGTGCCTTGCTTCATTATAGAAGATACATATTAGTTCTGACAAATCTCTTGGTTTCCTTGTGATTATATAACCCCCTTGGGTCATCGGCTTCCTTTTTGGGCAACTACTGAAGTAGTGCCCTGACTCCTTGCACCTGGAATAGGTGATATGACTCAGGTCCTTCCTGGTATCCAATATACTTCTCTTCCTGGACTTTTCCATTCCAATCAAGGCTTCTATTTCCTATGGGCCATACTCTACTTCCTCTGTCGGGAATTCCACTAGATCTCCATTGAGACAATTTTGCGAGATGTGTCCTTCTTCTCCACATGAATAGCATGACTTGGTGCAGGCTTTAATTGGGTCTTCTTCGAGTGTGTCCTCCACCTCTTCCTTCATCCCAGGTTCTTCTAAAATTTCCATAAGGGCTCCTTTCTTTGCTTCTTTCTTATGTTGTACGGTTCTTTGTAACATAGGGTAAATGCGACATTGAGCAGGGTGGGTAGTCCCTTCACACAAGAAACAAGTGATCTTCTTAATTGGGCATTCTTTAGCTGGGTGGCTTCCTTCACAATTAGGGCATTCATCCTTGTTTTCTTTATGGTTGTGTCCTATTTCTCCACAAAGCTTGCATGCATAGGGTTTCTTCATATCACTTCCATAAGGCTTCAATTTTTAGGACACAAACCGAGACTTTGGCAAAGTCAACTTAAATTCTTCCCAAGTGGTTACTCCTTGCCATCCATTGATGGTTTGGTACATCCTCCACTAAGTGGCAGCACCCTTTTCAAAACAGTGAAGAGTATGCTGGACCATATCCTTTCCGGCTATAGTGTTATTCTTCATGTGATCCTCCATGTTCTGAATCCATCGGTTTGTCTCCAGTTGAGTCATTGGTCCATATGATATGAGCTCATCTCCATTCATCCTCTATTGGTTCCAAGGGTTTGGGGGGTGTAAGGATAAGATAAGGTTGGAAAGAGAGGGATACACACAATACAAACAATAGTTTTGAAAAGACAATTTAATTGTGTCTATCAGAATAACATCAAACAAATTATAGTTCACAATCGTCGCATCTAACGTAAGTATATAACAGGGGGTTTGGTCTTCTAAAGGTCAATAAATCTTCAAAGTCGCCAAACTCTTCAAGTCTTGTTCATGTCTCCGATGGCTTCTTCCGGTCGTACTTGTCCTTCTCAAGTTCTTTTGCCAGATCAACTCTGTTGACGCGAAGTTTCTCCTGACGTCCTTTAATATTCTATAGTTGCGTTCCAAACTTCTGGGTTTCAACATCCTTGGCATGAGCCATGGTTCTACTGCCTTTAGTTCCTAACAAATCTCCGGTATCTCGAGGTCTAGCTCCTCCAGCTTTGCTACTTTCAGCTTCTAGTTCCCGAGTTCTTCACGAATTGCCTCCTTGTCAAATATGACTTCCTAAAGGTCCTTCTAAAATTCTTCATGTAATACTCCAGATCTTGGTGATGCACCAGCTAAGGTTAAAACTGCATCCTTTGCTGACAGATGCTCCATCAATCTTCTACCATCCAATCCTTCCATGCATCTGCATGCTTAACTCCGCACGGTGACAATAGCATAAGCGGGCAATAACATCATGGTCAGCCGTGTCTAGGGCTGTACTAACGAGCAGCTCGGCTCATTAAGCTTGTACTCGTTAAGCTCGTGCTCGTTAAGGCTCGGCTCGTTAAGCTCGTTAAGATTAACGAGCAAAAAACCCTGCTCGGCTCGGCTCGTTTGAAGCTCGCTAAGCTCGTGAGCGCTCGCGAGCGCTCGTTAACAGATTATAATGTGTTACGATATATGTGATGAATGTGTAGGTTTGGTTTTCAAGATGAAATATGGTGACTACAAAAATAAATAAAGTAGTTTGTTGCCTCATATGTCAATTAGATTAAATAGATGGGCTGAGGTGCTACAAAAAGTTTGTCACGTAATATGAAAATATGTGTTGTGTTGTTACTAACGAGCTTAACGAGCTACTCGTGAAACTCGTTAGCTCGCTCGTTAAGCTCGTTAAGCCTAACGAGCTAAAATCAATGATTGGCTCTATTCATTAAGAAGTGAGCTACGAGCTTATGAGCCGAACTATCGAGCGCTCGTTAAGCTCGCGAGCTACGAGCTTTTGGTCCAGCCCTAGCCGTGTCTATGCCCATGTTACTTCCATGAGCTTTCATTCCATAATTGATATCTCCTATCATAGGGTTTTCTTGACAAAAACTTTGAGTTCTAATGCTCCATGTTCTGGTCTTTCTCCGATACGCCTTGATCTCGGGTATTGACAGTTTCCTTAGTCTGCCAAGTTCCATAAGGGGTGCCTTCCTAGGTCATACAAATCTGGAAATTCTTCAAAGCCTTCAAATTCTCCTAGTCTTCAGAGTCTTCAACCGTTGTAGTTTCCAAAACTATAATGCACGATAAAATCCTCTTTATTCCAAAGTAGTCTTAATTGTCTGATATCTTGTACTCCTTGGAGTGGTATCATCAGTCGAATCTTCGTGGTCAAAAGGGGGAAGGGTATAGTCTCACTAAAAGGGAATATTTGAAGAAGCTTAGAAGAGAAGAGAGGTAAAAGGTCTTTTTGAAAATTAAGTAGTAGAGAAAATCTTTCCTATGGGCTTGCTAGTTTCTAGGGTCATGTCCTACAGTCAACATATGCTCTGATACCATCTTGTAGCGACCCGACCTGAATGGATCGAATCTCTGTGCTTAAGTGTCATCCCTGGATCGGTATGCTGACACACACAGTACTCGAGGATTTATAACAGAGGTAAATCACATGTATAAAGTAATGTAAATACTATGACCTCAATCCATATAGCGGAAGTAACAACAAGGTTGTGGATACCCATCAACACCAACGGCAAAGTTGATGTAGAAACCGCAACCCTAACGTATCACTTACTCGTCGTAAGAATCCTGCAACATGAGAATTTGCAGCCATGTAGGTCAGTACATTGAATTTACTGGCAAATTCACACCATAGGATGAAAGATGAATAAAAACTATCACTACATGCATATATGGCTAATGGAAAGCTCTATGGTTACAATGTTTTTGCGAAAAGCCAATTTTCCCTACTTCAAACGAATAAATTTTATTTAACTATCATGGTGGGTAGTCCCTTCACACAAGAAATATAGTTTAAACTCCAAATAAGTCCAAATTGAAAATAATTCTCAAAGGAACTTTAAATTGGATTTCTTTTAAACTCCCAACTCATATTTCATATGTTTTGAAGAAGTCATTTTATCTTCTCTCATGAAAATCATTGAGTTGCATGAAGTTTATGAATTGGAAATATTTCCGAATGAAATTCAACTCTTTTCAAAATCCTTTTCATTTATTTAAATGGAAGAAGTCATATTATCTTCACTCCAGGGTTTTGTGTTTGAAAAGAATTTAAATACATGGAGATCCTAAGTGCAGAAATGAAAGTTTGGGAAAGTCCTTTTATTCCCTCTCATTTAACTTTCAAAAGTTCCAATTTCACTCAATCAATCACACAACAATCAAACAAACACTCAATCTATTTTTTTAGTATAACATTCCAAAATTTAGAATTTTGGGATGTTACAGTGAGTTGTTGGAGCGCGATCGCCTGGCTAAGAAGCAGCGTATCGCCGATTTGCACCGCCAGCGGGACATGGAGCAGCAGTGCATCGACACTCTGAGTCGCGAGCGGAGCGCTCGTAGCTGGGTCGACTACGTGGAGGTCGGCGCCCGGAAAATAGCCCTGGAGGCTATCGGGCACGCACGCATTCGCGACGTCGAGTTTTACTAACAGCTCGTCAAGTGGGTTTCCCGATTAGAAGCCGAAGCTTTGGTGGACCATGCCGGCATGGAAAGGGCCAATGCACGCGAGCAGCGTGCCCTATCGCACCACTAGCAAGTCCGAGGCGAGGCGGAGGACACCAGTGCCGGTGTCTAGCGTGTACCGCAGATGGCGGCTAGCATCGTCTAGTTAGCTAAGAGTAAGTTAGTACTTGTATGCTACTAGAGTATTATTGGGAGTAGATAGTTAACTTGGCTATGATGGTTGTCAACGTGGAAGTTCAGTACTCTATATGTGGATCAAACCTGTTACTTTGCTCTGAATGTTGAACTTTCCGTTTGAATGTATGGAATGGGCTGTTATTTTTTTAAATTGGTTGTATTTGTCCTCCATGGGTTTAGAGGATGACTTGTGGGCCTACCAAATTGACGCGTACACAATCAGGAGATGATTGTACGTGGAGAGGATGACAGCAGGGACCCACCAAGGTCAGGGCAGTACGCAAGCAAGTGCCTCCTTATTTCAAGCCAATAAAAAAATGGCTCCTCCTCATGAATTTCTGACATCTGGGTCCCATGCCATTGTCAACTTAGTCAATAAATGAGAGAATTGCACAACGAGCAGCTGACACCAGGGACCCAGCAGCTCGCCCAATTATTTTTGTTTTGGGTTAATTTGATAAATGCCACTCCAAATCTGGTGTTTTCGAGAAATGCCACTTCAATTTCCATACTTTGAAAAATGTCATTTCATGCCATTTCCAGTGGCATTTTTCGAAGTCTAGAGTGGCGTTTTTCAAAGTTTGCAAATTGCAGTGGCGTTTTCTAAAGTTTGCTAAAATTGCAGTGGCATTTTTCAAAGTTTGGAAATTGCAGCGGCATTTTTATGAATCGCCATAATTGGAGTGGCATTTATCTAATTTGTTTTTGAGACGGAAGCAGGGTGTCAACTTGGCCGTCGGGGCACTCTAGGCTGTCTAGACAGCCTTTTCTTTTATGTCTACCACAGTCCAGCCCAGTAGTTTTTTTTCTTTCTGAAAATGGCTAGCCCAGTTTTTTTGTGATTTGTCAAGTAAGTCACTTTGTCTGGCCTGTTGGGCTGCAAATCTTTGAAGACGGGGAGAGCTTCATTCCGCTGGCCGAGAAAATGGCCTATCAGTAATGAGAAATGAGTTGTACATTTTTAAAACACATCAAACCGGCAATTTGTTTCAAATTTCTTTTTTTCATTTCGAGATTTTAAATTGCATTGATTTTTATGCATGGACAATTTATTGGATTTTATATTGATATACATTTATTTTTTAAATCAGTTTGAATGTGAATCAAAATTTCGGGATTAAAAACAATTCAGACCGCACAGACATATGCAAAATTTCGTATAATTTTTTAACCGTGGCCACAATATGGGTTGTAATGCTAACAAAAAGAATATGGGCTCCAGAAAAAACCGTAAGAATTAGTAAATGGGCTGTAAATTATTAGAAATAATGGTAGATGGCATGTATGTTGTTTTCCACAGATTTGAGGCTTTCCTAAAAAAAGGTTGACGCACAAGCAGTGACTGTTGGATGTCGATCCAACGCCCGTCGTACTTCTTCAATCTCTGCTCTTCCTGCTCCAGCCACTCAAACATGCGCTGGCGGGACTGCCTGCTCCCTCCTCCCCACGGCCGGCTGTGCTGCCGCGCAGGCCTAACCGCCCCACCATACTCCCATCACTGACCTAGCCATCCCTCTACTCACCCACACCTCCTGTTATTCTCTGGCGACGGCAGACGAACCAGTAAACCCTCGTATAATCGTACTCCCCTCCGCGTAGGAAACAACTGCCGAGTCTTCTCTAGCTCCGTGTCATTCCCTTCCTAGGCCTCGCCGTCATCCACCGCCCTGGTGCTCTTGGCGCGGCATGGTCAACATGGTCAACGACCGACATGCATCTGAAGTGGACTATACGTGTAGAGGCTGACACCTGGGTCCAAGACCGCACGCAAGGAAATGCCTCCTTATTACGTGCAAAATAATGATTCCTCCACCTAACATTTGGGACCCACCGAAAGGGCCTCTGTATTTCGAGAAAAATCGTTACCGCCGCTGACAGCTCGGACCAACCAGCTATATCTTCGCACGCCAGGAAGTGCCTCCTTATTACGCATAAAAAAAGAATACTCCCCCTGCTAGCTGGGACCCAGTATAGTGGGCCTACTAAGTTGACGGGGACGAAGGGCTTTGTCAACTTAGTCAATATGCATGATTCTAGCTCCAGTGACCGTACGATGTCCATCCAACGGCCGTGGTGCTTCTTCAACCTGTGGTCTTCTGGCTCCAGCTGCCCAAAGCAGCGCCGGTCCTACCGCCTGCTCCTGTCTCTCGTGGCCGGTTGTGCTGCCGCGGAGGCCTCGCCGCCCCCATACTACTCCCAGCGCTACCAGGCCATCCCTCCACTCACCCACACCCCCTTTTATTCTGCGGCGATAACTGCCTCACACCGCAGCCGAACCAGTGAACCCTCGTACTCCTCTCCGCGTGGGCATCCACTACCGTGTCTTCCCCGACTCCGCGTCGTCCCCTTCCTAGACCTCGCCATTGTCCACCACTGTGGTGCTCTCGGTGCGGCATGGTCAATGCGGTCAACGACCGACTTCCATCGAAAGAGTATTGTACGTGGAGAGGCTGACAGCTAGGTCCATGACAGCCGCAAGGAAGTGCCTCCTTATTACACAGAAAATAATTATTCCTCCACCTGACAGCAGGGACCCACCGGACGGGCCATCGTATTTCACGAAAAAACGTTTCCCCTTGACTGCTGAGACCCACCGGATGGGCCACTGTATTGTGCAAAAAAAATGTTCCCCCCGCTGTCAGCTCGGACCCAACGGAAGTGCCTCCTTATTACACAAAAAAAATGAATACTCCCCCTACTAGCTGGGACCCACCTTGGTGGGAGGCTGACTTGTGGGTCTACTAAGTTGACTGGGACAGAGGGCTTTTTCATCTAAGTCAATACAAATGATTCTACCTCCAGTGACCGTACGATGTCCATCCAACGGCCGTAGTGCTTCTTCAACCTCTGGTCTTCTTGCTCCAGCCGCCCAAAGCAGCGCCGGTCGTGCTGCATGCTCCTGCCTCCCATGGCCGGCTGTGATGCCGTGGAGGCCTCACCACCCCCATACTACTCCCACCGCTGGCCAGGCCATCCCTCTACTCACCCACACCCCCTGTTATTCTGCAGCGACGGCAGCCTCACACCGCAGATGAACCCGTGAACCCTCATACTCCTCTACGTGTGGGCATCCACTACCGCGTCTTCCCCGGCTCCGGGTCGTCCCCTTCCTAGGCCCCACTGTCGTCCACCACCGTGGTATTCTCGGCAAAGCGTGGTCAACGTGGTCAAGGAATGACTTCCATCAGAAGAATATTGTATGTTGATAGGCTGACAGCTGGGTCCAGGGAAGCCGCAAGGAATTGTCTACTTATTACGCGGAAAATAATGATTCCTCCACCTGACAGTAGGGACCCACCGGGCGGACCACTGTATTCCGCGAAAAAAATGTTTCCCCCCTGACTGCTAGGACCCACCAGCTACATCTTCACACGCAAGGAAGTGCGTCTGACTGCTAGGACCCACCAGCTACATCTTCACACGCAAGGAAGTGCGTCCGGGCAAAAAATAAAAAATGATTCGCCCCCCTAACTGCTGGGACCCACCAGCTACATCTTCGCACGCAAGGAAGTGCATGACAGTCGGGACCCACCTGGTCGAAGCGTACGTAGTGTTGACATTCTGGTCGCGAACGTGTACGTACATACTGGTCGATGTAGAGGCGCGCACATGTCGTAGTAGAGGAACACGCATAGCATGTACACGTACGTATAGCGGCCAGGGTGCAAGAAATTAAATACGGCCACGTACGTACATATGGGCGGGGTCTCGAATGCCTACTGGCGCATACGTACAGCCAGGGCTCGTGTACATGGCTGGGTCGAAATGGAGAAACAGGGTCGTCGTCGTGTTCATGGGAAGCCAACCGGCTGGGTCGGAATGGAATGCGTCATCGTGTTCATCGGGAGGGCTTGGACGGAACAGCTGATGGAAACGAGGCCTGGCGTATCGCAGAACCGAGGAAACGACCTTGTGTTCGACCAGCCACGTTCAAAACGGGATCCTGTTCATCGGGACGGGTCTGGCGTACCGCAAAATGGAGGAAACAGACTTGTGTTGGACCTCCTACGGTCGAAACGGGGTCCTGTTGATCTTACCACAAAACGGAGGAAACAGACTTGTGTTGGAGCGCTACGGTCGAAACATGGGTCCTGTTCATCGGGAGGGGTGTGGCGTACCGCAAAACAGGACTCCACGGGATACTATACATCTCGACCGTCGACCTCCTCCAGCCTCCACGGGCTACTGTTAATCCACTGTCGACCTCCTCCAGCCTCCACCTGTGACTATTCATCCACTGGCTCCTGTTCATCCAGCCTCCACCGCGCACTACTCCACCGGCTACTGTTCAACCAGCCCTCTCCACGGGCTCCTATTCAACCAACCCTCCACGGGCTACTGTTCATCCACCCCTCCACCATCTACAGTTCATCTAGCCCTCCACGGGGTCGTCTTTCATCCAGCCCTCCATGGGGTCTTGTTCATCCAGCCCCAACCGACTCGATCGATCGGGGTCCTGTTCATCCAGAGGAAACACCACGGGGTCTTGTTCATCCACCCCCACCAGGAACTGTTCATCCAAACCCCCCTGCAATGCTCACTGTTCATCCAGAGGCAGCATCGATCGGCTTCAGTTTGCAGCAGTAGCGAAGGAATCGCTCGATCGGGTTCAGTTAACAGCCATCGATCGATCACTGGGGTTCAGTAACGCGTAGCCTGCAGTGCAATCGCTCGGGTTTAGTAGGCGAACGCCTCGCTCGGGTTCAGTTAGAGCCCATCGCCTCGCACCCACACGCGTGCGTGTACGAGAGAAATGTGCAAACCTCCATGCATCACTCGGCCCCGACCACCCACCGTAACCGGGAACACCCCGATATTTTCCTCGCCCTCGCTTCTACCACGGTTTTTTCGTCATGGACGGCCCAAAGAATGTCATGCAGCTGCGTCTCCGGCCCACCCAGGATGAAAAGCCCATTTTCTGTCATGATTTTTTGTCATAGAAGTAGGAGCCCACAACATCTATAATGATATCGGGTTCTGTCACAATTATCGTCATAGAAGTGTCATAAGTATGACAAAAAAATTTCGTTCGACCCAAAATGTCACGATTGTGTCTTTTTTTGTAGTGTCTCTTCTTTGCTGAGTGTGAAAGCCCTCTTGTGTGGGACATTAACACCTATACCCCTTGCACGGCCAGGGGGGCTCTTTTGTTTCCAGGGCAATGGATAGAATGTCACATGGCCCTGAGTTCCTATAGTACCTTCCAGGGATATTGGAAGCCTCTACCATCAATTGATATAGTTTTTCGTCATGTGAGTTTTTAAATTAATAAGTTCTGTCATCACGCCACATTGCACGTGCCTGCAAGTAGTCTCTAGCGCGTTCACCCCTGATTTCACTAAAGGCTGGTTCCCCACCCACCGCTACTACTTCTTTGTCATACTGGTCCCATATCGGTTTCATGCCGTAGTATCTTGCCACACCCATATGGTGGGGGTGTGTGTTCTTCTTCTGAAGTTCTGATTGCTTGAAACTCTTCTCAGCAAACTCTTTAGTTGCCCTGACCCTTTTGAATTCTGCCCAGTTTGCCTTTGTAATTTGGGGGTATGCGGGGATTGGGTCCTTGCCTTCACTCAAGTACTTCTCCAAGCATCCCTAGCCTTCTTCAGTGCAGCGTGTTCCACTTGCATTATCCACTGCTCTATAACATTGAAGTGATCCATGATCTCCCAGACTATCCGTCGCCGTGTTTCTGTGTCAGCCTTCCGAAACCCTGGCAGATTTATGTTGAGCCTGCCGACAAATCCACACACACTCCTGAACCTCGTGCGTGCTTTATCTGGAGCCCAAGACTTTATATCTATCTCAGTTACTTCATATACACCTTTAGGCTGGTGTGTGGGCTTCCTTGGATCGTACCTCCGTGTCCTGACCGGAAGGGTAATTGCTGCAACTCTATCCCATTCAAGATTACTTATCCATCACCATCTTCTGAAGACATAGGGTTGTCGGAATCAGATGAAGATACATCGCCTGAAGCATGAGTGTTGTCGTTGCTATTCGGCATCTACAGAGAACACATGCGAAACTCGGGAAAGGAGGGTAAGCATAAAACTAACAACTTGCTATCAAGCTTTCAAAACATGTCATGCAATAATTTAGAAAATGTACGGCTAATTTGTTAAGTTTGTGTGACTCGGGCGTCCGCGATCTGTAAATCGGCAGTAACTTATTGGAACAAATACAACTTATATGTACTAGTTAGGAAGGTAGATAATTAACATATATACGCTCTTTGTTATTTTATAGCCAATTTGGGACCATACGGAACGAAATAGGAAGAGGGATTACGAGGAAATATGCCTCACCGCGATGGAGAGCAGTAACTACAGGCTTCTTAATGCAAACCCGGACGGACCACGGGAGAGGCGAGGATTACAGCATCGATATGCTCGAGGGTGGATGGCGAGCAAATGAAGATGGTGAGGCACGGGCAGCCACGTGTTGGGAACGGCAGTGGAGGTAGGCTTGACGCGGAAGAGCAGGCACACGGCTGGGGTGAGCACGTCGGTGCCAAAGAGGGTTCTTATGTGGATCTGGGGGAGGGGGAGCTGGCGATTGAGATTGGGTGGACTATTTGAGGGAAACGCGGGCGGACCATGGGGGGTGTTGGAGGCCTAGGTGAAAAGGGTAGAAAATATCCCCGGTCGCTGCGCGGAAAGGCCTATGCAAACAGTTGCCTCGAAGCGGTCGTGTGCACAAAGAGAAAATTTTCATTTGAAATGAAGACGTACTAATTTTGAAATGAAGACGTGAGTTCATCATTTCGCCTCTAAAATTTTCCCACGTTAAGGAATCACAATTATACCACGGGTTTGATTTCTGGCGCATTTCAGGTCTCGTGTGCTATATGTAAGACATTTTTTGTCATTTACCATGCATTTTGGCATATAAATCAATTCCTAGACGGACTGCATTTCTTGTCGAAAGGGATGCAGATTGTCGTTCGATCTGGCAGCATCCAACAGTGCATACGTACGATCCGTGGGGTTTGGGTTCTGGCCAATCAGAATGCACGACTCAGATCACGCGTGCAACAAGTGGGGGGCATCCGCCACGGATTAGTAGGCACACGGCTTTCGGGACTGAACCGTGTGCTATTTGAAAACATTTACATTAACTAACAGCGTAACCGGGTGGTGAAGGAGTCGTCGGAGGAGGACGAACCACATGAAAAAAAATCACAACCGGAACTGCATCTGCTGTCGAATGGGATGAGGATCGCCGTTTGATATGGGAGCATCCAACAGTGCAGACGTACGATCCATGGGGTTTGGATTCTGGCCAATCAGAACACACGACTCAGATTGCGCGCGTGGCATGGGGCATCGGCCATGGTTTAGTGAACACACGACTTTCGTGAGTGAACTGTGTGCTATTTGAAAATATTTACATTAACTAACAACATTTTTTGGTTTGAACGAAAACATGAGTTCATAGTTTCGCCACCAAATTTTTTTCCCACGGCAAGAAATCACGATTGTACCCTATGTTTCGATTTTCTGGTACATTTTACCAGGCGGTAGGTGATGTCTACTACGCAACCTTCTTCTTGTAGATGTTGTTGGGCCTCCAAGTGCAGAGGTTTGTAGGATAGTAGCAAATTTCCCTCAAGTGGATGACCTAAGGTTTATCAATCCATGGGAGGCATAGGATGAAGATGGTCTCTCTCAAACAACCCTGCAACCAAATAACAAATATTCTCTTGTGTCCCAACACACCCAATACAATGGTAAATTGTATAGGTGCACTATTTCGGCGAAGAGATGGTGATACAAGTGCAATATGGATGGTAGATATAGGTTTTTATAATCTGAAAATATAAAAGCAGCAAGGTAACTAATGATAAAAGTGAGCATAAACGGTATTGCAATGGTGGGAAACAAGGCCTAAGGTTCATACTTTAACTAGTGCAAGTTCTCTGAACAATAATAACATAACTGGATCATATAACTATCCCTCACCATGCAACAAAGAGTCATTCCAAAGTCACTAATAGCGGAGAACAAACGAGGAGATTATTGTAGGGTACGAAACCACCTGAAAGCTATCCTTTCTAATCGATCTATTAAAGAGTCCATAGTAAAATAACACGAAGCTATTCTCCCATTTGATTTATAATAGAGTTCGTAATAGAATAACACCTTAAGACACAAACCAACCAAAACCCTAATGTCACCTAGATACTCCAATGTCACCTCAAGTATCCGTGGGCATGATTATACGATATGCATCACACAATCTCAGATTCATCTATTCAACCAACACAAAGTACTTCAAAGAGTGCTCCAAAGTTTCTACCAAAGAGTCAAGACGAAAACGTGTGCCAACCCCTATGCATAAGTTCATTGAACCCGCAAGTTGATCACCAAAACATACATCAAGTAGATCACCTGAATATCCCATTGTCACCATAGATAAGCACGACAAGACATTTATCAAGTGTTCTCAAATCCTTAAAGACTCAATCCGACAACACAACTTCAAAGGGGAAACTCAATTCATCACAAGAGAGTACAGGGGAGAAACATCATAAGATCCAACTATAATAGCAAAGCTCGCGATACATCAAGATTGTATCACCTCAAGAAGACGTGTCGGTGTACTAGAGTAGGGGTACCCTAGTACCCCGAACTTGTGCACGGGCAGCTGCAGCGCCCCGTGGCAAGGGCTTGCCGGGTGACCACCAAGATACTCCGTGGCTCCTTTGGAGCCATTCAAGAACAAAATACTCAAGCCAAGAAGACAAGGCCCCGGCAAGAGGAGCTTGCCGGGAAGGCCAGCCGAGGCATCTCAAGGAACTTGCCGCGACGCACCACGCGTCCCAGCAAGGCCCGGTGAGCGACAAGCTTCCGGGCGCGACAAGACCACGGCCGCGGCAAGACGCTTGTCGCGGCAAGCAGCCACTCTGTGCCCACGCTCCAGCGCATCCACCAACGTGTCGCCCTGGGGGCCTTTCCAGGCATGCATGGCGGAAGGCTGTGCAGCCAGCGGTAAGCGGTGGCATGCGATGCTGACAAGATCGCCATCGTGGCAGGCGGTGGCGCCCCTGACGGTCCTTTTCTACACTGTTTGCGCGACACAGATGGGCATTTAATGCCCTTGTCCCCTGCCATCAGGGTTAGGTAGAGTACACTGTATAGGTAGCTGTACCAACCACCTCTCTTGTTACATTTTTACCCTTCTCTGCATTGCCACCTGTCGATGACCCCTTGAGCATATAAAAGGAGGCCCATGCGCAACGTAGAGGGGGCTCGGATCATTTCGAAGCCAAAAAACACTTAGCTCTCTGGAGCAAGAACTCAATACAATCAAACAAGCAGCAGTAGGAGTATTATCTCTCCGGAGAGCTCTGAAGCTGGGTAAACTGCTCGTGTGCTTCGCCTCGATCTGCTCTTCGTGCGACCTCCGCCCCCTGCCGAACCGAAAGGGGCTCGGTCCGCCGGCCCCATAGGTGCTCGTGGATCAGTTTCCCCGACATCTTTGGCACGCCAGGTAGGGTTGCCAGGCGCGAGCCGACGGCGACAAAACTGGTGATGGTGCAACTACCATGCACTCTCCACCCTGAAGGCCAAGATCGCTGACTCGCCGGATCCACCTCGACAGCGACTCCACCGCATTGTCGGATCCACGAGCTCGTCGCGATCAGCGCCAAGTTCTTCACGACAGACAACAAGAAGACGCTCGAACTCGCATCGAGCACCGAAGGGAAGCGCGACGTCAATCCGACAAGCGCGCTGGGCCCTCTGTTGACATGCATGCGCCAGGGGAACCAGGTGACTTGCCGTACGCGGTAGGTTGCCCTGCGTTCACTCGTGAGCTACGGCAAGTCCAGTGGCCCAGCACGAAGAATTTCAAGCCAGATGTATCGGAGAAGTACGACGGCAAGACGCATCCATCATAGTTCCTCGGCATCTACACCATTGCGGTGCAAGCTGCTGGGGGGCGAGACGACAAGATCCTTGCCAACTACTTCCCGCTGGTACTCAAACCCAACGTCAGATCCTGGCTCATGCACTTGCCGGACAACTCCATATCTTCCTGGGCGGATCTGTGCCATCAGTTTGTCGGTGCCTTCATAGGCGACCACAAGCCTCATGGCCAAGAGAGTGACCTTCATCTGCTCGCCCAGAAGGAAGGAGAGCCCCTGCGCAAGTACATTCAGAGATTCAGCAACGTACAGCACAACATCCCAGATATCCACCCTGCCGCGGTAATCAGCGCGTTCCATCAGAACGTGCGGAACCGCAGGATGCGGGAGGAGATGGCGATGTGCAAGATCAGAGACGTCAGTGAGCTATATGCCCTGGCCGACAAGTGTGCACGTGCGGAGGAAGGGAGGAGACTCCCCGGAGAGAATATAGGAG
Source organism: Triticum dicoccoides (assembly GCF_002162155.2). Classification (NCBI taxonomy): domain Eukaryota; kingdom Viridiplantae; phylum Streptophyta; class Magnoliopsida; order Poales; family Poaceae; genus Triticum; species Triticum dicoccoides. Next base: position 59,575,103 of record NC_041391.1, read on the forward strand.
CAGGAGGATCTGACAGTGAGGATACTGCCCCGGCAAGGAAAAACCGGCGGCGGAATAACAGAAAGAAGAAAGGCAAAGAGGTGCTAGTTGTCGAGCAGTCCGGCAGCGGAGGTGGCGCCAAGAAAGCCAAAGCTGGTGGCTCCGGCAAGGAGATTGCCGCAGAGGCTGTCGCGGTCGCCGACAAGCAGGATGGCACCAACAAGCAGTACTGCAAGATCCACTGCACCAAGGGCCATGACCTCCAGAGCTGCAAGAAAGTCGAGCAGCTTGTCGAGCAGCAAAAGGCTGAATACGAGCGGCGCGACAAGGAGAAGGCCCAGGAAGGTGCTGGAGGATCCGGCAAGAAACGTCCTGGCCGAGGAGGACGCCGGCGGCAAGGCCAAGCAGCGGCAAGGAGATAGACCTCCCCGCGGCCGCGACAAGGATGAAGATGACGATGACGACGAAGACATGGATGACGACGAGACCGATGAGCAGGAGTTCCAGAAAGCCACAGAGGTCCTGTGCGTCGACGGCGGTGCTTCTCTGCATACTTCACACCGCCAGCTCAAACAATGGGTGCGGGAAGTCAATGCGGCAGAACCACCCGTCGAGTCACGCAAGCCTCTGAAATGGTCCAGCACGCCTATCATCTTTGATAGTGAGGACCACCCAGATCGCATAACTGCGGTCGGGTGCTTGCCGATGTTGGTTTCACCAACTATCCGCAACCTCAAGGTCACTAAGATGCTAGTTGACGGCGGGGCCGGTTTGAACCTGATCTCCTCCGCAGTGCTCCAGAAACTCCAGATCCCTGACAGCGAGCTCGAAGAGACCGGCACATTTCAAGGAATCAATCCGGGAAGGAGCAAGCCGAAGGGAAAGATCACGTTGCCGGTAACATTTGGTAGCGAGCTGAACTTCAGGACTGAGAGGGTCACTTTTGACGTTGCTGACCTCCCATTGCCTTACAATGGGATACTCGGCCGTCCAGCACTCGCCAAATTCATGGCAGCCTCTCACTATGCATACAACGTACTGAAGATGCCAGGCCCGATAAGCGTCATCTCTGTCCCTGGCGACAAGAAGGAGGCTCTTATCTACGCCGACAAGATCTACCGGGAAGCAGCAGCCGCAACAGATCGCAAATCACTTGCCGCTGAAGCTCCCGGGAGGAAGAAGAAGAACAAGTCCGGCAAGAGTTCTGGTGCCCACTCCGGCAAGCGCACCTCTTCGGAGTGCTGCGCTACCGTCGAGGACGCACCATCGAGCTCCACCGGCAAGTGTAAGAAGGCAATGGCAGCTCCACCAGAGACTAAGAAGGTGTCCGCCAAGGAGGACGGCACTGGTGGTACTTTCACCATCAGTGCCACTCTCGATCCCAAATAGGAATGCGCGCTCGTTGCTTTCCTGCGGGCGAACGTCGACGTGTTTGCATGGCAACCGTCTGACATCCCCGGTGTTCCCAGGAAAGTAATCGAGCACCATCTTGCCGTATATCCTCATGCGCGGCCCGTCAAGCAGAAAGTCAGGAAACAAGCGGTGGAGCGCCAAGAATTCATTGCAGAAGAAATCAAGAAGTTGGAAGCAGCAGGCCTTGTCAGAGGAGTGCTCCATCCTACGTGGTTGGCCAATCCTGTTGTCGTACGCAAAGCCAATGGGAAATGGAGGCTTTGTATCGATTTTACCGATGTCAATAAAGCTTGTCCCAAAGACCCATTTCCCTTGCCGCGCATTGACCAGATTGTTGACTCCACGGCCGGATGTGACTTGCTTTCATTTCTTGATGCATACTCAGGATACCATCAGATCTTCATGGCAGAAGAGGATGAGGAGAAGACCGCATTCATCACCCCGTGTGGCACGTACTGTTTCGTACGGATGCCTTTCGGTTTAAAAAATGCTGGTTCAACATTTGCAAGGGTAGTCCATCATGCTTTTGAGCCAAAAATGCACGGAAATGTGGAAGCCTACATGGATGACATAGTGGTCAAGAGCAAGGACAAAGCGACCCTGATCCAAGATTTAGATGAAACCTTTCCAAATCTGCACAAGATCAACCTCAAACTGAACCCCGAGAAGTGTGTGTTTGGAGTCCCCTCCGGCAAGCTTCTTGGGTTCTTTGTGTCTCAGCGGGGAATTGAAGCCAATCCCGACAAGATCAAGGCCATTGAGCAGATTGAAGCACCAAAGCGCGTCAAGGATGTACGAAGACTTGCCGGTTGCGTGGCTGCTCTCAGCAGGTTTATCTCTAGATCTGCTGAGCGCGCCCTGCCGTTTTTCAAGATATTGAAAAAGGCAGGTCCAATGAAATGGACTCCGGAAGCGGAGGCTGCACTGCAGGACTTGAAGAGATACCTTTCCTCCACTCCAACACTTGTCGCACCTAGGTCACAAGAGAAGTTGCTGCTGTATATAGCGGCAACCAATCAGGTGGTTAGTGTTGCGTTAGTGGCGGAGAGGGAGGCAGATGATGAGCCAGCAACCACGGCAGATGCATCCAGTGACAAGCAGGGGGCTTCACCGGCAAGCTCTGGTCCGGCAAGATTTGGTCCGACAAGCTCTTGTCCGGCAAGCTCTGGTCCCGATAAAGATGGATCTGCGCAGACGCATAAGGAGATGCAGAAGAGAATGGTGTAGCGCCCAGTTTACTTTGTCAGTTCCCTTTTGCAGGGGGCTAGGTCAAGGTACTCTGGTGTGCAGAAATTGCTTTTCGGCCTTCTCATGGCCTCGAGAAAGCTGCGCCGTTACTTCCAAGCACATGAGATCACAGTTGTCACTCGCTTTCCGTTGAAGAGGATACTGCAAAATCCAGAAGCAACAGGCAGGATTGTCGAGTGGGCACTGGAACTGTCAAGCTTTGGCCTCAAGTTTGAAAGCACTTCAACTATCCAAAGCAGAGCATTGGCAGAGTTCATAGCAGAATGGACGCCAACACCAGATGAAGAAATTCCAGAAACGAGCATCCCCGTCAAGGAAGCAAGTAAAGAGTGGCTGATGTACTTTGATGGTGCCTTCTCGCTGCAAGGCGCCGGTGCGGGCGTGCTACTTGTCGCACCCACCGGAGAGCACCTCAAGTACGTAGTCCAGATGCACTTTCCCAAGGAGCAAGCAACAAACAATACCATAGAGTATGAAGGTTTGCTTGCCGGTCTCAGGATCGCAGCAGACCTTGGGATCAAGAAGCTCATTGTCAGGGGAGACTCACAGCTTGTCGTCCGCCAAGTGAACAAGAATTACCAGAGTCCGTTGATGGAAGCTTACGTTGATGAAGTGAGAAAGCTAGAAGAGCACTTTGATGGCCTACAGATGGAACATGTTCCAAGAGCTCAGAATGACATTGCTGATGGCCTGTCAAAGTGCGCCGCACTTAAGTTACCTGTGGAACCAGGGATCTTTGTGCTCAAGCTGACTCAACCGTCTGTAACACCATCAACTGGGCAGATCAAGAAGAGAAAGTTGATTTCTGGTGACTATTTTCCGGCAGAGCTTCCCGAAGCCGTCGCCAAGAAGGTCCCCAAGATCAACACCAAGGGTGCTGAGGAGCAGTCTGCTCCGGCAAGCCTTATGGTTTGTTCCGTCGTAGAAGACGCTCCTGACAAGCTTTGTTCCGGCAAGCTTGCCGGGGAACATCAAGCTCCGGCTGAGCCACAGGTTCTCGCCGTAGAAGCGGATGTTCCCGCAGCAGCAGATGTGCCTTCAGTCCTTGTTGTCGAGCCGCAAGCTCCAGCGTGGGCACAGCAGATTGTCCATTTCCTTCAGACAGGAGAACTTCCCGAAGAGCAAGAAGAAGCGGAAAGAGTAGCCCGGCAGTCAAGTATGTACCAGTTTGTCGACAACATACTGTACAGAAGAAGACTCAACGGTGTGAAATTGAAGTGTATTTGCCGGGAAGACGGACAGAAGCTGTTGGCAGAGATACACGGAGGCATATGTGGTCACCACATTGGCGCAAGAGCACTTGCCGGCAAAGCTTTCCGGCAAGGTTTCTTTTGGCCGACAGCCCTCCAGGATGCAACTGCACAAGTAACCAAGTGTGAAGCGTGCCAGTTCCATTCCAAGCAGATTCACCAGCCAGCTCAAGCTCTCCAGACGATCCCTTTATCCTGGCCATTTTCGGTCTGGGGGCTCGATATCCTCGGCCCCTTCCCCCGAGCTGTCGAGGGCTTTGAGTACTTGTACGTTGCAATCGACAAGTTCACAAAGTGGTCGGAAGTGGAACCAGTGAGAAAGGTGACAGCACAGTCAGCAGTCAAGTTCTTCAGGTCGATTGTTTGCCGTTTCGGGATCCCTAATAGGATCATCACCGACAACGGCACACAATTCACGAGCCGAACCTTCATGCAGTACATCCAAGATCTTGGCGCCAAGGTCTGCTTCGCTTCTGTTGCTCATCCGAGAAGCAACGGTCAAGCGGAGAGGGCAAATGCTGAAGTGCTGCGTGGGCTCAAGACCAGGACTTTCAACAGGCTGCACAAGTGCGGAAAGAACTGGATCGAGGAGCTGCCAGTGGTTCTTTGGTCGATCAGGACGACGCCAAATCGAGCCACTGGCCAGACGCCTTTCGCTCTAGTCTATGGAGTAGAGGCAGTTCTCCCCACGGAACTCGTATACGGGTCACCTCGAGTGCTCGCTTATGATGAGCTTGAGCAAGAGTAGCTGCGACAAGATGATGCGCTGCTCCTTGAGGAGGACCGTCTTCAGGCTGCTGTACGAGCTGCTCGATACCAGCAAGCTTTGCGCCGCTACCATAGCCGCAAAGTTAATGCCAGAAGCTTCGAGGAAGGCGACCTTGTTCTTCGGCGAGTTTAGTCCGCCAAGAATTCCAACAAGTTGACGCCGAAGTCGGAAGGCCCTTACCGGGTGAAACAAGTCACTAGGCCTGGCGCTGTCCGCCTTGAGACCGAAGATGGCATTCCGGTGAGCAACTCCTAGAACATTGAGCACCTTCGTAACCCGTAGGGCGCGGTTGCCGGAACCTGTTCTGGCAACCACCTTTTGTACAAGTCTTGCCGATGTTGCATGTAATCCTTTGTACAAAGCCGGGCGCAGACCCCGTGCATATGTAAAGCTCATGCGCTCCGCACATCTTGTCAATTTCATGCTTTTTACTTTATATTTGCATGCTTTATCTGACACTTTGTGTAGCACCTACCCCCGGTAAGCAATAATGAGCCGAAAGGCTCCATATCTTTATTTTCTCTTCTTTCTTTTTCTCAACAAAGGAAAAGAAGGTTCCCTCGCACACAATTTTGCCGGGGGGAAAGGAGAAGATAATGGTGTGGACCAGGCGTCGTTTAAGGAAGGTTCGCCTTGCCGGGAAGCAAACGATAGAAAAGCTAAGTTGCCAAAGTCTGAGCAATTAGTTTTAATTTTTAAGTTATCTTCCTCGAACGACTGTGCTTTGTATGGAAAACCTGTGCGCGGAGGAACCAACTCGTAGCTAGTTGCGCCCTTACTTTGTTTCGAGTCCGCTCAACAACTTAAGTGTGCTGCAACTAGTCGCGACAAGGTTTCTTGTCGGAGCGGTGCCGCCAGCAGGCTGCTGATATCCCGCACTCAGCGCTCGCGGCTCGGGTGCCTGCGCCGACAAGTTCCCTAAAAGCGTAGGGTAAAAACATACAAAGCAAGGGATCTAGTAAAGGAAATAACATAGCGATCATTATCCAAAATAAAGTTATATTACAAGATAACTTGTCGCAGCTCTAACACATTGTTCCCATGACATGACCAGCAGCGACAAGGAAAAAGATAAGAAGGGCGGCCTAGTCTACGCGACCGCCCTCAACCCTCTTGATCTCGCTCACCTTGTCCACAATGGGTGCGACAAGGGCCTTGAGCGCTTCCAGATCGGCGTCGGGCGGCAAAGACCTGAGGACGTTGGTGAGGTTGAGGCCTGGGTTGCGGAAGGCCACCTTCACCAGCACCTTCTGAAGAACTCCCGCGCAAATCTTGCGCGACTCGTCGGCCAGCTGCTTTGGGATTTTCTCCCGAAGCCGCTGGAGGGTCGTCGCCACGCCCTTGAAGAACAAGCTAAGTTTGGCGCTGGGTTGGAGATGCTCGTCGGAAGAATACCCGAAGTCCTCCATCCCCAGCTGTGCCAGTTCCTCGTCGATGACTGCGGCGATATTCACCAGACCCTCAGTCCAGTGCTCCACAGTCTCCCTAAATGAGTTCTGGGTGACGGCAATGCTCGCCAGCAGCGCCTCGTCGGCCTTGATCTTCTCCGACAAGGTCACCTCTCGCTCCTTGGCGCCGTCCAGCCTCTGAGTCAGCGTGGCCAGCTTCAGCTCGAGATCCGCGTTGGAGTCCTTGACGGCGCTGAGCTCCTTGCCCCTCTCAGCGAGAAGACCTTGCAGCTCACCATGGGCGGCAGCATCCTTCTCGCGCTCGTGCTTGAGCACGGCAAGCTCCTCGCCGCTCGTCTTGAGATTGGCCTCCAGCTGCGCCACCTTCACCTCCAGCTCTTTCTTGGTGGCCTCAGCAGCTGCGGCAGCATCCCTTGCTTCCTTGAGAGCGCCGCCAATTTCTTGCTCGCGCACGGAAAGCTCTTCCTCGTGGCTGTCAAGGTTGACCTTGCGCTGCGCCAAATCACCCTCACGCGCAGATAGCCTCTCGGCAGCAAGCCGCTGCTGCTCTTCAACCTCAGCCTTCACGAGGAGAAAGGCTTTCCTCTCCTCGGCGACTTGCTCCCGCTCTTCTGCCAGGCTCCGGAGAGTTTCCTGCCTGAGACCCTGGAGCTCCTCCGCACGCTTTTCAATGTCAACTCCCGCCCTCGCGACAAGCGCTTCTCGGGAAGCCAGCTTGACTTGTCGGGCGCGGTAGAGCGACATCAGTTTCAGCAGCAGCCGCTCCTCCTCAGGCTCATCGCTGCTGCTGCTTGGCGCGTCGACCAGCTTCAGCCCGGCAGAGGCAAGCACTTCTCCATCCAGGATTTCTCCTTCGACTGGCGCCCTGGAGCTTGACGCCCAGGGAAACTTGATGAAGATACCATCGCCGGCCTTCAGGTAGGCGCCGGGCGGTGGCTCTTCGGAGCCTGGCTCTATGGCAGCGGTGGGGGGATCGGTGGTCGGTGCAGCGCCTGGCGCTCCTGCGGCCTCGGGGCCGTCAGTAAGGTCGCCGGGTCCCTCGGCGGCTTCTGCGGCGGCAGCCTTGGTGGCCTCTTCGCCAGTGGGTTCATCAACGCCGGCCTCTCCTTCAGCGGCCTCCATTTCCATCGGCTCAGTGGCGGATGTATCTGAGGAACGAAGAAGGGAGAGAAGTCAAGCAAATATGCAAAAAGAAAGTCAAAAGAAGGAAAACACCAAGGGCAAGTTTTTAGGCAAGTGGATTACCTGTGCTAGGATCTGCGGTCACAGTCTCAACCGCCGGAGGATCACTGGTGTCGTCCCTTACCGGAGAACTGGCCCTTGCCGGAGAGTTCTCCCTTGCCGGAGAGCGCTCCCTTGCCGGGGACTCCTCCCTTGGCGGTGTAGTCGAAGCAGATGGCACTTCGGGGGCGGCTTCCGGGCCCTCCTAGTGAGGCTGCTCTGCTCCTACACAAATCCAACAATCAAGATATCAGCAAAGAAAGAGCAACCATGAGCGCCTGTCAGCAAGAAGTAAAACCATGTACTTACGCTGGGGGCTGCGCTGGGGGCTGCTTTGGGGAGTAGTTGCCAGGTCCGTCAAGGTGGTCTCAGACACGCCCCCTGCTGACACGGTGGGATCATCTCCGATGACAATCACCGAGGCCTTGGCTCTCTTTGCCGCTCCCTGGGCCAGCGTCCTGAAAAGGAATAGATTCAGATCGAAGCAAGTCAGATACAGGATGAAAGCAACAAGATTGAAGAACTACGAGGACAGCAATAAAGCTTACTCTTCTTCTTCATCATCGGAGCTGAGCACGGAGAGATCGAAGTCTGGCTCCCCTCCGGTGCGGCGAGGTGGAGGAGTAGGCTCCCTTGCCCGCTTGGCAGGAGCAGCAGTGGTGGACCGGGAAGACCCCACTCTAGTTGCCGCAGCGGCATGAGGCGCTCCCGCGGCAACGGTGCTTGCCGCGGTGGAGCGTGTCGCGCGGCTCGGCGGCTGTTGACCCGTCTGCCGCCCCGCTACGTCCCCGGCCTTGCGGAGACGCCTTCTTGGTGCAGCCGGGGGCTCCACTTGCGGCAAGCTGTCTGAAGGTTCGGGCTCTTCCTCGCCGGGCTCGCTCGGCTCAGCTTCAGGGTCGGCAAGATCTTCCTCGCCGACAAACTCCTCGTGCTCGGCAAGGCTTGCCGCCTCTGCTGCCTCTGCCTCCTCCACGGTGAACCCAAACTCGCCCGCGGCAGCTGCTGCCGCAGCCTCTTCCTTCCTAGTGGCGATGCGCTGCAGCTCCGCGTCGGTAGTGTCACGGGTGAGGCTCTTCTGCTCGTCGGCGCGGATCGGCACTTCCTCCAGGCTGTCGAAGAACGCCCGCACGACGTCATCCGCAGGCTCTTGCCAAGTTGGGGCGATTCCGTGCGAATCGCACAACGGCATCATCGCGCGGATCCGGTCGAGTGAAGAATTATTGCACAACGGAACAACGCTCCTCGGCAACATGAATGGATGCTGAGGATCGCGTTTGAATAGCTCCAGGAGCATCACATCCAGCTCCAGGATGGTGAAGTTGAAATTGAGGCCCGGGCGCAACCTCATGATATCCGCCGAGTTCTTGAACTCCCAGGCGGGTCTCCCTCTCTCCTGCAGGGGGGCGATGCGGCGACGAAGGAAATCTGCGCCAACGGCGCCTACAGTGAGCCCGGCAAGCCTGAGGCGAAGGATTCGGGTGACGGCGATCTTCAGCCTGTCGTCTTCTGGGGCCACGTTGCTCCAATTGTTGCCACATACTATTGGGGCTTGGCGCACGGCAGTAAACGGCTGCGGGTTCTCCTCGACGATCCAGCACCACTCCGCTCTCCACTCCTCCCATTTGCTGCGAAGCTCTCCCTCCAAATAAGCTTCTTTCTTGCCGACCCTCGAGATCCAGGCGATTCCTCCGGCAAGGGGCTCTCCTCTCTCGACTCGGGGCATAAAGAAATGGCGGAAGAGGGCTATGTTTGGGTGGACTCCGACAAAGTTTTCACACAGATGTGCGAAAACTGCCATGGTCAGAACGGCGTTGGGGGTGAAATCAAGGAGGTGGAGCCCGTAGGTGTTCATAATGTCCTAGAAGAATTCCGAGAAGGGCGGGCAGAGCCCGCAATAGAAGAACAGCGCGAAGAAGGGGTACCCGTTTGGAGCCAGCTCCGAAGCGGCGGCCGGGAGTACCCTCGTACGCGGATGCGCTCGCGTCTCCGTCGACCAGAAGAGGTAACAGTACTCCCTCAGCTCCTTGGCGCCGAGCTGAGGGGGGAAGATGGCCCGCTCCTTCCACAGCGCCGTGAGCCGCTGCGCCTCGGCCGACTTCACACCCTTCCCCTTGTCGGCTTTCGGAGCCATGGCGGGGGTGGCGGGGGAGATCGACGGCGTTGGTGGTGCTGGTCGCGACGGGGGGCGGAGCGCTGCTCTCTTTCTGCTTCGAGAAGAAGGGGGGAGCGGCGGAGATTTTTGGAGTTGGAGCAACAAACGGCGAGATGGGCGAACTGCCCCCGTTTCCCCTGCTTATAAAGAGGGAGGGGGCGGACGTTTCGCACTTCCGAATAAAGAAACCACCCACGATCTCTCCCATGACGCCGCATTCGACGCGTGCCGTTGGGGAGGGCGCGGTGGATACGGAGTAAGATACGGCATGCCCCAGGCCGCGCGTGTGCCCGTGCCCTGTTTTGGGCCTAGCCCAACAGCGCTCGGCACCGTGTGTGGCCCAGGCCCGGGGGCTCCTGTCAGTGTACTAGAGTAGGGGTACCCTAGTACCCCGAACTTGTGCACGGGCAGCTGCAGCGCCCCGCGGCAAGGGCTTGCCGGGTGACCGCCAAGATACTCCGTGGCTCCTTTGGAGCCATTCAAGAACAAAGTACTCAAGCCAAGAAGACAAGGCCCCGGCAAGAGGAGCTTGCCGGGAAGGCCAGCCGAGGCATCTCAAGGAACTTGCCGCGATGCACCATGCGTCCCGGCAAGGCCCGATGAGCGACAAGCTTCCGGGCGCGACAAGACCACGACCGCGACAAGATGCTTGCCGCGGCAAGCGGCCACTCTGTGACCACGCTCCAGCGCATCCACCAACGTGTCGCCCTGGGGGCCTTTCCAGGCACGCGTGGCGGAAGGCTGTGCAGCCAGCGGTAAGCGGTGGCATGCGATGCTGACAAGATCGCCATCGTGGCAGGCGGTGGCACCCCTGACAGTCCTTTTCTACACTGTTTGGGCGACATAGACGGGCATTTAATTCCCTTGTCCCCTGCCGTCAGGGTTAGGTAGAGTACACTGTACAGGTAGCTGTACCAACCACCTCTCTTGTTACATTTTTACCCTTCTCTGCATTGCCACCTGTCGGTGACCCCTTGAGCATATAAAAGGAGGCCCATGCGCAACGTAGAGGGGGTTCAGATCATTTCAAAGACAGAAAAACACTTAGCTCTCTGGAGCAAGAACTCAATACAATCAAACAAGCAGCAGTAGGAGTATTATCTCTCCGGAGAGCTCCGAAGCTGGGTAAACTGCTCGTGTGCTTCTCCTCGATCTGCTCTTCGTGCGACCTCCACCCCCTGCCGAACCGAAAGGCGCTCGGTCCGCCGGCCCCATAGGTGCTCGTGGATCAGTTTCCCCGACAACACGAGAGAGAGAGAGAGATCAAACACATAGCTACTGGTACATACCCTCATCCCCGAGGGTGAAATACTCCCTCCTCATCATGGAGAGCGCCAGGATGATGAAGATGGCCACCGGTGAGTGATCCCCCCTCAGGTAGGGCGCCGAAACGGGGTCCCGATTGGTTTTTGGTGGCTATAGAGGCTTGCGGCGACGGAACTCCCGATCTAGGTTATTTTCTGGAGGTTTGGGTATTTATAGGAATTTTTGGCATCGGTCTCATGTCAAGGGGGTCTCCGAGTCGTCCACGAGGTAGGGGGGCGCGCCCAGGGGGGTAGGGCTCACGCTCCACCCTCGTGGACGGCTCGGGACTCTTCTGGCCCAACTCTTTTACTCCGGGGGCTTCTTTTGGTCCATAAAATTCATTAAAAATTGGCACATCAATTGGACTCCATTTGGTATTCCTTTTCTGTAAAACTCAAAAACTAGGAAAAAACAGAAACTGGCACTGGGCTCTAGGTTAATAGGTTAGTCCCAAAAATCATATAAAAGTGCTTAGTAAAGCCCATAAACATCCAAAACAGATAATATAATAGCATGGAACAATCAAAAATTATGGATACGTTGGAGACGTATAAGGCATCCCCAAGCTTAATTCCTGCTCGTCCTCGAGTAGGTAAATGATAAAAACAGAATCCTGATGTGTAATGCTACCTAGCATATTTCTCCAAGTAATTTTCTTTATTGTGGCATGAATGTTCATATCCAAATGATTAAAGATAAAAGTTCATATTGACATGAAAACAATAATACTTCAAGCATACTAACAAAGCAATCATGTCTTCTCAAAATAACATGGCTAAAGAAAGCTATCCCTACAAAATCATATAGTCTGGCTATGCTCTATCTTCATCACACAAAGTATTTAATCATGCACAACCCCGATGACAAGCCAATCAATTGTTTCATACTTTAGTATTCTCAAACTTTTTCAACCTTCACACAATACATGAGCGTGAGCCATGGACATAGCACTATATGTGGAATAGAATGGTGGTTGTGGAGAAGACAAAAAAGGAGAAGATAGTCTCACATCAACTAGGCGTATCAGCGGGCTATGGAGATGCCCAATAATAGATATCAATGTGAGTGAGTAGGGATTGCCATGCAACGGATGCACTAGAGCTATAAGTGTATGAAAGCTCAACAAAAGAAACTAAGTGGGTGTGCATCCAACTTGCTTGCTCACGAAGACCTAGGGCATTTTGAGGAAGCCCATCATTGGAATATAGAAGCCAAGTTCTATAATGTAAAATTCCCACTAGTATATAAAAGTGACAACATGAGACTCTATCATGAAGATCATCGTGCTACTTTGAAGCACAAGTGTGGTAAAAGGATAGTAACATTGTCCCTTCTCTCATTTTGTCTCATTTTTTGGGCCTTTCCTTTTTTATGGCCTTTCTCTATTTGTTTATGGCCTTTCTCTTTTTTTATGGCCTTTTTCTTATAAAGTCCGAAGTCTCATCCCGACTTGTGGGGGAATCATAGTATCCATCATCCTTTCCTCACTTGGGACAATGCTCATGAAGATCATCACACTTTGGCTTACTTACAACTCAAGAATTACAACTCAATACTTAGAACAAAATATGACTCTATGTGGATGCCTTCGGCGGTGTACCGGGATATGCAATGAATCAAAAGTGACATGTATGAAAGAATTATCAAAGGTGGCTTTGCCACAAATATGATGTCAACTACATGATCATGCAAGGCAATATGACAATGATGGAACGTGTCATAATAAACGGAACGGTGGAAAGTTGCATGGCAATATATCTCAGAATGGCTATGGAAATGCCATAATAGGTAGGTATGGTGGCTGTTTTGAGGAAGGTATATGGTGGGTGTATGGTATCGGTGAGAGTAGCGTGGCACAAGAGAGGGTAGCGATGGTGGAAGGGTGAGAGTGCTTATAATCCATGGACTCAACATTAGTCATAAAGAACTCATATACTTATTGCAAAAATCTACAAGTTATTGAAACGAAGTACTACGCGCATGCTCCTAGAGGGATAGATTTGGTAGGAAAAGACCATCGCTCGTCCCTGACCGCCACTCATAAGGAAGACAATCAATAAATAAATCATGCTCCAACATCATCACATAACGGTTCATCATACGTGCATGCTACGGGAATCACAAACTTCAATACAAGTATTCCTCAAATTCACAACTACTCAACTAGTACGACTCTAATATCACCATCCTCATATCTCAAAACAATTATCAAGTATCAAACTTCTCATAGTATTCAATGCACTTTCTATGATAGTTTTTATTATACCCAACTTGGATGCCCATCGTTCTAGGACCAATTTTATAACCATAGCAAATACCATGCTGTTCTAAAAGACTCTCAAAATAATATAAGTGAACCATGAGAGATCAATAATTTCTACAAAATAAAACCACCGTCGTGCTCTAAAAAGATATAAGTGAAGCACTAGAGCAAGATTGTCTAGCTCAAAAGATATAAGTGAAGCACATAGAATATTCTAATAAATACTGAATCATGTGTGTCTCTCCCAAAGGGTGTGTACAGCAAGGATTATTGTGGTAAACTAAAAAACAAAGACTCATATCATACAAGACGCTCCAAGCAAAACACATATCATGTGGCGAATAAAAATATAGCTCCAAGTAAAGTTATCGATAGACGAAGACGAAAGAGGGGATGCCTTTCGGGGCATCCCCAAGCTTAGGCTCTTGGTTGTCCTTGAATATTACCTTGGGGTGCCTTGGGCATCCCCAAGCTTTGGCTCTTGCCACTCCTTATTCCATAGTCCATCGAATCATTACCCAAAACTTGAAAACTTCACAACACAAAACTTAACAGAAAACTCGTAAGCTCCGTTAGTATAAGAGAATAAATCACCACTTAGGTACTGTTATGAACTCATTCTGAATTCATATTGGTGTAATATATACTGTATTCCAACTTCTCTATGGTTCATACCCTCCGATACTACTCATAGATTCATCAAAATAAGCAAACAACACATAGAAAACAGAATCTGTCAAAACAGAATAGTCTGTAGTAATCTGTATCAAATGTATACTTGTGAACTCCAAAATTCCTACCAAATTAGGTAAACCTGAGCAATGTTTTACCAATCCAGATCAAAAAGAATCATATAAAACACACGTTTCTGTGAATTATCAAAACTAATTTACTGGGTGCAAAAGTTCTGATTTTCAGCAGGATCAACACAACTATCACCGTAAGCTATCCTAAAGGTCTTACATGGCACTTTATTGAAACAAAAGCTATAAAACATGATTACTACAGTAGAATAATCATGTGAACACACAAAAACAGTAAAGGTAAATATTGGGTTGTCTCCCAACAAGCGCTTTTCTTTAATGCCTTTTAACTAGGCATGATGATTTGAATGATGCTCACGTAAAAGATAAGAATTGAAACATAATGGTTGCATCATGAAGCATATGACTAGCACATTTTAAGTCTAACCCACTTCCTATGCATAGGGATTTTGTGAGCAAACAACTTATGGGAACAATAATCAACTAGCATAGGAAGGCAAAACAAGCATAACTTCAAGATTTTAAGCACATAGAGAGGAAACTTGATATTATTACAATTCCTACAAGCATATGTTCCTCCCTCATAATAATTTTCAGTAGCATCATAAATGAATTCAAAAATATAACCATCACATAAAGCATTCTTTTCATGATGCACAAGCATATATATTTTACTACTCTCCACATAAGCAAACTTCTTCTTTATGGCATACGTATCATCACAATAATCATCATAAATAGGAGGCATGATTTCATCATAATAAATTTGCTCATCAAAACTTGGGGGACAAAAAATATCATCTTCATCAAACATAGCTTCCCCAAGCTTGTGACTTTGCATATCATTAGCATCATGGATATTCAAGGAATTCATACTAACAACATTGCAATCATGCTCATGATACAAACATCTAGTACCAAACATTTTAATGCATTCTTCTTCTATCACTTGAGCACAATTTTACTTCCCATCATTCTCATGAAAGATATTAAAAAGATGAAGCGTATGAGGCAAACTCAATTCCATTTTTTTATAGTTTTATTTTATAAACTAAACTAGTGATAAAACAAGAAACTAAAAGATTCGATTACAAGGTCTAAAGATATACCTTCAAGAACTCACCTCCCCGGCAACAGCGCCAGAAAAGAGCTTGATGTCTACTACGCAACCTTCTTCTTGTAGAATTTGTTGGGCCTCCAAGTGTAGAGGTTTGTAGGACAATAGCAAATTTCCCTCAAGTGGATGACCTAAGGTTTATCAATCCGTGGGAGGCGTAGGATGAAGATGGTCTCTCTCAAACAACCCTGCAACCAAATAACAAAGATTCTCTTGTGTCCCCAACACACCCAATACAATGGTAAATTGTATAGGTGCACTAGTTCGGCGAAGAGATGGTGATACAAGTGCAATATGGATGGTAGATATAGGTTTTTATAATCTGAAAATATAAAAACAGCAAGGTAACTAATGATAAAAGTGAGCATAAACGGTATTGCAATGGTAGGAAACATGGCCTAAGGTTCATACTTTCACTAGTGCAAGTTCTCTCAACAATAATAACATAACTAGATCATATAACTATCCCTCAACATGCAAGAAAGAGTCACTCCCAAGTCATTAATAGCGGAGAACAAACGAAGAGATTATTGTAGGGTACGAAACCACCTCAAAGTTATCCTTTCTGGTCGATCTATTCAAGAGTCCATAGTAATATAACACGAAGCTATTCTTTCCATTTGATCTATCATAGAGTTCGTACTAGAATAACACCTTAAGACACAAATCAACCAAAACCTTAATGTCACCTAGATACTCCAATGTCACCTCAAGTATCCGTGGGCATGATTACGATATGAATCACACAATCTCAGATTCATCTATTCAACCAACACAAAGTACTTCAAAGAGTGCCCCAAAGTTTCTACCGAAGAGTCAAGACAAAAATGTGTGCCAACCCCTATGCATAAGTTCATTGAATCCGCAAGTTGATCACCAAAACATACATCAAGTAGATCACGTGAATATCCCATTGTCACCACAGATAAGCACGGCAAGACATACATCAAGTGTTCTCAAATCCTTAAAGACTCAATCTGACAAGACAACTTCAAAGTGGAAACCCAATTCATCACAAGAGAGTAGAGGGGGAGAAACATCATAAGATCCAACTATAATAGCAAAGCTCGTGATACATCAAGATCGTATCACCACAAGAACATGAGAGAGAGAGAGATCAAACACATAGCTACTGGTACATACCTTCATCCCCGGGGGTGAACTACTCCCTCCTTGTCATGGAGAGCGCCGGGATGATGAAGATGGCCATCGGTGAGGCATCCCCCCTCTGGCAGGGTGCCGGAACAGGGCCTCGATTTGTTTTTGGGGGCTACAGAGGCTTGCAGCGGTGGAACTCCCGATCTAGGTTATTTTCTGGAGGTTTGGGTATTTATAGGAATTTTTGGCATCGGTCTCACGTCAAGGGGGGTCTCTGAGTTGTCCACGAGGCAGGGGGTAGGGCTCACGCTCCACCCTCGTGGATGGCTCGGGACTCTTCTGGCCCAACTCTTTTACTTCGGGGGCTTCTTTTGGTCCATCAAAATCGTCAAAAATTGGCACGTCAATTGGACTCCATATGATATTCCTTTTCTGTAGAACTCAAAAATAAGGAAAAAACAGAAACTGGCACTAGGCTCTAGGTTAATAGGTTAGTCCCAAAAATCGTATAAAAGTGCTTAGTAAAGCCCATAAACATCCAAAACAGATAATATAATAGCATGGAACAATAAAAAATTATAGATACGTTGGAGACGTATCAGCGGGCCTCGCTAGCAATCTCAAACTTTATATATATGCAAAAATAAAAGAAATCTCGTTTAATTTCTATATATACTATACTAGCTATAGTGTATGACGATACTACCTTCAATTACAGCGCATAGTATAATA
>NC_041391.1:59592370-59681402 GCF_002162155.2 Triticum dicoccoides
AACATGATACAGTGTCTACCTATATGTTACTCTAACGTTCTAACCCTATCTATATTTAATTCTTTGCCATATCAGCATACTTGCTATTTTTCCGAGAGCAGCTATGATATATACATACCACCACTATGGCTAGCCTTTGTATAGTAGGGAAGTATCATATATACTATAGTATCATGCATATGATACTATATAGTGTATGATACTACGTACATACCTTCTTATAGTGCATATATATAGTATCATAGAGCTAGTATATATATACCATAGATGACCGTATTTATGGCCATGTGCATGAGACAAAGTAGTATAACATTTATATTATATATGTTACAATATCTATGTTACTTCTTCTTTGCCACACATCATCATATTTGCTATTCTCAAGTGCATGATACCAGCTATGATACCCGCACTATGGACACCCTAATAAGGTTGGTCGTAATGGGAGTATCAAGCGGCATCATATGCATGCCAACAAGACTTTTTGGATGATGTGTCACATAGTTAAATGAGAAAAGAGAGGGTGTGGGCCGGGTATCATATCATGATATACTGTATCACATATTAAATGTTGTACTACTTTGTGTCATGCATGGCAATTAATAAGGCAACCTAAGATACTAAGGCTGGTCATAGTGGGGAGTAACTTAGACTAGTAACATGCATATGTTACTAGTCTATGTTACTACCTCTATAGTGCATAGTATCAAATATTAGTAACATAGGTGGTCTTATTTATTGCCATGCATGACACATAGTAGCATCAAATTTATTATGTTACGGTAACTACCTATGTTACTATAACCATCTCTTTCTTCTTTAATTGCCTGCCACAGAAGCATGTTTGCGAGTCCCAAGTGCATGATACTACTTCTGTTACTCCCACTATGACCAGCCTAAGACTAGCCACAATGGGTAGTGTAACATCCCCATGTTACTACTCCATGTTACTACCTCTATAGTGGGGAGTAACATATGTGTGGTAACATGCGCAACACTTCATTTATTAAGCTATAGACTCATCTTGCCTTGATATGTGTGATGTTACTCATACTATTAGACTATCCACAATGGGAGTAACTTCAGGAATAACATCAAGTCCAACTAAGCAAATATGCTTATGTGGCAATGAGTTAATGAGGAGAGGTAGTTTGAGTAACATAGCTAGTTACCGTAACATCACATGTCTCAATGCACTATGAGTCTATAATCTAATAAATGAAGCTTTGCATGACACCACACTTAAGTTACTACCCACTATGAAGGTAGTAATATAGTCTAGGGATATGTGTATGTTACTAGTGTATGTTAGGCTGGTCACAATGGGCAAGAACATAAGCTAGTAACTTCACACTTCCCTAGACTATGTTACTACCACCATAGTGGGTAGGAACATCTATGTAGTGTCATGCAATGATGTATTTATTAGGTTATAGACTCATTGTTTCTTGGAGTGTGTGATGTACCAGTAACTTAGCTAGTTACCACAAGCACCTCTCTCTTCACTAAATATGTGCCACATAAGCAAAGTTGTATTGGAGTGTGTGATGTTACTCCTAAGTTCCTCCCCACTGTGACCAGCCTTACTATGCAGTGTGGCTAGTCTTAATTAGTAACTAGCTATGTTACTGCCTCTCTTTCTTCATTTATTGCTTGCCACATCGTCTATTTTATCTAGATATGTGTGATGTCACTACCTATGTTACTCCCACTGTGGGTATACGTAGTCTAACTTATGATACTATGCGCGCACTATAGAGGTAGCTAGCTAGTACTCCCTCCGTCCATGTTTATTAGGCCTCTCAGCAACACAAGCATGCATGTCCCTTTTTTAAGGCCCCGCTTTGGAAAGGTGCATGCATGCAACCATTTCGTTGGTTGCATTGAAAGCCATTGTTGTTGGTGTCGTGGTTGGAAAATTAATACAGTTCATGCATGCTTTTTCATTGGCTACATGCATGTGAGAGAGTGCATTGGGAGTGGAATGGAATAATTAATGTGAGAAAATTACTATGTGTCTTGGTCTAAGAGAAGTTGTCTTTAGGCCTAATAAACCCGGACGGAGGGAGTATCGATCATATACTAGTATCATAAATGACACATGGTAGCATATATAGCATTTATTATGACACACGGTTTCATGATATGATACTTAACCCTCTCTTTCTTCATTTAATTATATGACAACTCATCAAAATTGCCTAGTTGGCATGATACTAGCTATGATATCCCATTACGACCAGCCTAGCAAAGAAGGTGTACAGATCATTTATGCCTCACTTTGTGAGTTTTCATCCATTTGTTCGAGAAGCAGGGAGAAGTTTCAAACATTTCGGTTGCGAGGTGCGGCCACTGGCGTAGGCCTAGTTGATATTTTAATTACAGGAAATTCAGATGGAGTCTGGACATCTCATCAAAATCAATGTGTGCCTGTGGCGTGCTATCACAACCCCGTGGAAAAAATGGTAAAGTTTGGCACAAGTTTTGGCGATCGTTCCTTCCAAACCGGAGCATCTCACATGAAGGATCATGGTTTCCCAAAGGAGGCGTGTCAATTCAAACTCCTGTGGCCGTTGACTTCATCGTTTGGCCTCATAAATATTTCCACGGTATGCATCCACCATTATACCACGGGTTTTATTTTCTGGAGCATTTCGGGTATCGTTAGCTATATCTAAGACATTTTTTTGAGTTTAACGTGCATTTTGTGCATAAAAATAAAATTACAACCGGAACTGCATGTGATGTCGAAAGAGATGAGGATCGTCGTTCGATCTAGGAGCATCCAATGGTGCAGACGTACGATCCGCGGGGTCTGGATTCTTGCCAATTAGAATGCACCACTCAGATCGTGGGCGGGGTTTTGTTGGCACACAACTTTCATCAATGAACCGTGTGCTATTCGCAATCCATATTGCATACATATTATTGTTCACACATACTGTAGTGAGATCAATTGAGTGTGCTACCTCTATGATATACTAATAATAATAATAAGAAAAAACAGTTGATATTCATTGCCTGAGCTGACAGCATATCATGGTCAACATATTAACTGTTCTTACATCAACAGAAAACCGGGCATAACTCACAAATTCAGTACACGCGACAGTTCTAATTTGAACGAATTAAGTTGCAGGGTAGGCATAAAGATTAGTATTATGGCTTAATTCACATGTACATGGGGGAACTGGGATCATTAAGTTGACCCCGAATGAACATGGGTTTTTTGATGATTTTAAGCTTCTCTGTTACAGGGATTGTGTGATCCCTTGGCTGGCAACTCATCAAATTCATTGTACTCGTCCTCATCGGCAACATCATCGACACCCAGTACCCTCCTCTTCCCATGCATCACTACATGGTCCTTCTTATGCAAATGGTCTTCCGCAAAGAAAATCTGTGTAGCATCGCTGGCAAGAATGAACAGGTCCGCGTGATATGCCATCGTTGTCCCGTTAACATAGGTCTTCCTGTAATCATCAACCTTTACTTGACCAAGAGGGATCCATGAGCACCTGAATAATGCCACCTTAACTTTCACATAGTCAAGCTAAGAAATCTCTTTGATGGTTCCATAGCATACCCCTTTATCAGCTTCATCTACAGTCATGCATTCTATTCAAAAAGAGCTATTCTGATATGAGGTCTTCTCATCACGTTCATCAATGTAGAACATGTATCCATTTATGTCATATGCTTGGTACGTCAACACCTTAGGTGATGGCTTTTGTGCCAACCACGTAGCAATGCCACCGATGGATCCTTGTGCCAAATGCTTGTTCAGCCATTCGGCGTATTTCTTAGTGTGCTCCTTCATCTCCACATCTGATGAAGGCACCATTGGTAAGAAGCTTTGGCGTATCTTCGCCAAGTGTTCTTCGATGTAAGCAGTGAGAACTGGGTTGTTAAGCAGTACCGTCAAATGGGCTTTCTCTGCCAATTCTCTGGGTGCAGCCATTTGCATGCCAGCAAGGACCGGCTTACCTTTCAGCCTTCCCTCATGACTAGAGAGGGGCAAACCTATAGGTCGTTCTTTCATGTATTCGGTGCAAAACTCAACCACCTCCTCTGCGATATAACCTTGTAGGATGCTTGCCTCTGGATGGCTTCGGTTCCGACAAAAGCGCTTCAGTATTCCCATGAACCGCTCAAAAGGATACATGTTGCGAAGAAACATAGGACCACAATACTTTATCTCGTTAACGAGGTGCCCAGTCAGATGGACCATGAAATCAAAGAATGACTGTCGGTGTCAAAACCGGCGGATCTCGGGTAGGGGGTCCCGAACTGTGCGTCTAGGCGGATGGTAATAGGAGACAAGGGACACGTTGTTTTACCCAGGTTCAGGCCCTCTTGATGGAGGTAAAACCCTACGTCTTGCTTGATTGATATTGATATTGTGGATGTTTACAAGAGTGGATCTACCACGAGATCAAGGAGGCTAAACCCTAGAAGCTAGCCTATGGTATGATTGTAATGGTTGTTGTTGTGTCCTACGGACTAGAGCCATCCAGTTTATATAGACACCGGAGAGGGCTAGGGTTACATAGAATCGGTTACAATAGTAGGAGATCTACATATCCGTATTGGCAAGCTTGCCTTCCACGCCAAGGAAAGTCCCATCCGGACACGGGACAAAGTCTTCAATCTTGTATCTTCATAGTCTTGGAGTCCGGTCGATGATGATGATAGTCCGGCCGATGATAGTTCGGCCGATGATGGTAGTCCAGCTATCCAAACACCCCCTAATCCGGGACTCCCTCAGTAGCCCCCGAACCAGGCTTCAATGACGATAAGTACAGCGTGTGTGTAGTCTTCGGCGTTGCAAGGCGGGTTCTCCTTCAAGTTCTACGTACCTGCCGAACAGTGTCCGGCTTCCTCATCAATGTTGCGCGTCTTGGCTTCCATGCCCAATAATGGCCTTCCTCCACGCGTCGCGTGAATGTGAAAAGCCAGGGTGTCTTTTATGTTTTACCCCCTAGTTGTCCGAATAATCTGCCTATAAGGGAGGCAAGAATCCAGATCCAAATCGCCATCTTCCTCCCGCAAATACTCATCGGAGCGCTTTCGACCAAGAATCCATTCCATCATGGACCGTCAATGCGGCTCCTCTTCTCGCGCTCCCAGCCCTTTGCCAGGAGATTGGAGGAGATGCTCTGTTCCGCACAACGAGCTGGTGAAGCTCCAAGCGGGGGGATATCTCCCTCCGGCCTTTATGGTTCTGGTTCGAGCCAGGCTGGCCGCCTACAAAGGTGGGAAGCACGCGGAGGTTACCCCAAGTCCCAACAAAGGGGAGCGGGTATGCTTCGTCCCCTATCTGATAAGGGGGCTCGGATTGCCTGTACATCCATTCCTCCGCGGGCTCCTGGAGTTCTACGGACTCCAGCTTCATCACCTCACGCCCGCCTCAATCCTGCACATTGCGGGTTACGCAGCTCTTTGCGAGCTATTCCTGGGCGTTGAGCCCCATTTCGCGCTGTGGAAGAGGTTGTTCTGCCTCGTACCCCACTCTCACGAGGGGTCCATATATCAAGTGGGCGGCGCCGAAATATGGCGTATTGCCAGGACCGGATATCCATCCGGAACCCCTAAGAACGCGTCTGAAGACTGGCCTTCAGGATGGTTTTATATAGAAGACGCTCCGCTGTCGGACCCTGTTCGGATCGGCCTCCCGGAGTTCAGCAATGCTCCTTTGAAGAAACGCCTTAGTTGGCGTCCGCGGAGCCCCCAACTGGAGGAATACAAGAGCGTCCATTATTTGATGGGCCGAATAAGGTTACTGGCCCATTTCGGGTTGACCATGATTGGAGTCATGGCAACATGCATTATGCGGGGGGTGTAGCCACTACAATACAGGGGCCACCCCATGTGGGATTTCAACGGGGAGGATGATGCCACCCGTCATGGCCGTAAAGGGCCGGATTCGGTCGAAGACCTGGTGACGATCCTGTCCGGCCTGTATAAGGGGGAGAAGGAGGACTTCCTTCGGACGAACCCATTAAATGGGTTCTCCATGAATAATCCCCGGCCTTGGGTAAGCGAACACTCTGCGTGCCCGACCCATGCTTTTTGAAACTTAAGTTTCTTATATTGTGTTCTTCTTTCGACGCAGGAACTGCGCCGGATCGTGGAGGACATGCTAAGTCCTGCTCCGCAACCCGAGGATCCAGAGAGATCCCGGGATCCGGCCTCCGAAGAGGATCCGGACATAAAGGTGGACCTAATCGACGGGGTGTTCCACCAGCTCAGCATGGACAATGCCTTAGTCGCCATCACGGCCGACTATCCCGGACTATATCCGGCTTCCTAGGTGATTGCGACCGAAGTCCTGACACCGTCATTCCTTCCTTGCTTATTTCTGACCACCGTATATGATGGCGCCGTGCAGGAGGCGCCCCTAGGGCGAGAAGCCGAGCCCGCGGTGGCTGACCAACAAAGGCCAGTCCGGACCAGTAGGCGGAAGAGGAGCGCGGCGCGGACTAAAACGTCGCTACAAAGGTGTAGCTCACAATTCATTATTTAGAGCAACGTTCCTAGGAAGCGTTTGAGTGCTCATGACTTTTGTATGGAAAAAAGCGCCCGCCGGACTGCGGGCGTGGAGGTTGCCAATCCAACCTCTACCAGCCAGGCTCCAGCACCTGGTCTGGAGGGGGAGGCGTGCGCAAGGCGTGAGCCGGACGTTCCTCCGACGGAGGATGCCGACAGACTGTCCGCCACCAAGTCTGAGGTGGAGAGTGCCATGAATCACAGGCGCCACCGGACAGTATTTCGTGACGCATGCTTCTCCCCCGAGGCGTTGAATGCCTTTAACGCGGGAGACGCGCACCTTCGTGCTGCTCAAGATGGTTTTACCAGAGCCACGGAGCAGTATGTAAAAGACATACGGGTAAGAGAATTTAATAGTTGTATATGCCAGTAGCCCCCAAGACTTAAAGTAGTTATATTAACTGATTTAAGGATCATATGAAACGTAGGATCTTACCGAGAAGAATATCCAACTGTCTCAGGAGCTGCAGGAGTGCAAGGCCCAACTTGAGGCCGCACTCTCTGGCGCAGGAGGAAACACAGGGACCTCTCCAGGTAACACATTATTTTAGAAAGATAAGTAGCGTTTGGCCTTTGCGCAAGTCTAAAAATGACGTTGCAAGTGATGCCGGACAAGATCCGGACAGGCAAGAACTTCTGCGCCAACTGAAGGCCGGCGAGAGGGTGCTGCATAAGGTGCAGCATGAAAGGAACAAGCTCCAGGATGCCCATGCCCAGCTTGGAGAAGAGCTGAAAGGCGTTTGGGCCGAGAAGTCGGGCTCCGTTAAGGAGAATCGGCGGCTTCGTCGCGGCATCTATAGTAAGTGCTTGAGCGAACTCCTTTGAAAAGAAGAGTTCGGCGAGGAAGTCGATTTGATAGAATATGTCTGCAGGTATGCTCACAGGTCGCCCTGCGGAGGAGATGCCCATATCAACGGGTGATCAACTTCCCGAATTGTTGCAACTGATCGAACGAGTTCGGCAGGCAATGAGCGGCGTCATCCAGGCTTTGTGGCCAGCCTTCTCCTTACCCGAGGGTCTTGGGGAGCTTGCGGAGAAGCTTCAGGGAGTGCGGCAGCGCTTCCATTTATGGAAGATTTCGGCCTGCCGCCAAGGTGCCAGGGAGGCCTAGGCCATGGTAAAGACACGGTACAAGAAGGCGGATCCCAACCACATGGCCGAAGTCGGACCCGTGGGGCCCGATGGGAAGGAGATCCCTGTGAGTTTAGTATACGGCCAAGTAGGGTTGGCCGCTAAATTTTCCCAACAGGACTGTAAATTAGACAACCTGTTAGACGGGATTGAGGAAGAATACAATCAGTCAATTTGACAATGTATTATAAAATGACATATAAAATACCTTCTAGCCGGATTGTAGATCGTTTGTCTTTGCCGACCTTTTCGCTTCGACCTCGGGACCCTCGAGTCCGGACTGTGTCCGAATACCTTCTCGGTTATGAAACAACTGGGGTATGCATGGAGACCAGGCGTAGGGGTCATTAGTGCTTTATCAGACAAGTGTCCATCTAGTTATGTTATATTACATGGGTAGTAAGAAACATCTTCCAGGGAGAATAGTTCCGTTAAGGGTTCCTTTCCTCTGGGGGTGGCATGCCCTAAAGTGCATGTCCGGACTGCGAAAAAAAGCAGAAAAACATCTGGGGGCAGATAAATAAGTGGATAAAAAACCATCTTGTAAGTCACCGACCGAAAATTCCCTTAAGAACGCTAGCTTTCAGCTTCACCCAGTCTGAGGTACACATCCGGCTGACCCGGCAGTAACAATCGCAGAGGTCCTCCCTTTACCTCCTAGCCGAACAATCGGGAATGTAGGGGTAAGCACAGGAGCCAGGCAACCCAGCTTGGCCAAAACTTAAGTCATATCGATGCATATAATGGTGAATAAAAGGTACATGTGGAGGCTTGACACATGTGCTGGGCATGAAGCCCTTATAATTAAGCTTCTGGTAAAGAAGCCCCCGGGTATAATGAGTGTGGATAGCACATCAATTGCACGCGAACGATGCGCAAGTAGGCCTTTTAAGGCTTTGATGAATAGGGTTGAGAAGAAAAAGATAAACAAAAGGCAGCTGAAGTAAAAAAAAATTGGACGGGGGGAAAGGGACGAACTCTTAGTCCGGCGCTAGGCATAGAATCTTCGGAGGCGGGCTGCGTTCCATGGGTTCGGCTCGAGTCGGTTATCCGACGTATTTCATAGACGGTACGCTCCGCCGGTCAAGACTTTATCAATGATGAAGGGGCCTTCCCATTTGGGCTTGAGCTTGTCCTTTTTCTTGTCCGGCAGGCGTAGAACTAGTTCGCCAATGTTGTAAGCCTTAGCCCGTACTTCTCTGCTTTGGTATCTTCGAGCCTGCTGCTGATAAAATGCGGAACGAGCCTTCGTGATGTCACGTTCTTCCTCCAATGTGTCCAAGCTGTCCTGCCGATCCAACTCGGCTTCTCTTTCTTCGTACATGCGCACTCGAGGTGAGTCAGGAATTATGTCGCAGGGCAAAACTGCTTCTGCGCCGTATACCATAGAAAATGGTGTGAATCCGGTAGTACGGTTAGGCGTTGTCCGCAGCCCCCAGAGTACGGAGTCGAGCTCCTCTACCCAGTGCGTGTCAGATTTCGTAAGGGACCGCACTAGTCTGGGTTTGATGCCGCTCATTATTAGACCATTTGTTCGTTCCACTTGACCGTTGGTTTGAGGATGATAGACTGAAGCGTAATCGAGCTTGATGCCCCTATTTTTGCACCATGATTTAACCTCATCGGCCGTGAAGTTCATGCCGTTATCGGTGATGATGCTGTGGGGGACACCATAACGGTGTACTACCCCAGATATAAAGTCTATCACTAGTCCGGACTCTGCCGTTTTAACTGGCTTGGCCTCTATCCATTTGGTGAATTTATCCACCATGACCAATAGGTACCTTTGCTTGTGGGTTCCCCCTTTAAGTGGTCCAACCATGTCAAGCCCCCAGACCGCGAACGGCCAGGTAATGGGTATAGTTTTGAGGGCGGTGGGTGGCATGTGGCTCTGATTAGCAAAGAGCTGACAACCGACGCATCTTTGGAGTAAGTCCTAAGCATCTGCCCGGGCCGTCGGCCAATAAAATCATGTACGGAATGCCTTTCCTACAAGGGCCCGGGCTGCGGCGTGGTGTCCGCCTAGTCCGGCGTGAATTTCATCCAGAAGGTCTCACCCTTCCTCTTCGGAGATACACCTTTGAAGGACTCCGGTTGTGCTTTTCTTATAGAGTTCTCCCTCATGGACCTTGTAGGCTTTAGATCGTCGGACTATGCAGTGGGCCTCATTATGGTCTTCGGGGAGTTCCTGCCTAAGCAAGTAGGCTAGGAATGGCTCTGTCCATGGGGCGATTACTGCCATTATGTCGTGAGCTGAGGGTGTTGTTTCGTCGGCTGGATCGCCGGTTATGTCAGATTGTTCTGTGGCTGCCTCCGGTTTGTTATTCCGGACTCCTCTTCCCATAGTACGGATGGCTTGAACAGCCGTTCCAGGAAGATATTTGGAGGGACAGCGTCACGTTTTGCGCCGATGCGTGCCAATACGTCGGCCACTTGGTAATTATCTCTGGCTACATGGTGGAATTCAAGTCCTTCGAACCGAGCTGACATTTTAAGGACGGCGTTGCGATAGGCTGCCATTTTTGGATCCTTGGCATCAAAGGCTCCATTTACTTGGGATATTGCGAGGTTTGAGTCCCCGCGCACCTCTAGGCGTTGGATGCCCATGGAGATTGCCATCCGGAGGCCATGTAAGAGGGCCTCGTATTCGGCTGCGTTGTTGGAGCCCGTGTACATTATCTGGAGTATGTATTGGACTCTGTCCCCGGTTGGGGACGTTAGTACGATGCCAGCCCCCAATCCGGCCAACATTTTGGAGCCGTCGAAATGCATAATCCAATTGGAGTATGCGTTGTACTCTTTAGGGAGTTCGGCTTCAGTCCACTCAGCGACAAAGTCAGCCAAAACTTGCGACTTTATAGCTCGCCGGGGTTTGTAAGTTATGTCGAATGGTAAGAGCTCAATGGCCCACTTTGCAATCCTGCCCGTTGCGTCACGGTTATTTATAATGTCATTTAGGGGTACTTTGGAGGCCACTGTTATCGAACACTCTTGAAAGTAGTGTCGGAGCTTCCGGGATGCCATGAACACCGCATACGCTATCTTTTGATAGTGCGGGTAACGGGACTTGCAGGGGGTTAAAACAGTTGATACGTAGTACACTGGTTTTTGAAGAGGGAATTTATGCCCTTCTGTCTCTCGTTCTACGACGAGCACCGCGCTTACTACTTGATGTGTTGCCGTGATGTATAACAACATAGGTTCGCCCAGGTTGGGTGCAGCCAGGACCGGATTCGTTGCCAATATGGCCTTTATTTCTTCGTGTCCGGCAGTGGCAGCATCCGTCCACTCGAAGTGTTCGGTGTGCCTGAGGAGGCGATAGAGGGGCAATGCCTTTTCTCCTAGGCGGGAGATAAAGCGGCTGAGAGCCACCATGCATCCAGTCAATTTCTGGATCTGTTTGAGGTTTTTTGGAATACCCAACTGCGATAGGGCTCGGATCTTGGCCGGATTTGCTTCAATTCCTCTACCGGATACAATGAAGCCCAAGAGCTTTCCGGCTGGTACGCCGAAAACGCATTTTTCCGGATTCAGCTTGATGTCATATGCTCGGAGGTTGTCGAATGTGACCCTCAAGTCGTCTACTAGAGTTTCGACGTGTTTAGTTTTGATGACTACGTCATCTACGTATGCCTCTACTATTTTGCCGATCTGGGTAGCCAGACATGTCTGAATCATGCGCTGATATGTTGCGTCGGCGTTTTTAATTCCGAAGGGCATCGTGTTGAAGCAGAATGGTCCATATGGAGTAATGAACGCCGTTGCAGCTTGATCCGCTTCTGCCATCTTGATTTGATGATAGCCGGAGTATGCGTCCAGGAAGCACAATGAATCGTGCCCTGCAGTGGCACGATGATTTGGTCGATGCGGGGGAGGGGGAAGGGATCCTTTGGGCAGGTTTTATTTAGGTCTTTGAAATCGACACATAGGCGCCAGGATCTGTCCTTCTTTGGTACCATTACCAGGTTTGCTAGCCAATCCGGATGTTTGATATCTCTGATGAATCCGGCTTCCAATAGTTTGGCTAGTTCTTCTCCCATTGCCTGTCTTTTGGGTTCGAAAAATCGTCGAAGAGCCTGTTTGACTGGCTTGAACCCTTTTAGGATGTTTAGGCTATGCTCTGCCAGCCTGCGAGGGATTCCTGGCATATCTGAAGGATGCCAGGCGAAAATGTCCCAATTTTCCCGAAGGAATTCTCGCAGCGCGGCGTCTACATCAGGGTTCAACTGCGCCCCGATGGAGGCCGTCTTTGTCGGGTCCGTTGGGTGGACCTGGAATTTTATAATTTCATCCGCTGCTTTAAAGGAGGTGGACTTGGATCTCTTATCGAGTATCACGTCGTCTCTGTGCACCGTAGCGCGCAGCGCGGTGAGTTCCTCTACCGCTAGGGCTTCGGATAGTGCCTCCAGGGTTAATGCGACTGTTTTGTTTTCAACGCGGAGTGCTATGTCCGGATCACTAACGAGAGTGATTATCCCGCCGGGCCCAGGCATTTTGAGCTTCATGTACCCGTAATGGGGTACGGCTTGGAAAATCGTGAACGCCTCTCGTCCTAATATAGCATGGTATCCGCTGCTGAGCGGGGCCACTTGGAACGTGATTTCTTTGGACCTGTAATTGTCCGGCGAGCCGAACACCACATCGAGTGTGATTTTTCCGGTGCAGCATGCTTCCCGGCTAGGGATTATTCCTTTGAAGGTTGTGCTGCTTCACTCAATGCGGCTCCAGTCTATTTCCATTTTTTGAAGAGTTTCCTCGTAAATGAGGTTCAATCCGCTGCAGCCATCCATGAGTACCTTGGTAAGTCGAAAGTCGTCCACTATTGGACTGAGGACCAATGCGGCTGGTGCTCGGGCTGTTCGAAATTTAGGTTCGTCGCTGGCGTTGAAGGTGATGGCCGCGTCGCTCCAAGGATTTGTTGTTGCTACTTGGTAGACTTCGGCAAGGCTGTGGATCGTTCGTTTCTGCATATTGTTTGATGCGAAAGTCTCGAAGACGGTTGATACCGTACCGGTATTGTTGGTGTGGTTTCGCGGGGCTAGAAGCTCCTCGCCACTTTTGGCCACCTGCCGTAATATCCAACATGCACGAAGGCTATGTGTTGGGGTGGCGCCCTTGGTACTGTGAATTGTACAGGGTTTGCTGAGCCATCCCTCCAGTACAGTTCCGTTCCCTTTAAGGGGCTTCTGTTTTTTGGTTCTTGTACTTGGTGCCTGAGTGTAATGCACCCTTTTGTTGCGGACTCGGGCTATGTTCGGGGCCGGATTATCCCAAAACCTATCATCGGTTTTCCGGAAACTTTCTATGGCACAGTACTTTCGCACTATGGATGCCAAGTCGGCGAAACGCGTGATTTCACGATGGCTGACGGCGTTCAAGATTCCCCTGTCCGTGCAATTGTTGCAAAAGATCGAGATTGCGTTTTCCTCTCGGCAGTCCTTTATCCGGTCCATGACCAGGAGGAATCTGGCCCAGTAATGATGTACTATTTCGGCTGGCTCTTGCCGGATTAGAGATAGATCGCATATATCTGGACGGGCGGGCCTAATTGAGTCCGGGACCCTACCCATCTCGAGGCTCAAGGGCCGAGAAGTTTCCGAATTTGGAAGCTTGGAAAGTGGAACGTTGTCCAACGAGTCCGGTCCGATGCCTGACTTTATGTTCACTGCTTGTTCGGAATCCGCTCCTCCGCGGGAATCCGGCATGGAGGGTTCGGTAGCCCGGACACGACTAGTTTTCAATATGGGAGAAGGATCGTCGCGATGTTCCTCTACCACCGTGACGTGGTGGGTAACCTGGGGAGAGTTAATCTCTCTCAGATCGGTTTTAAGCCCGATCCGATTGTAGTCTGTAGCGACTCCCAGGGCGGTGATCCGATCCAAGAGTTCGTTTACAGACGAGAGCTCTGTTGGATCTAACTGCTCGGCGAATTCCGAGTTGACGTGAAGATTGCTCTCGATGACACGAGAGGTCATCGTTGAAGTGGTGGCCGGACAGGCGGTCATAAGAAAACCTCCTAGCCGGATAGTTTGGCCGGCGGCCAGGGCTCCATCGGCGAAGATGCCGTCCTTGAAGACGGGAAGAGGCATCCTTCCTATCGGTGACGGCACAGAGGAACTCTCAATGAAAGCACCAATGTCGGTGTCAAAACCGGCGGATCTCGGGTAGGGGGTCCCGAACTGTGCGTCTAGGCGGATGGTAACAGGAGACAAGGGACACGATGTTTTACCCAGGTTCGGGCCCTCTTGATGGAGGTAAAACCCTACGTCCTGCTTGATTGATATTGATATTGTGGATGTTTACAAGAGTGGATCTACCACGAGATCAAGGAGGCTAAACCCTAGAAGCTAGCCTATGGTATGATTGTAATGGTTGTTGTTGTGTCCTACGGACTAGAGCCATCCGGTTTATATAGACACCGGAGAGGGCTAGGGTTACATAGAGTCGGTTACAATAGTAGGAGATCTACGTATCTGTATCGCCAAGCTTGCCTTCCACGCCAAGGAAAGTCCCATCCGGACACGGGACAAAGTCTTCAATCTTGTATCTTCATAGTCTCGGAGTCCGCTCGATGATGATGATAGTCCGGCCGATGATAGTTCGGCCGTTGATGGTAGTCCGGCTATCTGGACGCCCCCTAATTCGGGACTCCCTCAATGACGGTGGGAAAAACATCTCTAGGTTGTACACCATTCTTGCAATATCATCTTGCATATGATCCAGCTCTTCGGGATCTAGAACTTTCTGCCATAGTTGGTTGAAGAAATCACAGAGCTCAATGAGTGTGTTCCTTATATCTTTGTCCAACAGATTCCTAATGGCCACCGGGAGGATTTGTGTCGACATTACGTGGCAATCAAGTGACTTCATGTGTCCCAACTTCATTTTACCTAAGCTCACATCCACGGGACTTCTGATGTTTGTGGAGTAGGAAGAGGCTATCTTAACTGACAACAAATAGGTGAAGAACTGTGTTGCTTCTTTTGTATTGAAACTGTAACTCTGGCAAGCTTTAATCAATTTGCCATCATCTTCTGCTTTACTCTTGCCTTTTGATTGATCAGTAAGCATATCGAGCCGTGAACCCTCACCATCCTTTCTTTTACCTTTAATCTTGAGCAGAGTACCAAGGATGCTTTCACATACGTTATTCTCTACGTGCATGACATCAATGCAGTGACGTAGACGTAGAATCTCCCAGTAAGGTAATTTCCAGAACACCGATTTCTTTTTAAACACTTGACCCTTGGGTGTTTGTTTCACTGTCTTAGCGTGATTCTTGCCAAGAACGACATTAATTTGTTTGGCCATGTTGTGGACCACCTCCCGATCATAGGGTCTTGGGCTCACTTCTACCTCTGTCGTACCATCAAATTCAGCTTTCATCTTTCGGTATGGGTGATTTTCCGTAAGAACCTACGATGACGCAAATACACGGTTTTGCACGAGTTGGGAAGTCTTCTGCTAGCTGTCCTATCCATGCATGTGACACACCCTACATCTCCCTTTGTTTTCTGCCCCGATGTGTTGCCTAATGCCGACATATCTTGAATGGTGTGCACCAGCATCGCATGTAGATCGAAAATCTCCTTTTTGTAAGCATCATAAAAATTTACAGCAGGTGCATCTATCCACACTGTCAGCAGTTCTTCTACGAGTAGCTGAAGTAAATGTCGATGTCATTTCTAGGTTGCTTCGGGCCTTGGATAATCATTGACATCATAATGTATTTATTCTTCATACAGAACCAAGAAGCTAGGTTATATATGCACAAAAGCACTGGACATGTGCTGTGATTGGTGCTCATATCGCCAAAAGGATTCATCCCATCAGTACACTCCCCGAGCCTTATACTTCTAGGATCCTTGGAAAAGTCTTTAAACTTGTTGTCGATTAATTCCCACTGAGCCCCATCTTTCGGGTGCCTCATATACTTATCCGCAATTCGATCATCATGATGCCACTGCAACCTCTTTGCCTATCTAGGGTTTGCAAACAATCGCCTCAACCTTGGACTTAAAGGCAAGTACTGAACAACCTTGAACGGGATTCCTGTCTTGATCTTGTCGTCCAATTTGTACTTGTCCTTTGCTCTCCCGTGCTTGTATCGTGCATGCTTGCATTCAGGACATGCACACAAATCTTTGTAATCACCACGGTACAATATACAATCATTCACACAAGCGTGTACCTTCTGTACTTCAAGTTGCAATGGGAAAACAATTTTCTTCGCTTCATTCGTGCTTCTGGGGAGCACATTATCTTCCGGAAGAATTTCTTTGAAAATACCTAACATCTCTGTGAAGCCCTTGTTTGATAGACTGTTTGCTGCTTTAAATCTGAGAAGCGCCAGGGTGGCACTCAACCTGGAATATTTCTTTTTGCAACCTGGATACAATTATTTCTTGGAGTCCGCATCAATGGTTGGAAGATCCTTGTACCCAATAATATCCTTGTCTGGGCCATCAAAATCTGCAATCATAGCAGCAAAATCTGGCTCATCAAGATCATCGTCATCTGCGTCGACGTCTTGGTTTTCCAGTGGGCATTTCGGCTTTCCGGTGTTCCATTGGTAGCTTGACGCCTCTGCCCCGATGTTAGAATCAACATCCAAGTGACCCTGATCGGGGTTTGGCATCTTGCAGCCCTGGGTATCTTCATCCATGACCTCGTCTTCACCGTGTCTGGTCCAACATGTATATCCATCCATGAATCCCTGAGATACTAAGTGCCATTGGACATCTGTAACTACACATGACTCTGTATTGGCACAATCAGCACATGGACACAGGATGTAATCCACATCACTAATTCTCTTCTTTGTACTTTTATCCAAATTCATGAACTCTGTCACGCCACTGATAAAATCTGCGGTGTTCCGTTCCTTCATCCATTTAGATCGTTCCATCTGCACCACTTGAATGGTAATTAAAAACAAAACAACAACATTGATACAGGGATTAACTACTGCCCAATGATGCGTGCATAAATCATAAGGCTTTTTTTTCATAATTACTGAGGGTGCTCCATATTGTTATCCAGACGTGCAATGAAAAAATTCATGGCCAGTCAATTTACACGCAGAGTACTAGTACATCACTACCCTTAGGAATTGGATACCTTAATTAAGCCACTCACGAAAAGAATACCTTAATTAAATAGTCACGCGGCGACCTCCACTCAGCAGACAGAGAAGCGTGATGCGGCAGCATGTCGAGACAGCAAAGTCGAGGAGCAAAGCTTAGTGCAGCTACCGCCGCGCCTGAAGTTCCACCTCCACTATCCCGCCATCGACCGCGATGGATGTGCTCGAATCACGCCGCCGCTGACCTCGACGACTGAGCTCCTCCTATCTCCCGCCGCGGACCGAGGATTGACCTCCTATGACGCCGCCACCGCCTACCAACCTAGGATTGACCTCTTCTCCGGTAGCCCTTGCCTAGGCTGCCACCGCCATCTCTAGATGCGTACCGGCTGTTTTTTTACGTATATCCGCAGAGCGACTGTTTACACGGTATCACTGTAACTCAATTATATGTACAGGGTAGTACATCACATACGTTATGTAACGGCAACAATGTCTCACCTATGTTGTCTTCTTACACGGTTTGGTGAACAAATCGTGTGTGACGTTGTAATACCTGACACAAATGACATGTATAAATAGTGTGCCGTATACTCCAACATATAGTGCCATAAGTAGTTCCCAACCGTTTTCTTATCCCCACAGTTTCCCCATTTCCCCCAAATCTCTACATAGCCTCCAAATTACCTCGCGTGGAGCTGATATTGGGGGAATGCGGGCGAGTGATGCTGATGGTTTCGGTGCGACTGCTCCTGCTCATATTGCCGCCACGACGGCAGTCGCTCCCGAGCACTTGCCTAAGGTCATCAGAAGGCAGGTGTACCACGGATCCGAATCGTCCTGCCAGGTTCCAATCTATCATGGACTTTTTTAGCATGTCCAAAGTTGCTCCTTGCTGAATCCGTCCTGAATTGAATCCCCCCTCTAGGAAAGTGATCTGTCGCCGGATCCGGAGCATGACTCCAGACTCCCGCGACACGAGTTCGACTCCGAGTTTTGCGCCACCAAGAAGTACCAAAAGCTTAGTTGTGTGCACGGGCACACTCCCGCTTGACGTGTATGCACAGAGGGATTCGATATTGGCAGGCGGTTTCTCAGTTGCCCCTTAGAGGTTAGTGCTAAGTTCATCATTTTAGTTGAGTTAATACCACCGCTCATCCTGAATACTATTTTACATTGGTAGGGATATGAGGCTTGTGCCTTTGTTAAATGGTTGGATGAAGAATGGCATGGTTGGGCTCGGAGTGTTATCACCAAGCTCGCAGAAGATAACGTTAAGCTGAAGAAGAAACTGGCTGATCTGGAATGTACAATCAGTACGATGAAGCAAGAAAGAATCAATCACAGGCAACAGATGAAAGCAAGAGACAAGAAGGAACTAGCATGTGTAGTTGTGGTTGTCGCATTAACCGTGTTCTATGCGTTGTTTGCAATGATGATTTGGGGTTTTGTTTGACAGTATTGCTAAAGCACATCTATATGTGCTCTAAATAATGCACATCTAGGTACTCCTATGCCATTGATGTTACGCGAAGATTCGTGCAGATATTTTTCTTTGTCTTTTTTCTGTTCCTTTCTAGTTTGATTATTACTGGCTTTATCAATAAGAAGAGCTCAATGTGTTGCTTGCCAACTATCCTACTCCGTTCGTACCATTACCGGTGCATAATCCCAAAACTCGTTCCTTGTTTTTGTCCTAAAAAAGGAAACCAGCCAAATAGGCAATGGGAGTCCTGCGCAACCCCGGGAATTTGGAGCGACTGGGTACAAATAATTGCGGTTAGATAATACGTCAACCCCCGCTTCAATTGGCGGTACCTCTTCTCTGCATACCCCGCTTAAGTGTCCACCATCTTCATCGTCCCCGGCAGGCCGCGCTACACACTGGCACACACTCTATGGCCATGTCGAGCGACAACAAGGACGACAGTTTGGCCAGCAGTCTGGCGCCCGATGATAGGTCAACATCGGAATCATCCCGCTCGTCTTCCATGAGTCCAGCGTTGAGCCTAGACCTTGATTATATCCACTTCATGGAAGGGACGCCACCTCCGGAGTCGTCAGATGACAACCAGATGGACGAGGAGCCGTCAGAGGGAGAAGAAGATCGTGACGACGATGATGATGATGAGGAATGGTCGAACGAGGAGGAGGAGGACGACGACAGCAATGACGATGACGACGGCGGCGGCGATGAAAAGACAACGGTCAGCAACAAGAAGCATCCTCGCCAAGATGATGTCGTGGGGCCATCCAACAACAACAAGAAGAACAAGAAGGACTAAATTAAGCAGACTGTATATATCTCTGTTTATCCTGTCAATTTCATCACAGACGGTTAGTAATATGTATTCAACAGAGATCTTCTACATTATCGCCCACAGGTTGGTTTGTTGAACTGTGTGCCTTGACAAACACACAATTCACAAAAAAGACCGTATGGGTTGTCTGTAATGATCGCACACAATTTTGATTACCGACCTGTTTGCCGGGTATCACACACATCTTGTTACGCAAAATCGTTTGTGTTCACCTCAATCATCACAAACGGTTCATCGGAGAGAACTGTATGTCGTATATCGCACACACATTGATATGGCTGCCTGTTTCTGTTGTTCTTCCTCATCGCCAATAGTTCTGTTGAATCAACCCTATGCCCTACATCGCACACGCAACTAAAATCGGACCCGTGTTTGATGCATCCGTCATCGCAAATGTTTTGGACATTTTTTACGGTTATCTGACACCACCGTTCGCTCGCACATAGTTTCTCGAAGCGTCTTTGATCGTAGTGTTGCGTTAGCAGCATCTTGTAGTAGTGTGATTAAAAGAGACCTGGGGGCTATAAGTTTCACTAGTGGCTTCTCTCGAGAAAAATAGCGAACGGTGGGAAAACAATTAATGTTGGGGAATTGATAGAACTTCAAATAATCATGACAATATGCAGGCAATGTTCATTATATAAGCATCACATCCAAGATTAGTAGACTGACTCCTGCCTGCATCTACTACTATTACTCCACGCATCGACCGCTATCCAGCATGCATCTAGTGTATTAAGTTCATGAGAAAATGGAGTAATGCAATAAGAACGATGACATGATGTAGACATACGAGATACGTTTATCTATTGCGGCAGATATAGATCTCATCTTCTTATCCTTAGTAGCCACAATACATATGTTTCCGTTCCCTTTATGTCACTGGAATCAAGCACCATAAGATCGAACCCACTAAAAAGCACATCTTTCTATTGCAAGATAAATAGATCAAGTTGGCCAAACAAAACCCAACTATCGG
Source organism: Triticum dicoccoides (assembly GCF_002162155.2). Taxonomy (NCBI): domain Eukaryota; kingdom Viridiplantae; phylum Streptophyta; class Magnoliopsida; order Poales; family Poaceae; genus Triticum; species Triticum dicoccoides. The sequence continues at coordinate 59,612,436 of NC_041391.1, forward strand.
AGAAGAAATATGAGGCTATAAGCAATCATGCATATAAGAGATCAAAGAAGACTCAAATAACTTCCATGGATAAAAACATAGATCTGATCATAAACTCAAACTTCATCGGATCCCAACAAACACACCACCGAAAGACATATTGTATGGATCTCAAAGAGACCATTGTATTGATAAACAAGAGAGAGAGGAATCCAAGCTACTAACTATAGACCCGTAGGTCTATAAAGAACTACTCACGCATCATAGGAGAGGCACCAATGTAAGTGGTGAACCCCTCCATGATGGTGTCTTGGTTGGATTTGGTGGTTCTGGACTCTGCGGCGGCTGGATCAATATTTTGTTGACTCCCCTAGGGTTTCTGGAATATTTGGGTATTTATAGAGCAAAGAGGTGGTTCGGCGGGCACCCAAGGTGGGCACAACCCCCCGGGGCACGCCTGGGCGTCTTGGCGCGCCCTAGTGGGTGCTGCTAACCTCGAGCAGCCCCTCAGGTGCTTCCTTCGCCCATTGGCTTTCTTATGGCCCAAAAAAACTCCTCCAGGAGTTGCGTTGCATTTGGACTCTGTTTGATATTGATTTCCTGCGATGTAAAAAACATGGAGAAAACAGCAACTGACATTAGGCACTATGTCAATAGGTTAGTACCAAAAAATGATATGAAATGACTATAAAATGATTGTAAAACTTCCAAGAATAATTATATAACAGCATGGAACAATAAAAAATTATAGATAAGTTGGAGACGTATCAGCATCCCCAAGCTTAATTCCTGCTCGTCCTCGAGTAGGTAAATGATAAAAACAGAATTTTTGATGTGGAATGTTGCCTAACATGTTGATACGTCTCCAATGTATCTATAATTTTTGATTGTTCCATGCTATTATATTACCTGTTTTGGATGTTTATGGACTTTATTTTACACATTAATATCATTTTTGGGACGAACCTACTAACCGGAGGCCCATCCCATATTGTTGTTTTTTTGCCTATTTCAGTATTTGGAAGAAAAGGAATATCAAACGGAGTCCAAACGGAATGAAACCTTCGGGAGCGTCATTTTTGGAAAAAACGTGATCCAGAGGACTTAGAGTGCAAGCCAAGAAGGAGCTGACACGGCCACGAGGGTGGAGGGCGCGCCCACCCTGCGCCCCTCGGGCGGCCACCGACATACTCCTTCCTCCTATATATACCCACATACCCCAAAAACATCCAGGGAGCCACCGAAAAAATATTTCCGCCATCGTAACCTTCTGTATCCACGAGATCCCATCTTGGAGCCTTCGTCGGCGCATCGTCGGAGGGGGATCGACCATGGAGCGCTTCTACATCAACACCATAGCCCTTCCGATGAGTTTTGAGTAGTTTACCACAGACCTTTGGGTCCATAGTTATTAGCTAGATGGCTTATTCTCTATTTTTGGATCTCAATACCATGTTCTCCCCCTCTCTTGTGGAGATTTATTTGATGTAACTCTTTTTGCGGTGTGTTTGTCGAGATCCGATGAATTGTGGGTTTATGATCAAGTTTATCTATGAGAAATATTTGAATCTCCTCTGAATTATTTTATGTATGATTGAGTTATCTTTGCAAGTCTCTTCGAATTATTGGTTTGGTTTGGCCTACTAGATTGATCTTTCTTGCCATGGGAGAAGTGCTTAGCTTTGGGTTCAATCTTGCGGTGTCCTTTCCCAGTGACAGCAGGGGCAGCAAGGCACATATTGTATTGTTGCCATCGAGAATAAAAAGATGGGGTTTATATCATATTGCATGAGTTTATCCCTCTACATCATGTCATCTTTCTTAAAGCATTACTCTATTCTTATGAACTTAATACTCTAGATGCATGCTGGATAGCGGTCGATGTGTGGAGTAATAGTAGTAGATGCAGGCAGGAGTCGGTCTACTTGTCACAGACGTGATGCCTATATACATGATCATGCCTAGATAATGTCATAATTATTTGCTTTTCTATGAATTGCTCGACAGTAATTTGTTCACCCACCGTAATACTTATGCTATCTTGAGAGAAGCCTCTAGAACCTATGGCCCCCGGGTCTATCTTTTATCATATAAGCTTTCAATCTACTTTTATTTGCATCTTTACTTTTCCGATCTATATCATAAAATACCAAAAATATATTTATCTTATCATATTATCTCTATCAGATCTCACTTCCGCAAGTGGCCTGAAGGAATTGACAACCCCTTTATCGCGTTGGTTGCGAGTTCTTTGTTTGTTTGTGTAGGTGCGTGGGACTTTTGAGGAGCCTCCTACTAGATTGATACCTTGGTTCTCAAAAACTGAGGGAAATACTTATGCTACTTTGTTGCATCACCCTTTCCTCTTCAAGGAAAACCAACGCAAGCTCGAGACGTAGCAAGAAGGATTTCTGGCGCCGTTGCCAGGGAAGTCTTTGCTCAAGTCAAGACATACCAAGTACCCATCACAAACTCATCTTCCTCGCATTTACATTATTTGCCATTTGCCTCTCGTTTTCCTCTCCCCCACTTCACCCTTGCCGGTTTATTCGCCCTCCCTTTCCCAATCTCCTCTCTTTTCCGCTTGCCTTCTTCTTCCTCTCTCTTTCGCTTGCCTTTCTGTGTGCCTGCTTGCCCTCATGGCTTTGCCTAAGAACCCCGACCTTCATCTTAGAAGGATGGAAGAGATTGAATCAAACGTTAGAAGTTTTATGACTTCACAATTTGAGCATAATATTTTTTTCATAAAAGAACTTAAAGAACAAAAAAGTTTTATGGAGTTTATGAACAAAGAGCTTGATGATATGTCTAAGGAATTTTATGGTTTGAACTCCCAAATTATTCAGCTTGAAAATTCTATAGCTCAAATTTCTAATAAGCAAGCTACCTTAGTCAATAAGAGGGCTACCAAACTAGAAAAGTTAGGTGAAAATAATGATGAAGATCTTAAGTTATTGATGTGTCCCCTATTAGATCTTTGTTTTGCAATATGAATCTTAATAATAATGGGACAGGAGATGAGTCAACTTTAGTTAGAAGGCGTCCCAATAATTCGGAGTTTTTAGATCTTGATACTAAATTTCGTAAAAGTGGGATTGGAGAGGTCATGACTTTAAATAGAATTGAACCCACTATCTCAGATTTCGAGGAATTTGATTATGATAATTGTTCTTTAGAAAGTTGTATTTCCTTGTTGCAATCGGTTGTGAATTCTCCTCATGCTTATAGTCAAAATAAAGCTTTTACCAAAAATATCGTTGATGCCTTGATGCAATCTTTTGATGAAAAACTTAATTTGGAAGTTTCTATACCTAGAAAACTTAATGATGAGTGGGAACCTACTATAAAGATTAAAATTAAAGATCATGAGTGTTTTGCTTTGTGTGATTTGGGTGCTAGTGTTTCCACGATTCCGAAAACTTTATGTGATATTCTAGGTTTCCATGATCTTGATGATTGCTCTTTAAATTTGCACCTTGCGGATTCCACCATTAAAAAGCCAATGGGGAGAATCAATGATGTCCTTATTGTTGCAAATAGAAATTTGGTGCCCATTGATTTTATCGTTTTTGATATATATTGCAATCTTTCTTGCCCTATTATTCTTGGTAGACCTTTCCTTAGAACGATTGGCACGATTATTGATATGAAGGAAGGGAATATTAAATTCCAATTTCCATTAAGGAAAGGCATGGAGCACTTTCCAAGAAAGAAGATTAAATTACCTTATGAATCTATCATGCGAGCTACTTATGAATCAAGTGCCAAAGATGGCACTAGTTAGATCTATCTTCGCTTTTATGCCTAGCTAGGGGCGTTAAACGATAGCGCTAGATGGGAGGCAGCCCAATTTTATTTGTGTTCTTTGTTTTTTGTTCCTGTTTAGTAATACATTTTGCTTTTACTTTCTGTTTAGATGTGTTTTCATGTTTTATTTAGTGTTTGTGCCAAGTAGAACCTATAGGATAACCTATGGTATGAGTTAATTTGATTCTGCTGAAAAACAGAAACTTTGCGCTCACGAGAAAAAATTCAATAAATCACCGAAACGTGCTTTTTCGTTGATTATTTTTTCTGTAGATCAATAGACAAACTTCCTAGGACTTCCTATTTTGGTAGGATTTGTAACATTCCAGAAGTTTGCGTTAGTTACAGATTGCTACAGACTGTTCTGTTTTTGACAGATTCTGCCTTCCGTGTGCTGTTTGCTTATTTTTATGCATCTATGGCTAGTATTAAGTGGTATGAATCATAGAGAACTTGGAATAAAGTAGGTTTAACACCAATATAAATAAAGAATGAGTTCACTACAGTACCTTATGTGGTGGTTTTTCTTTCTTTCACTAACGGAGCTTATGAGATTTCCTGTTGAGTTTTGTGTTGTGAAGTTTTCAAGTTTTGGGTAAAGATTTGATGGACTATAGAATAAGGAGTGGCAAAAGCCTAAGCTTGGGGATGCCCATGGCACCCCAGGATATTCAAGAATAGCCAAAATCCTAATCTTGGGGATGCCCCGGGAAGGCATCCCCTCTTTCGTCTTCGTTCATTGGTAACTTTACTTGGAGCTATATTTTTATTCGCCACATGATATGTGTTTTGCTTGGAGCGTCGTGTATGATATTATCCTTTGCTTTTTAGTTTACCACAATCATCCTTGCTGTACACACCTTTTGGGAGAAGCCTACTTGATTGGAATTTATTAGAATACTCTATGTGCTTCACTTATATCTTTTGAGCTAGATAATTTTGCTCTAGTGCTTCACTTATATCTTTTAGAGCACGGCGGTGGATTAATTTTGAAGAAATTGTTGATCTCTCATGCTTAACTTATATTATTTTGAGAGTCTTTTAGAACATCATGGTATTTGCTATGGTTATAAAATTGGTCCTAGAATGGTAGGCATCCAAGTTGGGTATAATAAAGCCTATCATAGGAAGTGAATTGGATGCTATGATCAATTTGATACTTGATAATTGTTTTGAGATATGGAGGTAGTGATATTAGAGTCATGCTAGTTGGGTGATTATGAATTTAAAGAATACTTGTGTTGAAGTTAGCAAGTCCCGTAGCATGCATGTATGGTTAAAGTTGTGTAACAAATTTGAAACATGAAGTGTCCTTGGATTGTGCATCCTTATGAGTGGCGGTTGGGGACGAGCGATGGTATTTTCCTACCAATCTATCCCTCTAGGAGCATGCGCGTAGTGCTTGGTTTTTGATGACTTCTAAATTTTTGCAATAAGTATATGAGTTCTTTCGACTAATGTTGAGTCCATGGATTATAAGCACTCTCACCTTCCATCATTGCTAGCCTCTTCGGTACCGTGCATTGCCCTTTCTCACCTTGAGAGTTGGTGCATACTATGCCCGTGCATCCAAACCCCGTGATATGATACGCTCTATCACACATAAACTTCCTTATATCTTCCTCAAAACACCCACCATACCTACCTATTTATGGAATTTCCATAGCCATTCTGATATATATTGCCATGCAACTTTCCTATGTTCCGTTTATCATTATGACACGCATTACTATTGTCATATTGCCTTGCATGATCATGTAGTTGACATCGTATTTGTGGCAAAGCCACCATGCATAAATTTTCATACATGTCACTCTTGATTCATTGCCCATCCCGGTACACCGTCGGAGGCATTCATATAGAGTCATATCTTGTTCTAGTTTCGAGTTGTAATTCATGAGTTGTAAATATATAGAAGTGTGATGATCATCATTATTAGAGCATTGTCCCCAAAGAAGAAAAAAAGGAAGAAAGGCCAAAGAAAAAAAAGAAAGGCCAAAGAAAAAAAGGAAGGCCAAAGAAAAAAAGAAAAGAATAAAAGAATAAAAGAAAAAGGGGGCAATGTTACTATCTCTTTTCCACACTTGTGCTTCAAAGTAGCACCATGTTCTTCATATAGTGAGTCTCATATGTTGTCACTTTCATATACTTGTGGGAATTTTTCATTATAGAACTTGGCTTGTATATTCCTACAATGGGCTTCCTCAAATGCCCTAGGTCTTCGTGAGCAAGCAAGTTGGATGCACACCCACTAGTTTCTTTTGTTGAGCTTTCATACATTTATAGCTCTAGTGCATCCATTGCATGGCAATCCCTACTCCTCATGTTGACATCAATTGCTGGGCATCTCCATAGCCCGTTGATTATCCTTGTCAATGTGAGACTTTCTCCTTTTTTGTCTTCTCCACACAATCCCCGTCATTATTCTATTCCACCCATAGTGCTATATCCATGGCTCACGCTCATGTATTGCGTGAAAGTTGAAAAAGTTTGAGATTATTTAAGTACGAAACAATTGCTTGGCTTGTCATCGGGGTGTAGAATTTGGGAACATTTTTGTGTAACAAAAATGAAGCACAGCCTAACTATATGATTTTGTAGGGATGAACTTTCTTTAGCCATGTTATTTTGAGAAGACATGATTACCTTTATTAGTATGCTTGAAGTATTACTATTTCTTATGTCAATATGAACTTTTATTTTGAATCATTTGGATCTGAACATTCATGCCACAATAAAGAGAAATACATTGAGAATTATGCTAGGTAGCATTCCACATCAAAAATCCTGTTTTTATCATTTACCTACTCGAGGACGAGCAGGAATTAAGCTTGGGGATGCTTGATACGTCTCCAACTATCTATAATTTTTTATTGTTCCATGCTATTATATTACCTTCTTTGGATGTTTATGGGCTTTATTTTACACATTTATATCATTTTTGGGACTAACCTACTAACCGGAGGCCCAGCCCGTATTGCTGTTTTTTTGCCTATTTCAGTATTTGAAAGAAAAGGAATATCAAACGGAGTCCAAACGGAATGAAACCTTAGGGAGCGTGATTTTTGGAAAAAACGTGATCCAGAGGACTTAGAGTGCAAGCCAAGAAGCAGCTGACGCGACCACGAGGGTGGAGGGCGCGCCCACCCTGGGCCCCTCGGGCGGCCACCGACGTACTTCTTCCTCCTATATATACCCACATACCCCAAAAACATCCAGGGAGCCACCGAAAAAATATTTCCACCATCGTAACCTTCTGTATCCACGAGATCCCATCTTGGAGCCTTCGTCGGTGCACCGTCGGAGGGGGGATCGACCATGGAGCGCTTCTACATCAACACCATAGCCCTTCCGATGAGTTGTGAGTAGTTTACCACAGACCTTTGGGTCCATAGTTATTAGCTAGATGGCTTATTCTCTCTTTTTGGATCTCAATACCATGTTCTCCCCCTCTCTTGTGGAGATCTATTTGATGTAACTCTTTTTGCCGTGTGTTTGTCGAGATCCGATGAATTGTGGGTTTATGATCAAGTTTATCTATGAGAAATACTTGAATCTCCTCTGAATTCTTTTATGTATGATTGAGTTATCTTTGCAAGTCTATTCGAATTATCGGTTTGGTTTGGCCTACTAGATTGATCTTTCTTGCCATGGGAGAAGTGCTTAGATTTGGGTTCAATCTTGCGGTGTCCTTTCCCAGTGACAGCAGGGGCAGCAAGGCACGTATTGTATTGTTGCCGTCGAGGATAAAAAGATGGGGTTTATATCATATTGCATGAGTTTATCCCTCTACATCATGTCATCTTTCTTAAAGCATTACTCTATTCTTATGAACTTAATACTCTAGATGCATGCTGGATAGCGGTCGATGTGTGGAGTAATAGTAGTAGATGCAGGCAGGAGTCGGTCTACTTGTCACGAACGTGATGCCTATATACATGATCATGCCTAGATAATCTCATAATTATTCGCTTTTCTATGAATTGCTCGACAGTAATTTGTTCACCCACCATAATACTTATGCTATCTTGAGAGAAGCCTCTAGTGAAACCTATGGCCCCGAGGTCTATCTTTTATCATATAAGCTTTCAAACTACTTTTATTTGCATCTTTACTTTTCCAATCTATATATATCATAAAATACCAAAAATATATTTATCTTATCATATTATCCCTATCAGATCTCACTTTTGCAAGTGGCCGTGAAGGGATTGACAAACCCTTTATCACGTTGGTTGTGAGTTCTTTGTTTGTTTGTGTAGGTGCGTGGGACTTTTGAGGAGCCTCCTACTGGATTGATACCTTGGTTCTCAAAAACTGAGGGAAATACTTACGCTACTGTGCTGCATCACCCTTTCCTCTTCAAGGAAAACCAATGCAAGCTCGAGACGTAGCACATGTTCATCACATTCTTTTCTTTATAGCATGGACATATGGACTTTTATATGATTCAAAGCAATAGTCTAGTTTTGAGATGAAGACTTTAATACTCAAGCATACCAACAAGCAACGATGTCTTTCAAAATATCAACACTAAAACAAGTTATCCCTAGCCCATCATGCTCAATCATTGATCCATTCATGAAACACATTCAAATATTAGCTACACCCAATGCTCAAATACGATCATAGTGCCTCTTCGTTGGTGCTTTATAAGAGAAGATGGAGACTCAAATTCAAAATAAAAATTGCATAACTAAAAGAAAGGTCCTTCACGGAGGGAAGTATGGATTTGTAGAGGTGTGAGAGCTCAAAGATTAAATTGGGAGATAAAATTATTTTTGAGAGGCATACTTTTCCTACCAACTAAAACAACTTGGAGCATCCCAACACTTTCCATGCTAGATACATCATAGGCGGTTCCCAAGTGGAAAATAAAGTGTATTCCTTTTTCCACCATAACTTTCACTTTCCATGGCTAACCGTATCCACGGGTGCCTTCCATACCAACACTTCCAAGGAATATATTATTTGACAACATAAAGTAAATTCATTTATTCATTTCTGGACTGGGCATCCCTAGTATCTTTGCCGTACTCTCGTGTAATGACAAGTGAATAAACACTCATCCTGATAATAACACATCTAGCATGGAAAATATTGGCTACCCTTTACCGCCTCATGAGTAGTAGAGCACACAAAAGAGAAATTTATTTTGAACATTAGAGATGACACATGCAAATTTTCTTAGCACGGCATGGAAGTACCGCATATAGGTAGGTATAGTGGACTCATAAGGCAAAACTAGTTTAAAGGGTTTTGGATGCACAAGTAGTGATCATACTTAGTGCAAAATGAAGGCTAGCAAAAAGATTGGGCAGCGACCAACCAAAAAGCGAAAAATATCATACCCAAGCATTAAGCATAAGTAACACCGAATAATGCACCATAAGTAGGATATAAACTTCATTGCATAACTATTGACTTTCGTGCTTGCATAGGGAATCACAAACCTTAACATCAATATTCTTACTAAAGCCCAATTACTCATCAACATGACTCACATATCATATCGTCATATCTCAAAACCATTACTAAGAATCAAGTGTATTTTGTCCAATAATCTTCATGAAAGTTTTTATTATATCCTCCTTGGATATCTACCACTTTGGGACTATTTTCATATGTTGCTTTTGATAAGCTCAAACAAATATAAGTGAAGATCATGAGCATAATTTTTTTTCTTTCTCTCAAAATAATCTAAGTAAAGCAAGAGAGAATTTCTTAAAAATTTAATAACTCCCAAATAAATTTAAGTGAAGCATGAGAGCATTTCTTCAAAATTAACAAAGCACGTCGTGCTCAAAAAGATATAAGTGAAGCACTAGAGCAAATACATGGCTCTAAAAATTGAAGTGAAGCATAGGAGCAAGCATAGCATAATTTTTGGCTTTCTAAAAAGGGTGTGTCCAGCAAGGATTCAACACTTAAAACACAAAGCAAAACAAGCAAAGTCTCATATCATATTAGACGCTCCAAGAAAAACTCATATCATGTGACGAATAAAAATATAGTTTCAAGTAAAATACCGATGGTTGTTAGAAGAAAGTGGGAATGCCACTCGGGGGCATCCCCAAGCTTAGTTTCTTGCTACTTCTTTGAATATTATCTTGGGGTGCCTCGGGCAGCCCCAATCTTAGCCTTTTGCTTGTCCTTATTCCTTCATCCATCGTAAGATAAGCCAAAACTTGAAAACTTCAATCACACAAAACTCAAACTAAACCTTCATGAGATCCTTTAGTATAAGAAACCAAACAACTACTATAAGTACTGTAGAAAACCTATTCTTATTTGTTTTTACATTATATATACTGTATTCCAACTTTTCTAGGGAAAAACTCATCAAATAAAACCATAGAATCATCAAAACAAGCACAGAACGCAAAGAAAACTGAATCTGCCAAAAAACAGAACAGTCTGTAGCAATATGAAAATTCCGAATACTTATGTAACTCCAAAAATTATGAAATAAGTTGGCGGACATGAGGAATTTCTCTATTAATCCTCTGCAAAATGAATCAACTTAAAAGCACTCCTCTGTAAAAAATGACAACGAATCTCGCGAGCGCAAAAGTTTCTGTCTTTCAGCAAGATCAAATAAACTTCCACCCAAGTCTTCCCAAAGGCATTGCTTGGCACAAACACTAATTAAGACACAAAAACACAATCATAAAAGTATCATAATTGTGCTAAAACTCGAGAACAGAAAGCAAAAAGCAAAAATAGGTTTTATTCATTGGGTAGCCTCCCAACAAGCGCTATTGTTTTACGCCCCTAGCTAGGCATAACATGTAGGATCTAAGTTTTGTCATCTTTGGTTCTGGATCCATAAGATTCTCTAATGATTGATTCATATGGTGGCCTAATTCTTGTTCTAGAGAAGTGAACCATTCCCTTCCTTAGTGGAAACTGGAATTTAATATTGCCTTCTTTCATATCAATCACGGCACCAATAGTATGCAAAAATAGTCTACCAAGAATAATTGGACAAGATGGATTGCAATCAATATCAAGAACAATAAAATCTATGGGCACATAATTCCTATTTTCAAGAATAAGAACATCATTAATTCATCCCATAGGCTTTTTAATAGTAGAATCCGCTAAGTGCAAATTTAAAGAGCATTCTTCAATATCAGTAAGACCAAGCACGTCACATAAAGATTTTGGAATTGTAAAAAACACTAGCACCCAAGTCACACAAAGCAAAACACTCATAATTTCTAATCTTGACTTTGATGGTAGGTTCCCATTCATCATGTAATTTTCTAAGAATTGAAACTTCTAATTCCAACTTTTCTTCAAAAGCTTTCATCATAGCATCAACAATATGTTTAGTAAAAGCTTTATTTTGTTCATAAGCATGGGGTGAATTTATCATGGATTGAAACAAAGAAATACAAACAACCAAAGAGAAACTATCATAATTAAAGTCTTTGTAATACAATATAGTGGGCACATCACTAGTTAAAGTCTTGACCTCTTCAAACCCACTTTTATCAATTTTATCAACAAGATTTTCACCCTCCGAATCTAGGGACGCCTTCTAACTAAAGTTAACTCTTCTACAGTCCCTTTTTCATCAATCTTAAATTTACTAAACAAAGAATCAATAGAAGAAACATCAATCACGTTAAGATCTTCATCACTTTTATGATAGTAATCACTAGAAAACTCCTTTTCTGAAAATTCTCTTTTAGCCCTAAGCATAGCAGGTTTTTTCTTACTTTCATCCATAGAAACATTGGCACAAAAAATTTCATCTTGAGAGTTTCTACATCATGAGAAATCCTATCAACACTTCTAGAAAGAACATCAAATTTATTCAACTTTTCTTCTACCGAAGTGTTGAAAGCTTTTTGCATATTCATAAATTCTTTAATATTGCTCTCAAGATCAGAGGTGTTTCTATTATTATTGTAGGTGGGATTACCATAGGAATTACCATAATTATTAGAGGAATTACTAGAGAAAGGCCTAGGATTAAAATTACCTCTATAAGCATTGTTGTTGAAATAATTTCGTGAGACAAAATTCACATCTATGGCATCACTATTTTGCTCAATCAAAGTAGACAAAGGCACATCACTAAGATCAATAGGAGCACTTTTATTAGCAACCAACTTCATAAGAGCATCAACTTTTTCACTTAAAGAATTTAGTTCTTCTACCGAATTGACTTTTTTACTAGTAGGAGCTCTTTCGGTATGCCATTGCGAGTAATTTTCCATAATATTGTCTAGTGATGTCTACTACACAACCTTCTTCTTGTAGACGTTGTTGGGCCTACAAGTGCACAGGTTTGTAGGACAGTAGCAAATTCCCCTCAAGTGGATGACCTAAGGTTTATCAATCCGTAGGAGGCGTAGGATGAAGATGGTCTCTCTCAAGCAACCCTGCAACCAAATAACAAAGAGTCTCTTGTGTCCCCAACACACCCAATACAATGGTAAATTGTGTAGGTGCACTAGTTTGGCGAAGAGATGAAGATACAAGTGCAAAATAGATGTTAGATGCTTGAGACTTATTGAAATATTATCTTGGGGTGCCTTGGTCATCCCCAAGCTTGAACTTTTGTGTCTCCTTAATTCCTCTCATATCATGGTTTCTCTTTTTATCAAAAGCTTCATTCACAATAAACGCAACAAGAACTCGTGAGATAGGTTAGTATAAACCAATGCAAAACCTTATCATCTTCTACTGTAACAAATCACTAACATTATTATTCAACATTGAATACTAAATGCCTCTGCATATTTAATACTCCTATCATCAAATAGAATCATTAAACAAGCAAACATATGCAAACAATGCAAACATAACAGCAATCTGTCAAAACAGTATAGTCTGTAAAGAATGCAAGAGTATCAATACTTCCCTGACTCCAAAAATTATGAAATAAAATTCCCGCTGTAATAAATTTATCAGAGCTCAATATTAAAAAAGATTAAATGTCATACCATTCTCTGACTTTTCTAGGGAATTTTTACAACAGTGGTAAACTTTCTGTTTTCAAACAGCAACATGTATACTAGCAAAATAAGCATGGCAAAGGCTATCCTTGACCTTTTTTATTGAAACTAAAGATGCAAAACATTACTATAACTAACATAATTAAAACACTAACAAAATAAAATGACGCTCCAAGCAAAACACATATCATGTGGTGAATAAAAATATAGCTCCAAGTAAAGTTACCGATGAACGAGGACGAAAGAGGGGATGCCTTCCGGGGCATCCCCAAGCTTAGGCTCTTGGTTGTCCTTGAATATTACCTTGGGGTGCCTTGGGAATCCCCAAGCTTAGTCTATTTTCAATCCTTATTCCATAGTCCATCGAATCTTTACCCAAAACTTGAAAACTTCAACCACACAAAACTCAAAAACAAAACTCGTAAGCTCCATTAGTATAAGAAAATAAAACCACCACTTAGGTACTGTAATGAACTCATTCTAAATTCATATTGGTGTAATATCTACTGTAATCCAACTTATCTATGGTTCATACCACTTAATACTAGCCATAAATTCATCAAAATAAGCAAACAACACATAGAAAACAGAATCTGTCAAAAATAGAACAGTCTGTAGTAATCTGTATCAAACGTATACTTATGGAATCCAAACAATTATGAACTAAACTGATGGACCTGAGTAATTTGTCCATTAATCACCTGAAAAAAGAATCAACCTAAAAGCACTCTCCAGTAAACAATGGCAGCTATTCTCGTGAGCGCTAAAGTTTCTGTTTTTGACAGCAAGATCACATAAACTTCACCCAAGTCTTCCCAAAGGTTCTACTTGGCACTTTATTGAAACAAAAGCAATAAAACATGATTACTACAGTATCATAGTCATGTGGGCACACAGAAACTGTAAGGGTAAATATTGGGTTGTCTCCCAACAAGCGCTTTTCTTTAATGCCTTTCAAGCTAGGCATGATGATGGCAATGATGCTCACATAAAAGATAAGAATTGAAACATAACGGGAGCATCATGAAGCATATGACTAGCACATTTAAGCCTAACCCACTTCCTATGCATAGGGATTTTGTGAGCAAACAACTTATGGGAACAATAATCAACTAGCGTAGGAAGGTAAAACAAGCATAGCTTCAGAATTTTCAACACATAGAGAGGAAACTTGATATTATTGCAATTCCTACAAGCATATATTCCTCCCTCATAATAATTTTCAGTAGCATCATGAATGAATTCAACAATATAACCAGAACCTAAAGCATTCTTTTCATGATCTACTAGCATAGAAAATTTACTATTCTCCACATAAGCAAAATTCTTCTCATGAATAGTGGGAGCAAACTCAACAAAATGATTATCATGTGAGGTATAATCCAATTGAAAACTAAAACCATGATGACAAGTTTCATGGTTATCATTATTCCTAATAGCATACAAGTCATCACAATAATCATCATAGATAGCAACTTCGTTCTCAAAATCAATTGGAACCTCTTCCGAAATAGTGGAATCATCACTAAATAAAGTTGACACTCTTCCAAATCCACTTTCATGTTCATCACAATAAGATTCAACATCCTCCAAAATAGTGGGATCACTACTTCCTAAAGTTGACACTATTCCAAACCCACTTTCATCAATATAATCATCATAAATAGGAAGCATGTTTTCATCATAATAAATATTCTCATCAAAACTTGGGGGACAAAAAATATCATATTCATCAAACATAGCATCCCCAAGCTTGTGGCTTTGCATATCATTAGCATCATGGATATTCAAGGAATTCATACTAACAACATTCCAATCATGCTCATCATACAAAGATATAGTACCAAACATTCTAATGCATTCTTCTTCTAGAACTTGAGCACAATTTTCCCTTCCATCATTCTCATGAAAGATATTAAAAAGACGAAGCGTATGAGACAAACTTAACTACATTTTTTTGTAGTTTTCTTTTATAAACTAAACTAGTGATAAAAAAAGAAACCAAAAGATTTGATTGCAAGATCTAAAGATATACCTTCAAGCGCTAGCCTCCCTGGCAACGGCGCTAGAAAAGAGCTTGATGTCTACTACACAACCTTCTTCTTGTAGACGTTGCAAGTGCACAGGTTTGTAGGACAGTAGCAAATTTCCCTCAAGTGGATGACCTAAGGTTTATCAATCCGCAGGAGGCGTAGGATAAGATGGTCTCTCTCAAGCAACCCTGCAACCAAATAACAAAGAGTCAGTTGTGTCCCCAACACACCCAATACAATGGTAAATTGTATAGGTGCACTAGTTCGGCGAAGAGATGAAGATACAAGTGCAAAATAGATAGTAGATATAGGTTTTTGTAATCTGAAATTATAAAAACAGCAAGGTAGCGAGCGATAAAAGTGAGCGTAAACGGTATTGCAATGATAGGAAACAAGGCCTAGGGTTCATACTTTCACTAGTGCAAGTTCTCTCAACAATAATAACATAGATAGATCATATAACAAGCCCTCAACATGCAACAAAGAGTCACTCCAAAGACACTAATAGCGGAGAACGAACGAAGAGATTATGGTAGGGTACGAAACCACCTCAAAGTTATTCTTTCGGATCAATCTATTCAAGAGTTCTTACTAGAAGAACACCTTAAGACACAAATCAACCAAAACTCTAATGTCACCTAGATACTCCATTGTCACCTCAAGTATCCGTGGGCATGATTATACGATATGCATCACACAATCTCAGATTCATCTATTCAACCAACACAAAGTACTTCAAAGAGTGCCCCAAAGTTTCTACTGGAGAGTCAAGAACGTGTGCCAACCCCTATGCATAGGTTCATGAGCGGAACCCGCAAGTTGGTCACCAAAACATACATCAAGAGGCACATGATATCCCATTGTCACCATAGATAAGCACGGCAAGACATACATCAAGTGTTCTCATAAAAGACTCAATCTGATAAGATAACTTCAAAGGGGAAACTCAATTCATCACAAGAGAGTAGAGGGGGAGAAACATCATAAGATCGAACTACAATAGCAAAGCTCGGGATACATCAAGATTGTGCCATAGAGGGAACACGAGAGAGAACACGAGAGAGAGAGAGATCAAACACATAGCTACTGGTACATACCCTCAGCCTCGAGGGTGAACTACTCCCTCCTCGTCATGGAGAGCGCCGGGATGATGAAGATGGCCACTGGTGAAGGATCCCCCCTACGGCAGGGTGCCCGGAAGGTCTCCTGAGAGGTTTTTGGTGGCTACAGAGGCTTGCGGCGGCGGAACTCCCGATCTATATTCTCCGTGGATGTTTTTAGGGTACGTGGTTCTATATAGGCGAAAGAAGTCGGTCGGGGGGTGCTCGAGGGGTCCACGAGACAGGGGGCGCGCCCAGTAGGGGGCGCCCTCCTATCTAGTGGGCTCCTCGAGGATCTTCTGACTTCATCTCCAAGCCTCCAGGATGATAATCTTCCAAAAAATCATGATGCTGAAGGTTTCATTCCGTTTGGACTCCGTTTGATATCCCTTTTCTTCGAAATACTAAAACAGGCAATAAAACAGCAATATGGGTTGGGCCTCCGGTTAGTAGGTTAGTCCCAAAAGTAATATAAAAGTGTATAATAAAGCCCATAATCATTCAAAACAGATAATAAAATAGCATGAATGCTTCATAAATTATAGATACGTTGGAGACGTATCATCTAGCAATTTAGAAGCTTCACCCAAATTAATTTCCATAAAAGTACCCCCCCCCCCCGTGGCGGAATCTAAACGATTACGAGAAACAAAATTCAATCTCGCATAAAAAATTTGTATGATCGTCCAAAGATTTAACCCATGAGTTGGGCAATTCCTTAGCATCAATTTCATCCTTTCCCAAGATTGTGCAACATACTCATGTTCAAGTTGCTTGAAATTCATGATCTAGGTTATAAGGGAAATATTTTTTGCGGGCGGAAAATACTTAGTGATAATAGCATCTTTGCACTTGTTCCAAGAATCTATAGTATTGCGAGGCAAAGAAGAAAACTAAATTTTTGCACAATCTCTCAAAGAAAATGGAAATAATTTCAAGTTCACAACATCATTGTCCACATCTTATTTCTTTTGGATATCGCATAATTCCACGAATGTGTTAAGATGGGACGCGGCATCCTCATTAGGAGTACCGGCAAATTGATCTTTCATGACAAGATTCAATACAGCAGTATTAATATCACAAGACTCTGCACTAGTGGTGGGAGGAGCAATCAGAGTGCTAATAAAATCATTGTTGTTGGTATTTGAGAAATCACACAACTTGGTGTTCTCTTGAGTCATGATGACTATGCAACAAGATTGCACTCAAAAACAGATCTGACAAGAAAACGGTGAACGAAAAAGAGGGTGAATAAAACGGCAAATTTTTGTGAAGTGGGGAGAGGAAAACGAGAGGCAAATGGCAAATAATGTAAATTGCAAGGAGATGAGATTTGTGATTAGGAACCTGGTTGATGTTGAAGATCCTTCCCGGCAACGGTGCCAGAAATTCCTTTTGATGTCTGCTAGAACTGCGTCGGCATTTCCCCAAAGAGGAAGGGATGAGCAGTATAGCAACGGTAGGTATTTCCCTCAGTGATGAGACCAAGGTTATCGAACCAGTAGGATAACCTCCTCACACCACGTACACAGCACCTGCACACAAATAGCAAATACTCACAACTCGACATGTTAAAGGGGTTGTCAATCCCTTTCCGGTACGGCGTCTCAAGTAGGCAAATAACGTGAGGTAAAAAGTGGTAGATAGGATAAATAGATCATGGAACAAATAAATTGCAGCAAGGTATTTTTGTATTTTTGGTTTAATAGATCTGAAAATAAATGCAATAAAAGTGGATTGCAAAGGCAAATATGATGAAAAGAGACACGGGGGTCGTAGGTTTCACTAGTGGCTTCTCTCGAGAAAAATAGCGAACGGTGGGAAAACAACTATTGATGGGCAATTGATAGAACCTCAAACAATCATGACGATATCCAGGCAATGATCATTATATAGGCATCACGTCCAAGATTAGTAGACCGACTCCTGCCTGCACCTACTACTATTACTCCACACATCGACCGCTATCCACCATGCATCTAGTGTATTAAGTTCATGAGAAAACAGAGTAGTGCAATAAGAACGATGACATGATGTAGACGAGATCCGTTTATATAATGCGGCAGATATATATCTCATCTTGTTATCCTTAGTAGCAACGGTACATACGTGCCCGTTCCCATTCTGTCACTCGGATTAAGCACTGTAAGATCAAACCCACTACAAATCACCTCTTCCAATTGCAAGATAAATAGATCAAGTTGGCCAAACAAAACCCAAATATCAGAGAAGAAATACGAGGCTATAAGCAATCATGCATATAAGAGATCAAAGAAAACTCAAACAACTTTCATGGATAAAAACATAGATCTGATCATAAATTCAAAGTTCATCATATCCCAACAAACACACCACCAAAAGACTTATATCATATGGATCTCCAAGAGACCATTGTATTGATAAACAAGAGAGAGATAGAGAGGAATCCATCTAGCTACTAACTATGGGCCCGTTGGTCTACAAAGAACTACTCACGCATCATAGGAGAGGTACGAATGGAAGTGGTGAACCCCTCCATGACGGTGTCTAGATTGGATCTATTGGTTATGGACTCTGCGGTGGCTGGATCAATATTTCGTCGACTCCCCTAGGGTTTCTGGAATACTTGGGTATTTATAGAGCAAAGAGGCGGTTCGGGGGGCACCCGAGGTGGGCACAACCCCCCAGGGTGCGCATGTGCATCCTGGCGCACCCTGGTGGGTACTGCTCACCTCGAGCAGCCCCTCGGGTGCTTCCTTGTCCATTGGCTATCTTCTGGCCCAAAAATATTCTCCAGGAGTTGTGTTGCATTTGAACTCCGTTTGATACTGATTTCCTGCAATGTAAAAAACATGCAGAAAACAGGAACTCGCACTGGGCACTATGTCAATAGGTTAGTACCAAAAATGATGTAAAATGATTGTAAAACATCCAAGAATGATAATATAACAGCATGGAACAATCAAAAATTATAGATACGTTGGAGACGTGGCAAGCTTCAGGAGGTGCAACAGAGCCGAGAGTTACCTTCAAAGTCAGGTTCTGTCATTTCGTCGTTAGCTCGCAATTTTCAGCCTACATGATACTATCCACAGGATAGAGAGGAGCCGTGAAATCAGGCTGAATGAGCTCCGTGGAAGCCATACTACTTCTCCGCTGAGATGGTGGGGTAGCTTCTAGGGCAGTGCCGAAGCAAGGATCTTCTTGCCACTGAGATGGTTGGCCGGTAGCTCGCTGGCTCTCAAGTTCCTCTAGCGCTGCTATTCTTGCATTGAGCTTCTGCATTTTGCTCGCTTTTGCTTTCCTCTTTCTCTCTCGGGTTCTCTAATCACCGTCGCTGGAAAACCTATGCACCCACGAAACGGAGCCTGGTGTGCCTTGTGTTCGTCCAGGGTGCTCAGGATTTCCGAGGGCCTTTGTCAACTCATCCTTCTCCCTCTAGGGAATGAACGTCCCTTCCTGTGCTTCCCTGATATATTTATGAAGCTTCTTGATGGGTATTGCAAGTTGCTCTTTCGTCCAAACGCACTCCGCTGTTTCTGGGTCCAAAGTTCCCCCAACCCCGGAGAATGAAGTCCTTGCATGGTCTAACCAGTTCAATGTCGCTGGTTGGACCCCTTTAGCAAGAAGGTCTTGCTCACCTTTGTCCCACAACGGTCGGGCTTTGTAGCAGCCACCTGACCCTGTGTGATGGTGATACTTCTTGTTTGCAGCATTATTCTTGTTTGTCGCTGACCTTTTCAGACCCTTCTGCGATTTCTTGTAGGCCACAAATGCGGACCAGTGATCTCTTATATTCTCATATCGACCGGTGAATTATAAGTCTTCCCTTTGTTGACAAACTTTGTGTTCAAATCTTTCTTCCAGTTCCTGAATAGATCTGCCATCTTCCTAAGAGCAAACGCCTTAAACTTTGGCTCCATAATAGGGTTATTCTGATCATCCTATGGCGTGAGGCTCAAATTTGTCATCAGCGAGGTCCAAAGATCACCTTTCAGTCTATCCTGGACATAAGAAACTTTAGGGTTGTCCTTACTCTTATTCCATTGTTGGATGCTTATCGGGACATTGTCCCTAACAATAGCTCCACACTAAGATACAAATGTTCCCTTGGTCTTCTTGGGAGCAATCGGTTGGCCATCATCCGCAATTTCTATGATCGTAAACTTTTCAGCCAAGCGCAACCTTTTCTTCGGGTCTCGTCTCCTTACGAAAGTTTGGTTTGATCCGGAGGGCTATAAAAGAAGAAAGAAGCATTAATATATGTACATACCAAAAAAATTAATGCATCAAGTCAGCACAAGCTTAATTAATATATATACCTCGCCAGACTTTGCAACAGCTCCCTCCTCCATTTGGTCACCGGAATCGTCATCATGATCTCCTTACTCCACCATTCGATCATCGTAGCCATCATCATCTCCTTCCTCCTCTGTTGCTGGATTACCAGAGTCGTCATCCTCTCCTTCCTGGCCATCCATGTCATTGAGAAACGACAAGGGATCAGCTCCGCCGCGGATTATGTCCCCCAACAACTCTTCTTGTTCCAAGTCTTTGTCCATGGTTTCTGCAAATATTACAACATGGCAATATATGCAAACATGAGAGATGGATATATTAATGGCAAACATAGACCTATATCTAATCACAACAAGGAATCATATGCATATATGAGTAATGGATTAGTTGCGAACCGCCTCTCTCATGCATGTCCGACGTCCCCCCTCATGTCGAAGTTATCGGGCGGGGTTATACTTTCAGGAGAGGACACTTTGCAAAAAATAATTGCTATTTAGGGAGGGGGTAGATCAACAACGCTCTTTCTTCTAGAGTTTGGGAAGCCTCAAGACTTGGTAAATTTGGGTGGCCTGGGCAACGCTTCCAGGGTTTGGGGTGGCCTCGACAATGCTTCTAGGGTTTGGGGTGGCCTCGACAATGCTCTTTTAACTTGGTAAATTTGGGTGGCTTCAACAACTCTTCTGGGGTTTGGGGTACGGTGGCCTCGACAACGCTTCTAGGGCTTGGGGTGGCCTCGACAACGCTTCTAGGGTTTGGGGTGGCCTCAACAACCCTTCTAGGGTTTCTGGTGGCCTCGACAACGCTTTTTCAGTCCCGGTTGGTGGACTCGAGAATTGGCCGGGTGAGAGGGGGTTGATCAACGTCCCCCCATGTCGAAGTTACTTGAGTACAAGAGCTCCGATCGAGACGATTCTGGATCCGTTGGAAAGCTCTCGGGGAGTCGATGCCAACGTGATGATAGGGGGCCGGGGTGCTCCCGTGGCGTTGTTGATAGATAGAGTCGATGCCAATGTGATGATAAAGCGGATGCCAACATTTTCATTTAACAGAAAAAATACCTTCAAAAAAAAGACTTGCTTCACAGCGGGTGCTCGGTGCGACGTGGACTCGGTGGAGAAACTTTATGAAAATGCGGTGGTGGCTGGGTCGGGCGGTTTTCTTTTCCTTCTTCAGTTTTTCCTTTGTTTTTTCCTTATATGCTTGTTTTTGTTTTCACTCTACATTTTTGTACATATGAAAAACAATGAAGTTTGTATACAAAAGTGAACATATACATCTCATAGATGAACATATACACATGAAAATTTATCTATCTATTTTACTCATCTCATACATGAACATATATACACATATACATCTCATAAACATATACATGAACATATACACGTATACAAGAAAAAATAGAGCATGGTGCTGCTGCCGACCATGGAGCAGCGGCGACAGGGAGCATGGGACCATGGGAAGGGGGGCTCACTGTGGGGGGGGCAGCGATGGCTTGATTACTATCGAGGACGGCAGGCCGGGGGGGCATGCACGCGGCTACAGGGAGGAGAGCACGTCTGCGAGGGATTGGGGAGGAGCGACAGCGCGCGCGGCAACAGGAAGGAGAGCGCGTCGGCGAGGGCTCGGGGAGGAGAGCGCGTCAGCACGGGCGAGGGCGAGGGCGCATTGTTGAGGGCGAGGGAGCGTCGGCGAGGGCTCGGAGGAGAGCGCGTCAACAAGGGCGAGGGCGCGGTCCGGCAGCCTGGTGGCGTCTTGGAGTTCGGCGCGGCGTCGGGGGGAAGAAGAACTGGGATTGGAAAATGCGAAGTGTTGGCTTATATAGCAGAGGGTTTAGTCCCGGTTGGTGGCACCAACTAGGACCAATGCCCACCTTTAGTCCCGGTTCGTGCCACCAACAGGGACCAACGGTCTGTTTTCGGCATCCCAAAGGCCGGGAAGCAGAGCCCTTTGGTCCCGGTTGGTTTCACAAACTGGGACTAAAGGTGGGCATTGGTCTAGGTTGGTGCCACCAACCGGGACCAAAGGTGGGTATTGGTCCCGGCTGGTGCCATCAACCGGGACAAAAGGGTGGTGCTGCCCGCTGCCTAAAGTTTAGTCCCACTTCACTAGCTGAGAGGGGTTCGGAGTGGTTTATAAGCCCAACTATCGCTGCCCTCTTGAGCTCCTCTCAAATGCACACTTTAGGGCCTAAACACTCTGTATCTACCAATGGGCTTACTGGGCCGTCTACGGGCCTGAATCCTGGCCCAACTAGCTGGTTGGGTTTCTCGTCGTATTTAAGTCGTGGTGGCCCAGTAGGTGGCATTTTTTTAAAAAAATCATTTTTTGTTTTATTTATTTTATTTTGTTTCTACTTGAACCTAAATACTTATAGTTTTTCAGTGATTCTTTTTGCTTTTACGTCACAAAAATTATAAACTTTCTGTTAGTGCCATTACTTTTCAAATTTGAATTCTTTGAAATTTGTGGGAATCACTAGTTTGTGAATAACTTTACTATAAAAATAGATTTTTGAGTGATTCTTTTTCCTGCTATTTAATATTACTTTGTTTTATCATTATATTCAATTTGGTAGTTTTTAGGTTATTTAAATGTCTGTTTTAATCAAAAGTAGATTTTGTTATTTTACTTTGCTATTAAAGTTTCTAACAAAAAATTCTTTATGAAAATTCTTTTTGCTATTAATGTTTTGAACAAAAAATACTTTGATAATTTTAGTTGCATAAATTTTATATAATTTTAGTTTCAAAAATACTAGAGGTTTATAAAATATTTTAAGTTGATTCCTTTTGCTATCAGAGTTTTATAAAAAAACTTTTTAGTTGATTCTTTTTACTCTTGAATATTATAGTTTTGTTTTAGTACATCATAACATAATGTTTTAATTGATTATTTTTAGTTTATTATTTTTTCTATTAGTTCATTCTTTGAGCTAAATGACCCTGAAATTGAAAAGCACTACAAATGAACTCTGAAAAGGTTGAAAGTTGGCATGGTATCATAATTTCACCCACATAGCATGTGCTGAAAAGTTGAGAGAGTTACGGGAAAAGCTGGATGCATTTCGTGTACAAAATGGACAATCTCTTTCGAAGTATCAGGGTTTCATACGAAAACTCGTTTGTTACAAAGGGATGTCATTTTTTTTAACTTATTTGAACTCCAGATTTTTGTGTGTTCAAAATGAACCAGTCAAAGCCACATCATCAATTTTCAACCCTTTCTGACTTCATTTGGTATTTTTCTTGCATTTATTGATTTTTTTAGCTAAATGACCCTGAAAATGAAAAGCACTACAAATGAACTATGAAAAGGTTGAAAGTTTGCATGGTCTCAGCATTTCACCCACATAGAATGTGATAAAAAGTTGAGAGGGTTGCGACAAAAGATGGATGAACTTCGTGTACAAAACGGACAATCTCTTTCGAAGTATCAGGGTTTCGGATGAAACCTCATCTGTTACAAAGGGATATCATTTTTTTGAACTTATTTCAACTCCAGACTTTTCGTGTGTTCAAAATGCACCATTAAAAGCCACATCATCAATTTTTAACCCTTTCTGACTTCATTTGGTATTTTTCATGCATTTACTAAAAAAATTAGCTAAAGGACCCTGAAATTGAAAAGCACTACGAATGAACTCTAAAAAGGTTGAAAGTTGGCATGGTATCATCATTTCCCCCACATAGCATGTGCTAAAAAGTTGAGAGGGTTACGGTAAAAGATGGATGCACTTCGTGTACAAAATGGACAATCTCTTTCGAAGTATCAGTGTTCCGGACGAAAACTCATCTGTTACAAAGGGATTTTATTTTTGAACTTATTTGAACTCTAGACTTTTTGTGTGTTCAAAATGCACCATTCAAAGCCACATCATCAATTTTCAACCCTTTCTGACTTCATTTCGTATTTTTCATGCATTTACTGATTTTTTTAGCTAAATGACCCTAAAATTGAAAAGCACTACAAATGAACTCTGAAAAGCTTGAAAGTTGGCATGGTATCATCATTGCACCCACATAGCATGTGATAAAAAGTTGAGAGGTTACGGCAAAAGATGGATGCACTTCGTGTACAAAATGGACAATCTCTTTCGAAGTATGAGTGTTTTGGACGAAAACTCATCTATTACAAAGGGATTTCTTTTTTTGAACTTATTTGAACTCCAGACTTTTTGTGTGTTCAAAATGCAACATTCAAAGCCACATCATCAATTTTCAACCCTTTCTGACTTCATTTCATATTTTTCATGCATTTACTGATTTTTTTAGCTAAATGACCCTGAAATTGAAAAGTACTACAAATGAACTCTGAAAAGGTTGAAAGTTTGTATGGTATCGTCATTTCACCCACATAGCATGTGCTAAAAAGTTGGGAGGGTTACGGCAAAAGCTGGATGCATTTCGTGTACAAAATGGACAATCTCTTTCGAAGTATTAGGGTTTCGGACGAAAACTCATCTGTTACAAAGGGATTTCACTTTCTTGAACTTATTTGAGCTCCAGACTTTTTATGTGTTCAAAAGGCACCATTCAAAGCCACATCATCAATTTTCAACCCTTTCTCACTTCATTTGGTATTTTTATGTATTTACTGATTTTTTGAGCTAAATGACCCTAAAATTGAAAAGCACTACAAATGAACTCTGAAAAGGTTGAAAGTTGGCATGCTATTATCATTTCACCCACATAGAATGTGCTAAAAAGTTGAGAGGGTTATAGCAAAATTTGGATGCACTTCATGTACAAAATGGACAATCTCTTTCGAAGTATCAAGGTTTCATATGAAAACTCATCTGTTACAAAAGGCATTTCATTTCTTCACATGTAATTGCAGTGACATTCTAGATCAAAGGCATCATCATAATTGTTGTGGAGAAAAAGTCTTCACTTTTTCTTCACTTGTGTCCTTTGCTTATTGCGCCGTAACCATGGATAATCTTCATCGTTTAACAGGGTGCTTGGGTCAGCCTTGTCTTTGGAAGGAGGAATTTCATGAAACTTTTCATAATCTTCAGACATGTCTATCTTGCCCTCCACTCCCATGATGTCTCTTTTTCCTGAAAGAACTATGTGACGCTTTGGCTCATCGTATGATGTATTCGCTTCCATATCTTTTCTTTTTCTCGGTTTGGTAGACATGTCCTTCACATAGAAAACATGCGCCACATCATTGGCTAGGACGAATGGTTTGTCTGTGTACCCAAGATTGTTCAGATCCACTATTGTCATTCCGTACTGTGGGTCTACCTGTACCCCGCCTCCTGATAGATTGACCCATTTGCACTGAAACAAAGGGACTTTAAAATCATGTCCATAGTCAAGTTCCCATATGTCCACTATGTAACCATAATATGTGTCCTTTCCCCTCTTGGTTACTGCATCAAAGAGGACACCACTATTTTGGTTGGTGCTCTTTTGATCTTGGGGAATTGTGTAAAATGTATTCCCATTTATCTCGTACCATTTGTAAGTCAATACAGTCGAAGATGGTCCCCTCACCAATGAGTACAACTCATCAGAAATAGTGTTGTCACCCATGAGACGTGTTTGCAACCAACAGTCGGAAGTCCTGATGTGTTCACATGTAATCTAGTATTCCCACTGCTCTGGGTGTTTGGAGCGCAGAATATTCTTGTGTTCATTGATATACGGGGTCACCAAGGTAGAATTCTGTAGAACTATGTCCTGCGCTTGAGACCAAGAATGATCGTCCCTACATATTATTGAGTCCTCTCCTAGCATGCCTTTTCCAATCAGTATTCCCTCATACCACGATTGAGGGAGACCAATCTTCTTAAGGTCAGGAATGAAGTCAACACAAAACCCAATGACCCTCTCTGTTTGATGGCCCGTGGAGATGCTTCCTTCTAGCATAGCACGGTTATGAATATATTTCTTTAAGACTCCCACGAACCTCTCAAAGGGGAACATATTGTGTAGAAATACAGGGCCCGGAATGGCAATCACGTCGACTAGATGAACTAGGACGCGCGTCATGATATTGAAGAAGGATGGTGGGAACACCAATGATACGTCTCCAATGTATCTATAATTTTTTATTGTTCCATGTTGTAATATTATTATTCTTGGATGTTTTACAATCATTTTATAATCATTCTATATCATTTTTTGCTACTAACCTATTGACATAGTGCCCAATGCTAGTTGTTGTTTTCTACTTGTTTTTACATCGAAGGAAATCAATACCAAACAGAGTCCAAACGCAGCGAAACTTTTTGTGGATTTTTTCTGGACCAGAAGACACAAGTTGGGCCGAAGAAGTACCAGAGGGGTGCCCCGAGGGGGGCACAACCCACCAGGGTGCGCCAAGGGGCCCAGGCGCTCCCAGGTGGGTTATGCCCACCTCGGTGGCCTCCCGCACCGCCTCTTTGCTCTATAAATACCCCAATATTCCAGAAACCTTAGGAGAGTTGACGAAAATAAATTCCAGCCACCGCAAGTTCCAGAAACACCAGATCCAATTTAGACACCATCAGGGAGGGGTTCATCATGTCCATTGGTGCCTCTCTGATGATGCGTGAGTAGTTCTTTGTAGACTTACGGGTTCGTAGTTAGTAGCTAGATGGCTTCCTCTCTCTCTCTCTCTCTCTCTCTCTCGATTCTCAATACAATGGTCTCTTGGAGATCCATATGATGTAACTCTTTTTGCGATGTGTTTGTTGGGATCCGATGAACTTTGAGTTTATGATCAGATCTATGTTTTTATCCATGAAAGTTATTTGAGTTTTCTTTGATCTCTTATATGCATGATTGATTATAGCCTCATATTTGTTCTCCGATATTTGGGTTTTGTTTGGCCAACTTGATCTATTTATCTTGCAATGGGAACAGGTGCTTTGTGATGGGTTCGATCTTACAATGCTTGATTCCAGTGACAGAAGGGGAAACGACACGTATGTAACGTTGCTATTAAGGATACCAAGATGGGGTCTATTTCTACATAAATAGATCTCGTCTACATCATGTCATCGTTCTTATTACATTATTCCTTTTTTCCATGAACTTAATACACTAGATGCATGTTGGATAGTTGTCGGTGTGTGGAGT
Organism: Triticum dicoccoides; assembly: GCF_002162155.2. Classification (NCBI taxonomy): domain Eukaryota; kingdom Viridiplantae; phylum Streptophyta; class Magnoliopsida; order Poales; family Poaceae; genus Triticum; species Triticum dicoccoides. The sequence continues at coordinate 59,639,681 of NC_041391.1, forward strand.
AATAGTAGTAGGTGCAGGCAGGAGTCGGTCTAGTAATCTTGGATGTGATGCCTATATAATGATCATTGCCTGGATATCGTCATAATTATTTGAAGTTCTATCAACTTCCCAACAGTATATGTTTTCCCACCGTTTGATATTTTTCTAGAGAGAAGCCACTAGTGAAACCTACGACCCCCGAGTCTCTTCTTTATTATATTTGCCTTTGCGGTCTATTTTTATTTTCTTTTCTTTTTAGATCTATTAAACCAAAAATAGAAAAATACTTTGCTGCACTTTATTTCATTCGCGTTCTATTTATCCAATCTATTACAACTTTATCACGTCTCCGTGCCAATTTATGGTGTCGTTACCGAAAGGGATTAACAACCCCTTTAACATGTCGGGTTGCGAGTACTTGTTATTTGTGTGCAGGAGCTGTTTATGTTGTGTTGTGTGGTTGTCCTACTAGTTCGATAACCTTGGTCTCATCACTGAGGGAAATATCTACCGTGGTTGTGCTGCATCATCCCTTCCTCTTTGGGGAAATACCGACGTAGTTCAAGCAAACATCAAAAGGAATTTCTGGCGCCGTTGCTAGGGAGGATCACGTCAAGATAGTCTCCCAACAATGCGCGAATTTCTGGCGCCATTACCGAGGAGACATCATCAACATCAACGAATTTCCTAATCACAAATCTCATCTCCTTGCAATTTACATTATTTGTCATTTGCCTCTCGTTTTCCTCTCCCTACTTCACAAAAATTTGCTGTTTTATTCGCCCTCTTTTTCAGTCGTCGTTTTCTCGTCAGATCTATTTTTGAGTGCAATCTTGTTATGAAGTCATCATGAGTGATTTTGGTATGGCAGAAACAGATGATGGCCTAACTCCTAAAATGGTGCGTACAGGTAATTTGGATGCCAAAACTTTTGTCTTGGAGCAAGGGAATTTTATGGGAAAAGAACATATCCAAGAATTTTTCAATTGTATTGGAAATTTATGTCTTGATGATGCTCCGGTACTTAAAAAGACTAAATCTTACGCGAAAGCTATTTCGGCACAAGTTCTGAAACTTGAAACTAAATTTATTCATACTCATCCTACCTTGAAAAGATTGTTCTATGAGTTGCCCATTATAAAGAATCCTAAAGCTAAAAAGTTAGCCACTCTTGTTCTGATGAATGAATTTGACTACATAATACGGGAAGCTAGGGGAATCTTTGATTTTTTTATGGTATGTATCGTGAAAAACCTGTGATTGATGAAATTCTTTATAATAGCGATTATGCGTTGAGACATTTGCTTGGGAATAACCAAATTTTCGATGAGAATCTTAAAAAGAAAGTCCCTGTTTTAGACATGATCCAACAAGTTTTCAATGATGTTAATCAACACTATTCTTGGATTGCTGCCGGAAATCAAAGGGGTTATGATGATAAGAAACTTGATAATGCTAAGGTTTCCATGGATAATGTGTTGTATGTTTTATTTGCAGAACCCCCAGACAAAAATACACCCAAGGCAAACAAGGCTAAAAATGACAACGCTAGATCCTTCGCATTATGCCTAGCTAGGGGCGTAAAACGATAGCGGTCATCGGGAGGCAACCCAACTTGTATCTTTTTTCTTTTTGGTTTTCTTGATGTTTTCAATAAAATACACAATTATGCATCTGATTAGATTTATTTTTGTGTTTTAAATTAGTGTTTGTGCCAAGCAAGGCCTTTGGGATGATTTGGGTGAGAGTTGATTTGATCTTGCTGAAAAACAGAAACTTTTGCACTCACGAAAATATTTCCCATTTTTAACAGAAGAGTGCTTTTGAGTTGATTCTTTTTGCAGAGGATTAATAAACAAATTTATCTTGTTGTTCTAATTGTTCAGAATTTTTGGAGTTACAGAAGTACTCGAAGTAGTCAGATTTCTACAGATTGTTCTGTTTTAGACAGATTCTGTTTTCTTTGCGTTGTGTGCTTATTTTGATGATTCTATGGTTTTCTTTGAAGATTTTTTGCCATAGAAAAGTTGGAATACAGTAGATATAATGAAAAAATAAAATATGAATGGGTCTGCAACATTATTTATAGTAGTGGTTTGCTTTCTTATACTAACGGATCTCACGAAGGTTTTGTTGAGTTTTTTGTGATTGAAGTTTTCAAGTTTTGGGTGAGATTATGATGGATGAAGGATTAAGGATTAGCAAAAGGCTAAGCTTGGGGATGCCCCCGAGCGGCATCCCCTCTTTCTTCTAACAACCATCGGTATTTTACTTGGAGCTATATTTTTATTCGTCACATGTTATAAGTTTTGCTTGGAGCGTCTTGTATGAGTCTTTGTTTGTTTGTTTTGTGTTTTAAGTCTTGAATCCTTTCCGGACACACCTTTTTGAGAGAGCCAAAAATTATGGTATGCTTCACTTAAATTTTTTAGAGCCTTGAAATTGCTCTAGTGCTCCACTTATATCTTTTTGAGCATGGTGTGCTTTGTTATTTTTTGAAGAAATGCTCTCATGCTTCACTCAGATTTATTTGGGAGTTAGTAAATATTTTAAGAAATTCTCTCTTGCTTCACTTAGATTATTTTGAGAGAAAGAAATATTAAGCTCATGTTCTTCACTTAAATTTGTTTGAGCTTATTAAAAGCAACATACGAAACTAGTCCCAAAGTGATAGATATCCAAGGAGGATATAATAAAAAATTCATGAAGATCATTGGACAAAATAAACTTGGTTCTTTGTAATGTTTTTGAGATATGATGATATGATATGTGAGTCATGTTGATGAGTAATTATGCTTTAGTAGGAATATGGTGTTAAGGTTTGTGATTCCCTATGCAAGCATGAAAGTCAATAGTTATGCGATGAAATTACATCCTACTTGTGGTGCATTATTCGGTGTTAATTATGCTTAATGCTCTCTTACAAGATTTTTCATTTCTTGGTTGAACGCTTCTCAATATTTTTGCTAGCCTTCCTTTGCACTAAGTATGATCACTACTTGTGCATCCAAAACCCTTTAAACCAATTTCGCCACATGAGTCCACTATACCTACCTATATGCAGTATTTCCGTGCCATTGTAAGCAAATTTGAATGTGCCATCTCTAATTTTCAAAATAAATTTCTCTTTTGTGTGCTCGTACCGCTCACGAGGCGGTGAGGGGTGGCTGATGTTTTCCATGCTAGATATGTTATTCTCATGATGAGTGTTTATTCACTTGTCATTGCACGAGAGTACGGCAAAGGTATTACGGATGCCCAGTCCCAAAATAAAAATGAATTACTTTATGTTGTCAAATAATAAATTCCTTAGAAAGTGTTGGTATGGAGGGCAGCCATGGATACGGTTAGCCATGGAAAGTGAAAGTTTGGTGAAAAGGAATAAACTTTATTTTCTGTTTGGGAACCGCCTATGATATATCTAGCATGGAAAGTGTTTGGAACTCAAAGTCGTTTTCGTTGGTGGGAAAAGTAGGCCTTCCAAAATGTTTCTATCTCTCAATTTTCGCTTTGAGCTCTTGCACTTCTACAAATCCCTACTTCCCTCGAGAAGGGCCTTTTTTTACGTTATGCAATTTTTATTTTTAAACTTGAGTCTCCATTTTCTCTTATAAATCACTAACTAAGAGGCACTATGATCGTACTTGAGCATTGGGTATAGCTAGTATTCGAGTGTGTTTCATGAATGGATCAATGATTGAGCATAATGGGCTAGGGATAACTTGCTTTCGCGTTGATATTTTGAAAGACATGGTTGCTTGTTGATATGCTTGAGTATTAAAGTCTTCATGTCAAAACTAGATTATTTCTTTGAACCATATAAAATGTCAAATGTCCATGCTACAAAGAAAAGAATATGTGATGAACATGTTAGGTAGCATTCCACATCAAAAATTCTGTTTTTATCATTTACCTACTCAAGGACGAGCAGTAATTAAGCTTGGGGATGCTAATACGTCTCCAACATATCTATAATTTTTTTATTATTCCATGTTGTTATATTATCATTCTTGAATGTTTTACAATAATTTTATATCATTTTTTGGTACTAACCTATTGACATAGTGCCCAGTGCCAATTGTTGTTTTCTGCTTATTTTTTACATCGCAGGAAATCAATACCAAACGGAGTCCAAACGTAGCGAAACTTTTTGTGGATTTTTTCTAGACCAGAAGACACAAGTTGGGCCGAAGAAGTACTAGAGGGGTGCCCCAAGGGGGCACAACCCACCAGGGTGCAATTGGGCCCAGGCGTGCCCAGGTGGGTTATGCCCACCTCGGTGGCCTCTCGCACCACCTCTTTGCTCTATAAATACCCCAATATTCCAGAAACCCTAGGGAAGTCGACAAAAATCAATTCCAGCCACCGCAAGTTCCGGAAACTCTAGATCCAATCTAGACACCATCATGGAGGGGTTCATTATTGGTGCCTCTCCGATGATGCGTGAGTAGTTCTTTGTAGACCTACGGGTCCGTAGTTAGTAGCTAGATGGCTTCCTCTCTCTCTCTTGATTTTCAATACAATGGTCTCTTGAAGATCCATATGATGTAAGCCTTTTTGCGGTGTGTTTGTTGGGAGATGAACTTTGAGTTTATGATCAGATCTATGCTTTTATCCATGAAAGTTATTTGAGTCTTCTTTGATCTCTTATATGCATGACTGATTATAGCCTCATATTTCTTATCTGATATTTTGGTTTTGTTTGGAAAACTTGATCTATTTATCTTGCAATGGGAAGAGGTGCTTTGTGATGGGTTCGATCTTACGGTGCTAGATCCCAGTGACAGAAGGGGAAATGACACATATTTATCGGTGCTATTAAGGATAACAAGATGGGGTCTATTTCTACATAAATAGATCTTGTGTACATCATGTCATCATTCTTATTCCATTACTCCGTTTTTCCATGAACTTAATACACTAGATGCATGCTATATAGCGGTCGATGTGTGGAGTAATAGTAGTACATGTAGGAAGGAGTCGGTCTACTAATCTTGGACGTGATGCCTATATCATTATCATTGCCTGGATATCGTCATGATTATTTGAAGTTCTATCAATTGCCCAATAGTAATTGTTTTCCCACTGTGTGCTATTTTTCTCGAGAGAAGCCACTAGTGAAACCTACGGCCCCTGGGTCTCTTCTTTATTATATTTGCCTTCACGATCTATTTTTATTTGCTTTTATTTTCAGATCTGTTAAACCAAAAATGCAAAAATAATTCGCTGCACTTTATTTCATTCGTGTTCTATTTATCCAATCTATTACAACTTTATCCCATCTCCGTGCCAATTTCTGGCGCCATTACCCGAAAGGGATTGACAACCCCTTTAACATGTCGGGTTGCGAGTAATTGTTATTTGTGTGCAAGTTTACATTGTGTTGCATGGTTGTCCTACTGGTTCGATAACCTTGGTATCTTCACTGAGGGAAATACCTACCGTTGATGTGCTGCATCATCCCTTCCTCTTTGGGGAAATACCGACGTAGTTCAAGCAAACATCAACCAGCTCGAAACTGACAAGACATTGGCCAAATCACTCCTTGAACTTGGTAGGATTTCTGGATCGATCACCTTCTGAGAGATTGCATTGAGGAATGCACATAGCTTTGTAATGGCTAATCGAACTTTTTCAGTAGAAGCCCCCTCAATGCAACCGGAAGCAGTTGCATCATAATCATGTGGCAGTCATGAGACTTTAGGTTCTGAAATTTTTTCTCTGCCATATCTATTATTCCCTTTATATTCAATGAGATGCTAAACGGGACCTTCATACTGAGCAGGCATTCAAATAAGATCTTATTCTCTTCTTTGGTAAGAGTGTAGCAGGAAGGACCTTCATACTACTTTGGAGGCATGCCATCTTTTTCGTGCACACGTTGCTGGTCCTCTCATGCCTCAGGTGTATCTTTTGTCTTCCCATACACGCCCAAGAAGCCTAGCAGGTTCACACAAAGATTCTTCATCACGTGCATCACATCGATTGCAGAGCGGACCTCTAGGTCTTTCCAATAGGGTAGGTCCCAAAATATAGATTTCTTTTTCCACATGGGTGCGCGTCCCTCGGCGTCATTCAAAACAGATAGTCTGTCGGGACCCTTTCCAAAGATTACTTGTAAATCATTGACCATAGCAAGTATGTGATCCCCAGTATGGACTGCGGGCTTCTTCTGGTGATCCACCTCGCCTTTGAAATGCTTGTCTTTCTTTCGACATTGATGGTTGGTCGGAAGAAATCGACGATGCCCCAAGTACACATTCTTCCTGTATTTGTCCAAATATATACTTCCTGTGTCTCCTAAATAGTGCGTGCATGCATGGTATCCCTTGTTTGTCTGTCCTAAAAGGTTACTGAGAGCAGGCCAATCATTGATGGTTACAAACAGCAACACATGTAGGTCAAATTCCTGTTGGTCGTGCTCATCCCACACACGTACACCTTTTCCATTCCGCATCTATAGAAGTTCTTCAACTAATGGACTTAGGTACACATCAATGTCGTTGCCGAGTTGCTTAGGGACTTGGATGAGCACTGGCATCTTTATGAACTTCCGCTTCATGCACAACCAAGGAGGAAGGTTATAGATACATAGAGTCACGGGCCAGGTGCTATGATTGCTGCTCTGCTCCCCAAAAGGATTAGTGCCATCCTCGCTTAAACCAAACCATATGTTTCTTGCGTCACCTGCAAAGTCCTCCCACTTTCTCTCGATTTTTCTCCATTGTGACCCATCAGCGGGTGCTCTCAACTTCCCGTCTTTCTTATGGTCCTCTTTGTGCCGTCACATCAAGTTGGCATGCTCTATGTTTCTAAACAGACGTTTCAACCGTGGTATTATAGGAGCATGCCACATCACCTTGGCAGGAACTCTCTTCCTGGTGTGCTCGCCGTCAACATCACCAGGGTCATCTCATCTGATCTTATACCGCAATGCACCACATAACGGGCATGCGTTCAAATCCTCGTACGCACCGTGGTAGAGGATGCAATCATTAGAGCATGCATGTATCTTCTACACCTCCAATCCCAAAGGGCATAGAACCTTCTTTTCTTCGTACGTACTGTCGGGCAATTTGTTATCCTTTGGAAACTTCTTCTTCAATATTTTCAGTAGCTTCTCAAATCCGTTGTCAGATACACCATTGCCTGCCTTCCATTGCAGCAATTATAGTGTGGTCCGAGCTTTGTGTTGCTATCTTCGCAATTTTGGTACAACCCTTTTTTATGATCCTCTAACATGCGATCAAACTTCAACTTCTCCTTTTCACTCTGGCATTTTCTCTTTTCATCAACAATGACCCGGCGAAGATCATCATCGGGCACATCGTCTGGTTCCTCTTGATCTTCAGCTTCCCCCATTGTAGCATCACCGTATTCAGGGGGGCGGATAGTTGTCATCATCCACTTCTTCTTTGTTGTCTGTGACGCCCATTCAATCGTACACTAATCATGCATGCAAATGTGTATGATCAAGATCAAGGACTCACGGGAAGATATCACAACACAACTCTAAAACATAATTAAGTCATACAAGCATCATAATACAAGCCAGGGGCCTCGAGGGCTCGAATACAAGTGCTCAATCATAGACGAGTCAGCGGAAGCAACAATATCTGAGTACAGACATAAGTTAAACAAGTTGCCATAAGATGGCTAGCACAAACTGGGATACAGATCGAAAGAGGCGCAGGCCTCCTGCCTGGGATCCTCCTAACTACTCCTGGTCGTTGTCAGCGGGCTGCACGTAGTAGTAGGCACCTCCGGTGTAGTAGGAGTCGTCGTTGACGGTGGCGTCTGGCTCCTGGACTCCAGCATCTGGTTGCGACAACCAGAAAGAAAGGAAAGGGGGAAAGGGGAAGAAAGCAACCGTGAGTACTCATCCAAAGTAGTCGCAAGCAAGGACCTACACTACATATGCATGGGTATATGTGTAAAGAGGCAATATCGGTGGACTGAACTGCAGAATGCCAGAATAAGAGGGGGGTAGCTAGTCCTATCGAAGACTGCGCTTCTGGCAGCCTCCGTCTTGCAGCATGTAGAAGAGAGTAGACTGAAGTCCTCCAAGTATCATCTCCAAGTAGCATCTCCAGTAGCATCGCATAGCATAATCCTACCCGGCGATCCTCCCCTCGTCGCCCTGTGGAAAAGCGATCACCGGGTTGTCTATGGAACTTGGAAGGGTGTGTTCTATTAAGTATCCGGTTCTAGTTGTCATAAGGTCAAGGTACAACTCCAAGTCGTCCTGTTACCGAAGATCACGGCTGTTTGAATAGATTAACTTCCCTGCAGGGGTGCACCACATAACCCAACATGCTCGATCCCATTTGGCCGGACACACTTACCTGGGTCATGCCCGGCCTCGGAAGATCAACACGTCATAGCCCCACCTAGGCACAACAGAGAGGCCAGCACGCCGGTCTAAACCTAAGCGCACAGGGGTCTGGGCCCATCGCCCTTAGCACACCTGCATGTTGCGTAAGCGGCCGGTGAGCAGACCTAGCAACCTCCATTACAAAGGAAGTTGCGTTAACGCAGTCCAACCCAGCACGCGCCGCTCAGTCGCTGACGTCACGAAGGCTTCGGCTGATACCACGACGCCGGGATACCCATAACTACTCCCGCGTAGATGGTTAGTGCGCATAAACCAAATGGCCAGACTCAGATCAAATACCAAGATCTCGTTAAGCGTGTTAAGTATCCGCGAACGCCGAACAGGGCCAGGCCCACCTGTCTCCTAGGTGGTCTCAACCTGCCCTGTCGCTCCGCCACAAAGTAACAGTCGGGGGCCGTCGGGAACCCAGGCCCACCTCTACCGGGATGAAGCCACCTGTCCTTTCAGCCCCCTCATCAGAATCACTTGCGGGTACTCATCGAGCTGACCCAACTTTAGTCACCATCTGTATAGTATGTATGTATAGTATAGTATATACCCGTGATCACCTCCCGAGTGATCACGGCCCAATAGTATAGCGAGGCAGACTGACAAGAATGTAGGGCCAATGATGATAAACTAGCATCCTATACTAAGCATTTAGGATTGCGGGTTAGGTATCAATGATTGTAGCAACAATGACAGGCTATGCATCAGAATAGGATTAACGGAACGCAGTAACATGCTACACTACTCTAATGCAAGCAGTATAGAGGATAATAGGCGATATCTGGTGATCAAGGGGGGGGCTTGCCTGGTTGCTCTGGCAAGAAGGGCGAGTCACCAACACCGTAGTCGAACTGGGGGTCGCCGGCAGTCTCGGGGTCTATCGGAAAGAAGTAACGGAGAGGGAACACAATAAATAACAGAGCAATCAAAGCATCACAAAGCATAACAAGACAATACGCGGTGTTCGGTGTGCCCTAACGCGGTAGTAGGTGATACCGGTGAAGGGGGGAAAACATCCGGGAAAGTATTCCCGGTGTTTCATGTTTTCTGACACATGAACAAGAGGGGGAAAGTTGCGGGATTGATATGTTAGCGGTGTGTGGTGAACGAACAGGCTGCGTATCCGGGTTCGTCTCGTGGTTCTGAGCAACTTTCATATAGAAAGTATTTTCATCTGAGCTACGGTTTATTTTATATGATTTTCTAAAGTTTTAATCATTTTTAGAATTTATTTAATTATTTAATTCTAACATTATTCAGAATAGTGCATGCTGACGTCATCATGACGTCAGCATGACGTCAGCAATCAACAGGGAGTTGACTGGGTCAGTCTGACGTGTGGGTCCCGCATGTCACACTCTGTTTACTCTAATTAGGATTTAACTAATCTAATTATAGTTTAATTAATTCACAATTGTTAATTAGGTCAACTAAACAAGATTAATTAAGTTAACTAATTCACTAATTAATTAATTAATTATTAATTTTATTAATTCATTTTTATATTATTTCCTTTTTCTTTTCTTCTCTTTTTTTTCTAAACATTCTGGGGCCAGGCCCCACATGTCATAGGCCAGGGGCGGCTTAGCGGGCGCGCGGGTTACGGGCGCGCGGGCGCTGGGCCGTTTGGGCGCACGCCCAGGCTACCAGGGGGCGCTGGCCACGGTGGGGCACCGGCCACGGCAGGGCGCCGGAGCAGTGGGCGAAGGGGCGGGCGCGCGGCCTGGCTTCGGCGGCCATGGCCGCGGCCGGAGCAAGGCGGCGCGGTTAGCGGAGAGGGTCGCCACGACGGACGACGGACGGCGAACGCATCGAGTGGGGGGGGCAGACGGCGGCGGTGTGAGCGTGTGGGGATGGGTGCGGTCGCCACGGGCGCTGGGCGCGAGCGAGGCGTCAATACGGGCGGCACAGCACGGCGACGGGCAAGGAGGTGGGCACGGTCACGGTGACCGCGACCACTGGCCGGAACTCCGGCGGCACGGGACCGCACAACGGAACGACGAACAAGGGGGGAGACGAGGGAAATTGGCAATGCGCTCACAGGGGAAGGCAGAGGTCGGGGCAATGGGCTTGACAGAGGTCGGGGATGACAGCGATGTTGGGGACGAGTAGGCGACGAAGAGGGCGACGGGGAGGCAGTCCATCGATGGCGATCCGGGCGGCAGCGACGGGGTCGGGGAGGCGACGACCAACAATGTCGAGGCGGCTCCAGGGCGTGGTGGCGCGATGATGGCGATGTCCGGCGACGGAAACAAGGTGGCGGGGCGCGCGGGGAAGTTCGGCGAGGTATGGGGCTCCAGGCATCGACGTCACTGGCGGCGGTGATTCGATCCTAGCGGTGGTGGTGCTCCGGCGGATGGAGTGGTGGGGCAAGGCAGTCCGGCGACGACGGGGCGGCGTCGGGGATGGACGCCGGCGTCGGGCTCGGGGCGACGGGAACGAGGTCGCCCGATCCCGATCCAGTCGGGGGGAGAGTGGGAGGAGTGAGTGGGGATCGTGGGGTTAGGGTTTGCGGGGTGGTGAGGGGATAAGGGGACGTGGACGGGTCGGTTGGGCCGGCCGGCAGCTGGGCCGGAGCCCGGTAGGGGGAGGAGGTGTCTTTTCCTTTCTTTCTTTTTTTGTTCTGTTTTAAGTTTATTCCCAAATAGTTTTAGTTTTGTAAAATATTCAATTAGCACCTAACATAGTAACATTAATTATACCACTGCCACAATAACTTTGGCACCTAGCTAAAATAGTTTAGTATTTTATAAAATATAATAGGAGGATAATTAATTGTTGTTGCTGCTGTTTTATTTAGCTTAGTGCATTTAAACTTTTTATAAAGACTTGGTTTATCCACCAACATTACTTATGAATTATTTGGCTCACTCCGAACATTTTAGTTTTAATTTGAAATCTTTCATTGTTTGCTCGATTTTGAATTTGAATTCGAATCGGTTTCGAACTAACGCGAGATTAGCAACAGTAATCGAGCTGATGTGGCATCATTAGCGGATGATTACTGTGGCTTAATTATCTGGGCGTTACAATTCTCCTCCACTACAAGAAATCTCGTCCCGAGATTTAAGAGGGGGACTAGGGGGTAAGGTCTAGTTACGAAATTCTAACGATCCCTCTCGGTCTTGGTTGCTCTTCTCGAAGTGGTTGATCCATTACATTGATGTCTTCATTTTACTGCTTCAGGTCATTGAGATGAAGTCGGCATCCTTTCTTCGGAAACTCCATCGTACTTACGAATACGTAACGGGATAGATCGGAAACATCAGAATGCTATAAGGGTAATAACCTGGGATTAACCCATGAATGAGCATATGAATACCTCTCGAGTTGAACAAATAGAACACACCGAGAGTAAAGTTGGAAGGTCCAACAAGAAGTTTCAAGTAGCCACGCAATCGTTCAATGCCTAGACATAAGGTGAAAGGGGTTCCAAGCAATGGAATAATTATTGTTTCCGATGCCAGAATTGGTGATCTCATCGGAAGGTGGCTCATGAATTACATACGAGTCCACATGAGAGGAATAACTTTGGGAACAGGGGGTGTACAGGAGAGTCAGGTTTCGATCCTGTGGAACTGTGGGTTATGGGCCCACCATGTGGGTTAAAAGTAGGAAGGGCGGAGACGTCTTGCGTGATCATGCAAGAAAGGCATGTCAGAGGATAGCCTGTCAATTATGTTGGCAACAACGTCGATACCAAGGGCGAGGGACGAAGAGAACCATTTTCCCCTGCTCGTTGAACGAGGCAGACCATTAGGCAAAGTTCTCGTCCCTCGGTGGCTACCGGAATGTCACCAACAAAAGTAACAGGGTCTTACTGACAGAATTGTACACAAGGTGTTTACATAAGCAGGGAAATATTACTGCTTATATCATATAGATCACAAGAAGGTTTAAACAAACCAAATGGAAATGAAAAGTGGTTATCAGATTTAATCCAAACAATGGAAAGAAAAATGTGTTAAAACACATATATCAGGGGGTATATCCTTCCCAAGGGCAAGCAAAGTATGATATTCATGACGGGATATAACGTAGAAAACCCCTTTAGGAAAGGGAAGAGAAATTTTCATGACATTACCCATACAACGGTGTTTGGATAATTGATCAAGAAGCATTTAGCATTGGGCTTTAAATGTTCTTGTTGAAAATCAAAGTATCACAGACATGCTTCGAGATAGCATTTGACGTGGTCACTGGGTAAAGATCAGACTTTGGATACTCGAAGGATCCATCAGGAACATCTTGTAGAATAAGTCTAACAATTTCCTCATGGAAGAATGGATAGCATTGCTAAAAGGAAAATTATAACAATAGGTCCTCCGGTCAGGTGTGCTAGGCATGACATCACCTTATCGGGTCAAATGCTAATGTTATAACTCTAGGAAATATGTCCCGGCCACCATATCTGATCGAGATTCAGATCTGATTGGTGCCAGGATACCTCAGACTCAGGATGCCTGAGAAGAAAAGGTGCAAGACAAATTGACGAGACGACATCGTAAGATTATTGGGGAATGTACTATGGAAGCAAGTTTCAACTCAAGAGTTCAACATTTAAACCAAAGAGAGGATGACGGGGTAGCTGATGGAGTCAGTAACAATCCTTGAGATTTCCAAAAAGGTGGATTTCCACAATTATGTGAACAAGGAGATAGCATTTGTCAGATCAAATGGTATAATGATGTATGCTCGAGGAAAACATACAAACATTGGTTGAAAGGGGCACCCGAAATATGGGCTGGGTTGCACGGCCAACATTGGAATGGTGATTCAATAATCAATAGTCTAAGAATGAACGGTCGACCATTAACTTCGAAGCAATATAGATGCTAGAAGGGCGGAATCCAAACAGCACCGCTCACTTGTTGGTACCCTGGTTGGAACCAACACGAGGACCCAAGAAGAATGGCGATGGTGAGAAGTATCACCATACCAAGAATTCTCAAGAGGTGGTGAAATTCCCACGACATTCTTGACATAAAAGGTGGTAATATTACAAGGTAAAGAAGAACAATGCTGGGTAGCAAGGAACTCAAGGTATAACACAAAACACGAACAAGTTTGCCTTGGAGGGAAGGCAATAATGTTGGCAAGGATAACACAAATCAACAAGGGGAAAGGAAGGTATTTGTCATCATGAGTTCAGATGATATCCTAGAAGAGCTCAGAACGGTCATGATGATCATGACACATTTGTCGAGAGATTCCATGAAGACGTAATCAATCAGCGACGACATTAAGTCAAAGGAATGAGGTAGCGGAAGGTTATTGGAACCATGGGTAGGACACAAACTTGAAATCAGGATTGTTGTTCAAGGCGAACGGTATGACAAGGAAGATCGATTGTAAGATTAGCTCACCTCGAAATTTGTGCCCCGAGAAGACGGACCAGGTAGCACAGTTAGAATCATCACGACAATGATATAGCCAAACAGGCTAGGAATGGCGTGATCGGGTACAAACTCGTACTTATAGAAGCTTACTGAAGAGATGTTGAACCATAGTGCGGACTCGGTTCAGTCATCGGTGTCTTTGAGTGTTTAATAACTCAAAGCCCGTGAAAAATTGGAATCAGTGGAAATGTAGCACTTGATGAAGAACTCATAAGAAGTTATGCAATTCCAAGATAATCTCGAGATACCAGGAGGGTAATACTCGACGACGAATCAAAGTAGAGGTTGGACTGGGGAATTGCTCTGCAAAAGACAAGTGCTTAAACTTGCACGAGAAATGGTATTTAAAGGAGAACATGGTCGGAACCACGATTGCAAAAAGGCCAGATCTCAGATATAAGATGAACTTATACCAAGGGAATAATTAATTTTAAAAGAAGCTTCGATGAGAAGATGTACATCGTGTCCATGGGCATGAACACAAAGTTCATGGTCGACTCCCACTTCTCCAATGCACAACCTTCCATTCACTTCTCGTGTTCAATGAAGTTGTAGTGTTGAAATTTTATCTGGCAAAATACCAGAAGAGTACGACTCGTGAAAACTTTCGAGTTCACACATATTAAGGAAGGCATAGATTCAACCCATCGGGGCATCTTAGAATCATATACCAGAATATTTAGAAGTAATTAACTCAAGCTCGAAGGCAGAGCATAGTTGAGAAAGCAGAGGATACAATTTACCAAAGGCATTATGTATCAGAGGAAAGGCTCACAAGGTTATTGAATATGAAGGGCATTGTCAGATAAAATCCAACAAAGGATCTGGTGGTCCAGAAGGGATCTAGCGTGAGCATCGGTACTCAACTAGAGGAAGAAGAATGCAAGGAGATCAGATTATAGAAACAACTGACTAACTCAATTATCAAATGCAAAGGAATTATGATTTCCAAATCAAGGGATCAGAAGCAATGCTCTGATTAGGGATGGATAAGTTGAATAGCCTTAGGGTACAATCAACGACAATTGGATTGGTCGAGAACCAATTCCTAGTTAAAAGAATGGCAGCTCAGCCGGAAAGGTAATTTATAAGGATCAATGATGATTGCGTGTATTCGCAAACATATTGAGTCAATAGACCCAAAATGATAATGACAAGGAATGTCAATAAGACTACGAGACTTATGGGATTAACCATAATGTGAGCAAGCAAGAATTTCAAGAGCCAAAGGCTTCAGAGGATTTTCGGAAGATCGAATAGTATTTTGAAGACTTTTGTGAAACTCATGAACAACTGGGGATGAGCGGATACTCGACAAGTGCGAGGATTTATTTGAAGGGGTATTCATGTGGCAAAGAACTGCTAGGCAGTAGGCACGAAGTATTCTCGGAACAATAGAGAAAACTTCGGGGTATCTTGTAATAACAAGATCAATGGGGGATGATCGTAAGAATGGCAAGTGTAAGTAGTTATCCATAAGGATTTATCGGTGGTCAGGAATAGCAAAAGTGATGGGCACAAAGTCTCGAGAGAATATCAAAGAGTATCTCCGAAATCTTCTGGTGCAGTCGGTGACCATCTGGACTGAAGGGCCTCTCCGGGAGAAAGTATTTTCGAGAACCTAAAGTTAGATTTTAGTAAAAAATTCGTTTAACCCGAATAGAAGAGAGTTCAGAATCCCAGAGTAAAGGTCGAGGAGTAAAAGATCCTAATACCACCCAATGGCGACGTGGGCCCATGGGTCGCACAGCCATGTTAGTAAAAGTTTTGTAAAGTCTAGACTCGACTTCGGCCAAGGAGTTGGAAATGGGATTCCTACAGGCAGTTGGCTCTGATACCAACTTGTGACGCCCCCGATTCAATCGTACACTAATCATGCACGCAAATGTGTACGATCAAGATCAGGGACTCACGGGAAGATATCACAACACAACTCTAAAACATAATTAAGTCATACAAGCATCATAATACAAGCCAGGGGCCTCGAGGGCTCGAATACAAGTGCTCGATCATAGACGAGTCAGTGGAAGCAACAATATCTGAGTACAGACATAAGTTAAACAAGTTGCCATAAGATGGCTAGCACAAACTAGGATATAGATCGAAAGAGGCGCAGGCCTCCTGCCTGGGATCCTCCTAACTACTCCTGGTCGTCGTCAGCGGGCTACACGTAGTAGTAGGCACCTCCGGTGTAGTAGGAGTCGTTGTCGACGGTGGCGTCTGGCTCCTGGACTCCAGCATCTGGTTGCGACAACCAGAAAGAAAGGAAATGGGGAAAGGGGGGAGAAAGCAACCGTGAGTACTCATCCAAAGTACTCGCAAGCAAGGAACTACACTACATATGCATGGGTATATGTGTAAAGAGGCAATATCGGTGGACTGAACTGCAGAATGCCAGAATAAGAGGGGATAGCTAGTCCTATCGAAGACTACGCTTCTGGCAGCCTCCGTCTTGCAGCATGTAGAAGAGAGTAGACTGAAGTCCTCCAAGTATCATCTCCAAGTAGCATCTCCAGTAGCATCGCATAGCATAATCCTACCCGGCGATCCTCCCCTCGTCGCCCTGTGGAAAAGCGATCACCAGGTTGTCTGTGGAACTTGGAAGGGTGTGTTTTATTAAGTATCCGGTTCTAGTTGTCATAAGGTCAAGGTACAACTCCCAGTCGTCCTGTTACCGAAGATCACGGCTATTCGAATATATTAACTTCCCTGCAGGGGTGCACCACATAACCCAACACGCTCGATCCCATTTGTCCGGACACACTTTCCTGGGTCATGCCCGGCCTCGGAAGATCAACACGTCGCAGCCCCACCTAGGCACAACAGAGAGGTCAGCACGCCGGTCTAAACCTAAGCGCACAGGGGTCTGGGCCCATCGCCCTTAGCACACCTGCACGTTGCGTACGCGGCCGGTGAGCAGACCTAGCAACCTCTATTACAAAGGAAGTTGCGTTAACGTAGTCCAACCCGGCGCGCGCCGCTCAGTCGCTGACATCACGAAGGCTTCGGCTGATACCACGACGCCGGGATACCCATAACTACTCCCGCGTAGATGGTTAGTGCGCATAAACCAAATGGCCAGACTCAGATCAAATACCAAGATCTCGTTAAGCGTGTTAAGTATCCGCGAACGCCGAACAGGGCCAGGCCCACCTGTCTCCTAGGTGGTCTCAACCTGCCCTGTCGCTCCGCCACAAAGTAACAGTCGGGGGCCGTCGGGAACCCAGGCCCACCTCTACCGGGATGGAGCCACCTGTCCTTTCAGCCCCCTCATCAGAATCACTTGCGGGTACTCATCGAGCTGACCCGACTTTAGTCACCATCTGTATAGTATGTATGTATGTATAGTATATACCCGTGATCACCTCCCGAGTGATCACGGCCCAATAGTATAGCGAGGCAGACTGACAAGAATGTAGGGCCAATGATGATAAACTAGCATCCTATACTAAGCATTTAGGATTGCGGGTAAGGTATCAATGATTGTCGCAACAATGACAGGCTATGCATCAGAATAGGATTAACGGAAAGCAGTAACATGCTACACTACTCTAATGCAAGCAGTATAGAGGATAATAGGCGATATCTGGTGATCAAGGGGGGGGGCTTGCCTGGTTGCTCTGGCAAGAAGGGCGAGTCACCAACACCGTAGTCGAACTGGGGGTCGCCGGCAGTCTCGGGGTCTATCGGAAAGAAGTAACGGAGAGGGAACACAATAAATAACAGAGCAATCAAAGCATCACAAAGCATAACAAGACAATACGCGGTGTTCGGTGTGCCCTAATGCGGTAGTAGGTGATACCGGTGAAGGGGGGAAAACATCCTTGAAAGTATTCCCGGTGTTTCATGTTTTCTGACAGATGAACCAGAGGGGGAAAGTTGCGGGTTTGATATGTTAGGGGTGTGTGGTGGACGAACAGGCTGCGTATCCGGGTTCGTCTCGTCGTTCTAAGCAACTTTCATATAGAAAGTATTTTCATCTGAGCTACAGTTTATTTTATATGATTTTCTAAAGTTTTAATCATTTTTAGAATTTATTTAATTATTTAATTCTAACATTATCCAGAATAGTGCATGTTGACGTCATCATGACGTCAGCATGACGTCAGCAATCAACAGGGAGTTGACTGGGTCAGTCTGACGCGTGGGTCCCGCATGTCACACTCTGTTTACTCTAATTAGGATTTAACTAATCTAATTACAATTTAATTAATTCACAATTGTTAATTAGGTTAACTAAACAAGATTAATTAAGTTAACTAATTCACTAATTAAATAATTAATTATTAATTTTATTAATTCATTTTTATATTATTTCCTTTTTCTTCTCTTTTTTTTCTAAACATTCTGGGGTCAGGCCCCACATGTCATAGGCCAGGGGCGGCTTAGCGGGCGCGCGGGTTACGGGCGCGTGGGCGCTGGGCCGTTTGGGCGCACGCCCAGGCTACCAGGGGGTGCCGGCCACGGCGGGGCGCCGGCCACGGCAGGGCACCGGAGCAGTGGGCGAAGGGGCGGGCGCGCGGCCTGGCTTCGGCGGCCATGGCCGTGGCCGGAGCAGGGCGGCGCGGTTAGCGGAGAGGGTCGCCGCGACGGACGACGGACGGCAAACGCAACGAGTGGGGGGGCAGACGGCGGCGGTGTGAGCGTGTGGGGAAGGGCGCGGTCGCCACGGGCGCTGGGCGCGAGCGAGGCGTCAATACGGGCGGCACAGCACGGCGACGGGCGAGGAGGTGGGCACGGTCGCGGTGACGGCGACCACTGGCCGGAACTCCGGCGGCACGGGACCGCACAACGGAACGACGAACAAGAGGGGAGACGAGGGAAATTGGCATGGCGCTCACAGGGGAAGGCAGAGGTCGGGGCAATGGGCTTGACAGAGGTCGGGGATGACAGCGACGTTGGGGACGAGTAGGCGACGAAGAGGACAACGGGGAGGCAGTCCGTCGATGGCGATCCGGGCGGCGGCGACGGGGTCGGGGAGGCGACGAGCAACAATGTCGAGGCGGCTCCAGGGCGTGGTGGCGCGATGATGGCGATGTCCGGCGACGGAAACGAGGTGGCGGGGCGCGCGGGGAAGTTCGGCGAGGTATGGGGCTCCAGGCATCGACGTCACTGGCGGCGGTGATTCGATCCTAGCGGTGGTGGTGCTCCGGCGGACGGAGTGGTGGGGCAAGGCAGTCCGGCGACGACGGGGCGGCGTCGGGGATGGACGCCGGTGTCGGGCTCGGGGCGACGGGAACGAGGTCGCCCGATCCCGATCCAGTCGGGGGGAGAGTGGGAGGAGTGAGTGGGGATCGTGGGGTTAGGGTTTGCGGGGTGGTGAGGGGATAAGGGGACGTGGACGGGCCGGTTGGGCCGGCCGGCAGCTGGGCCGGAGCCCGGTATGGGGAGGAGGTGTCTTTTCCTTTCTTTCTTTTTTTTGTTCTGTTTTAAGTTTATTCCCAAATAGTTTTAGTTTTGTAAAATATTCAATTAGCACCTAACATAGTAACATTAATTATACCACTGCCACAATAACTTTGGCACCTAGCTAAAATAGTTTAGTATTTTATAAAATATAATAGGACGATAATTAATTGTTGTTGCTGCTGTTTTATTTTGCTTAGTGCATTTAAACTTTTTATAAAGACTTGGTTTATCCACCAACATTACTTATGAATTATTTGGCTCACTCCGAACATTTTAGTTTTAATTTGAAATCTTTCATTGTTTGCTCGATTTTGAATTTGAATTCGAATCGGTTTCGAACTAACGCGAGATTAGCAACAGTAATCGAGGTGATGTGGCATCATTAGCGGATGATTACTATGGCTTAATTATCTGGGTGTTACAATTCTCCTCCACTACAAGAAATCTCGTCCCGAGATTTAAGAGGGGGACTAGGGGGTAAGGTCTAGTTACGAAATTCTAACGATCCCTCTCGGTCTTGGTTGCTCTTCTCGAAGTGGTTGATCCATTACATTGATGTCTTCATTTTACTGCTTCAGGTCATTGAGATGAAGTCGGCATCCTTTCTTCGGAAACTCCATCGTACTTACGAATAGGTAACGGGATAGATCGGAAACGTCAGAATGCTATAAGGGTAATAACCTGGGATTAACCCATGAATGAGCATATGAGTACCTCTCGAGTTGAACAAATAGAACACATCGAGAGTAAAGTTGGAAGGTCCAACAAGAAGTTTCAAGCAGCCACGCAATTGTTCAATGCCTAGACATAAGGTGAAAGGGGTTCCAAGCAATGGAATAATTATTGTTTCCGATGCCAGAATTGGTGATCTCATCGGAAGGTGGCTCATGAATTACATACGAGTCAACACGAGAGGAATAACTTTGGGAACAGGGGGTGTACAGGAGAGTCAGGTTTCGATCCTGTGGAACTGTGGGTTATGGGCCCACCATGTGGGTTAAAAGTAGGAAGAGCGGAGATGTCTTGCGTGATCATGCAAGAAAGGCATGTCAGAGGATAGCCTGTCAATTATGTTGGCAACAACGTCGATACCAAGGGCGAGGGACGAAGAGAACCATTTTCCCCTGCTCGTTGAACGAGGCAGACCATTAGGCAAAGTTCTCGTCCCTCGGTGGCTACCGGAATGTCACCAACAAAAGTAACAGGGTCTTACTGACAGAATTGTACACGAGGTGTTTACATAAGCAGGGAAATGTGAGCAAGCAAGAATTTCAAGAGCCAAAGGCTTCAGAGGATTTTCGGAAGATCGAATAGTATTTTGAAGACTTTTGTGAAACTCATGAACAACTGGGGATGAGCGGATACTCGACAAGTGCGAGGATTTATTTGAAGGGGTATTCATGTGGCAAAGAACTGCTAGGCAGTAGGCACGAAGTATTCTCGGAACAATAGAGAAAACTTCGGGGTATCTTGTAATAATAAGATCAATGGGGGATGATCGTAAGAATGGCAAGTGTAAGTAGTTATCCATAAGGATTTATCGGTGGTCAGGAATAGCAAAAGTGATGGGCACAAAGTCTCGAGAGAATATCAAAGAGTATCTCCGAAATCTTCTGGTGCAGTCGGTGACCATCTGGACTGAAGGGCCTCTCCGGGAGAAAGTATTTTCGAGAACCTAAAGTTAGATTTTAGTAAAAAATTCGTTTAACCCGAATAGAAGAGAGTTCAGAATCCCGGAGTAAAGGTCGAGGAGTAAAAGATCCTAATACCACCCAATGGCGACGTGGGCCCATGGGTCGCATAGCCATGTTAGTAAAAGTTTTGTAAAGTCTAGACTCGACTTCGGCCAAGGAGTTGGAAATGGGATTCCTACAGGCAGTTGGCTCTGATACCAACTTGTGACGCCCCCGATTCAATCGTACACTAATCATGCACGCAAATGTGTACGATCAAGATCAGGGACTCACGGGAAGATATCACAACACAACTCTAAAACATAATTAAGTCATACAAGCATCGTAATACAAGCCAGGGGCCTCGAGGGCTCGAATACAAGTGCTCGATCATAGACGAGTCAGCGGAAGCAACAATATCTGAGTACAGACATAAGTTAAACAAGTTGCCATAAGATGGCTAGCACAAACTAGGATATAGATCGAAAGAGGCGCAGGCCTCCTGCCTGGGATCCTCCTAACTACTCCTGGTCGTCGTCAGCGGGTTACACGTAGTAGTAGGCACCTCCGGTGTAGTAGGAGTCGTCGTCGACGGTGGCGTCTGGCTCCTGGACTCCAGCATCTGGTTGCGACAACCAGAAAGAAAGGAAAGGGGGAAAGGGGGGAGAAAGCAACCGTGAGTACTCATCCAAAGTACTCGCAAGCAAGGAACTACACTACATATGCATGGGTATATGTGTAAGGAGGCAATATCGGTGGACTGAACTGCAGAATGCCAGAATAAGAGGGGATAGCTAGTCCTATCGAAGACTACGCTTCTGGCAGCCTCCGTCTTGCAGCATGTAGAAGAGAGTAGACTGAAGTCCTCCAAGTATCATCTCCAAGTAGCATCTCCAGTAGCATCGCATAGCATAATCCTACCCGGCGATCCTCCCCTCGTCGCCCTGTGGAAAAGCGATCACCAGGTTGTCTGTGGAACTTGGAAGGGTGTGTTTTATTAAGTATCCGGTTCTAGTTGTCATAAGGTCAAGGTACAACTCCCAGTCGTCCTGTTACCGAAGATCACGGCTATTCGAATAGATTAACTTCCCTGCAAGGGTGCACCACATAACCCAACACACTCGATCCCATTTGGTCGGACACACTTTCCTGGGTCATGCCCGGCCTCGGAAGATCAACACGTCGCAGCCCCACCTAGGCACAACAGAGAGGTCAGCACGCCGGTCTAAACCTAAGCGCACAGGGGTCTGGGCCCATCGCCCTTAGCACACATGCACGTTGCGTACGCGGCCGGTGAGCAGACCTAGCAACCTCTATTACAAAGGAAGTTGCGTTAACGTAGTCCAACCCGGCGCGCGCCGCTCAGTCGCTGACGTCACGAAGGCTTCGGCTGATACCACGACGCCGGGATACCCATAACTACTCCCGCGTAGATGGTTAGTGCGCATAGACCAAATGGCCAGACTCAGATCAAATACCAAGATCTCGTTAAGCGTGTTAAGTATCCGCGAACGCCGAACAGGGCCAGGTCCACCTGTCTCCTAGGTGGTCTCAACCTGCCCTGTCGCTCCGCCACAAAGTAACAGTCGGGGGCCGTCGGGAACCCAGGCCCACCTCTACCGGGATGGAGCCACCTGTCCTTTCAGCCCCCTCATCAGAATCACTTGCGGGTACTCATCGAGCTGACCCGACTTTAGTCACCATCTGTATAGTATGTATGTATGTATAGTATATACCCGTGATCACCTCCTGAGTGATCACGGCCCAATAGTATAGCGAGGCAGACTGACAAGAATGTAGGGCCAATGATGATAAACTAGCATCCTATACTAAGCATTTAGGATTGCGGGTAAGGTATCAATGATTGTCGCCACAATGACAGGCTATGCATCAGAATAGGATTAACGGAAAGCAGTAACATGCTACACTACTCTAATGCAAGCAGTATAGAGGATAATAGGCGATATCTTGTGATCAAGGGGGGGGGCTTGCCTGGTTGCTCTGGCAAGAAGGATGAGTCACCAACACCGTAGTCGAACTGGGGGTGGCCGGCAGTCTCGGGGTCTATCGGAAAGAAGTAACGGAGAGGGAACACAATAAATAACAGAGCAATCAAAGCATCACAAAGAATAACAAGACAATACGCGGTGTTCGGTGTGCCCTAACGCGGTAGTAGGTGATACCGGTGAAGGGGGGAAAACATCCGCGAAAGTATTCCCAGTGTTTCATGTTTTCTGACAGATGAACCGGAGGGGGAAAGTTGCGGGTTTGATATGTTAGGGGTGTGTGGTGGACGAACGGGCTGCGTATCTGGGTTCGTCTCGTCATTCTAAGCAACTTTCATATAGAAAGTATTTTCATCTGAGCTACGGTTTATTTTATATGATTTTCTAAAGTTTTAATCATTTTTAGAATTTATTTAATTATTTAATTCTAACATTATCCAGAATAGTGCATGTTGACGTCATCATGACGTCAGCATGACGTCAGCAATCAACAGGGAGTTGACTGGGTCAGTCTGACGCGTGGGTCCCGCATGTCACACTCTGTTTACTCTAATTAGGATTTAACTAATCTAATTACAGTTTAATTAATTCACAATTGTTAATTAGGTTAACTAAACAAGATTAATTAAGTTAACTAATTCACTAATTAATTAATTAATTATTAATTTTATTAATTCATTTTTATATTATTTCCTTTTTCTTTTCTTCTCTTTTTTTCTAAACATTCTAGGGCCAGGCCCCACATGTCATAGGCCAGGGGCGGCTTAGCGGGCGCGCGGGTTACGGGCGCGCGGCGCTGGGCCGTTTGGGCGCACGCCCAGGCTACCAGGGGGCGCCGGCCACGGCGGGGCGCCGGCCACGGCAGGGCGCCGGAGCAGTGGGGGAAGGGGCGGGCGCGCGGCCTGGCTTCGGCGGCCATGGCCGCGGCCGGAGCAGGGCGGCGCGGTTAGCGGAGAGGGTCGCCGCGACGAACGATGGACGGCGAACGCAGCGAGTGGGGGGGGCAGACGGCGGCGGTGTGAGCGTGTGGGGAAGGGCGCGGTCGCCACGGGCGCTGGGCGCGAGCGAGGCGTCAATACGGGCGGCACAGCAGGCGACGGGCGAGGAGGTGGGCACGGTCGCGGTGACCGCGACCACTGGCCGGAACCCCGGCGGCACGGGACCGCACAACGGAACGACGAACAAGGGGGGAGACGAGGGAAATTGGCATGGAGCTCACAGGGGAAGGCAGAGGTCGGGGCAATGGGCTTGACAGAGGTCGGGGATGACAGCGACGTTGGGGACGAGTAGGCGACGAAGAGGACGACGGGGAGGCAGTCCGTCGATGGCGATCCGGGCGGCGGCGATGGGGTCGGGGAGGCGACGAGCAACAATGTCGAGGCGGCTCCAGGGCGTGGTGGCGCGATGATGGCGATGTCCGGCGACGGATACGAGGTGGCGGGGCGCGCGGGGAAGTTCGGCGAGGTATGGGGCTCCAGGCATCGACGTCACTGGCGGCGGTGATTCGATCCTAGCGGTGGTGGTGCTCCGACGGACGGAGTGGTGGGGCAAGGCAGTCCGGCGACGACAGGGCGGCGTCGGGGATGGACGCCGGCGTCGGGCTCGGGGCGACGGGAACGAGGTCGCCCGATCCTGATCCAGTCGGGGGGAGAGTGGGAGGAGTGAGTGGGGATCGTGGGGTTAGGGTTTGCGGGGTGGTGAGGGGATAAGGGGACGTGGACGGGCCGGTTGGGCCGGCCGGCAGCTGGGCCGGAGCCCGGTATGGGGAGGAGGTGTCTTTTCCTTTCTTTCTTTTTTTGTTCTGTTTTAAGTTTATTCCCAAATAGTTTTAGTTTTGTAAAATATTCAATTAGCACCTAACATAGTAACATTCATTATACCACTGCCACAATAACTTTGGCACCTAGCTAAAATAGTTTAGTATTTTATAAAATATAATATGACGATAATTAATTGTTGTTGCTGCTGTTTTATTTAGCTTAGTGCATTTAAACTTTTTATAAAGACTTGGTTTATCCACCAACATTACTTATGAATTATTTGGCTCACTCCGAACATTTTAGTTTTAATTTGAAATCTTTCATTGTTTGCTCGATTTTGAATTTGAATTCGAATCGGTTTCGAACTAACGCGAGATTAGCAACAGTAATCGAGGTGATGTGGCATCATTAGCGGATGATTACTATGGCTTAATTATCTGGGCGTTACAATTCTCCTCCACTACAAGAAATCTCGTCCCGAGATTTAAGAGGGGGACTAGGGGGTAAGGTCTAGTTACGAAATTCTAACGATCCCTCTCGGTCTTGGTTGCTCTTCTCGAAGTGGTTGATCCATTACATTGATGTCTTCATTTTACTGCTTCAGGTCATTGAGATGAAGTCGGCATCCTTTCTTCGGAAACTCCATCGTACTTACGAATAGGTAACGGGATAGATCGGAAACGTCAGAATGCTATAAGGGTAATAACCTGGGATTAACCCATGAATGAGCATATGAGTACCTCTCGAGTTGAACAAATAGAACACATCGAGAGTAAAGTTGGAAGGTCCAACAAGAAGTTTCAAGCAGCCACGCAATCGTTCAATGCCTAGACATAAGGTGAAAGGGGTTCCAAGCAATGGAATAATTATTGTTTCCGATGCCAGAATTGGTGATCTCATCGGAAGGTGGCTCATGAATTACATACGAGTCAACACGAGAGGAATAACTTTGGGAAGAGGGGGTGTACAGGAGAGTCAGGTTTCGATCCTGTGGAACTGTGGGTTATGGGCCCACCATGTGGGTTAAAAGTAGGAAGGGCGGAGATGTCTTGCGTGATCATGCAAGAAAGGCATGTCAAAGGATAGCCTGTCAATTATGTTGGCAACAACGTCGATACCAAGGGCGAGGGACGAAGAGAACCATTTTCCCCTGCTCGTTGAACGAGGCAGACCATTAGGCAAAGTTCTCGTCCCTCGGTGGCTACCGGAATGTCACCAACAAAAGTAACAGGGTCTTACTGACAGAATTGTACACGAGGTGTTTACATAAGCAGGGAAATATTACTGCTTATATCATATAGATCACAAGAAGGTTTAAACAAACCAAATGGAAATGAAAAGTGGTTATCAGATTTAATCCAAACAATGGAAAGAAAATGTGTTAAAACACATATATCAGGGGGTATATCCTTCCCAAGGGCAAGCAAAGTATGATATTCATGACGGGATATAACGTAGAAAATCCCTTTAGGAAAGGGAAGAGAAATTTTCATGACATTACCCATACAACGGTGTTTGGATAATTGATCAAGAAGCATTTAGCATTGGGCTTTAAATGTTCTTGTTGAAAATCAAAGTATCACAGACATGCTTCGAGATAGCATTTGACGTGGTCACTGGGTAAAGATCAGACTTTGGATACTCGAAGGATCCATCAGGAACATCTTGTAGAATAAGTCTAACAATTTCCTCATGGAAGAATGGATAGCATTGCTAAAAGGAAAATTATAACAATAGGTCCTCCAGTCAGGTGTGCTAGGCATGACATCACCTTATCGGGTCAAATGCTAATGTTATAACTCTAGGAAATATGTCCCGGCCACCATATCTGACCGAGATTCAGATCTAATTGGTGTCAGGATACCTCAGACTCAGGATGCCTGAGAAGAAAAGGTGCAAGACAAATTGACGAGACGACATCGTAAGATTATTGGGGAATGTACTATGGAAGCAAGTTTCAACTCAAGAGTTCAACATTTAAACCAAAGAGAGGATGACGGGGTAGCTGATGGAGTCAGTAACAATCCTTGAGATTTCCAAAAAGGTGGATTTCCACAATTATGTGAACAAGGAGATAGCATTTGTCAGATCAAATGGTATAATGATGTATGCTCGAGGAAAACATACAAACATTGGTTGAAAGGTGCACCCGAAATATGGGTTGGGTTGCACGGCCAACATTGGAATGGTGATTCAATAATCAATAGTCTAAGAATGAACAGTCGACCATTAACTTCAAAGCAATATAGATGCTAGAAGGGCTGAATCCAAACAGCACCGCTCACTTGTTGGTACCCTGGTTGGAACCAACACGAGGACCCAAGAAGAATGGCGATGGTGAGAAGTATCACCATACCAAGAATTCTCAAGAGGTGGTGAAATTCCCACGACATTCTTGACATAAAAGGTGGTAATATTACAAGGTAAAGAAGAACAATGCTGGGTAGCAAGGAACTCAAGGTATAACACAAAACACGAACAAGTTTGCCTTGGAGGGAAGGCAATAATGTTGGCAAGGATAACACAAATCAACAAGGGGAAAGGAAGGTATTTGTCATCATGAGTTCAGATGATATCCTAGAAGAGTTTAGAACGGTCATGATGATCACGACACATTTGTCGAGAGATTCCATGAAGACGTAATCAATCAGCGACGACATTAAGTCAAAGGAATGAGGTAGCGGAAGGTTATTGGAACCATGGGTAGGACACAAACTTGAAATCAGGATTGTTGTTCAAGGTGAACGGTATGATGAGGAAGATCGATTGTAAGATTAGCTCACCGTCGAAATTTGTGCCCCGAGAAGAAGGACCAGGTAGCACAGTTAGAATCATCACGACAATGATATAGCCAAACAGGCTAGGAATGGCGTGATCGGGTACAAACTCGTACTTATAGAAGCTTACTGAAGAGATGTTGAACCGTAGTGCGGACTCGGTTCAGTCATCGGTGTCTTTGAGTGTTTAATAACTCAGAGCCCGTGAAAAATTGGAATCAGTGGGAATGTAGCACTTGATGAAGAACTCATAAGAAGTTATGCAATTCCAAGATAATCTTGAGATACCAGGAGGGTAATACTCGACGACGAATCAAAGTAGAGGTTGGACTGGGGAATTGCTCTGCAAAAGACAAGTGCTTAAACTTGCACGAGAAATGGTATTTAAAGGAGAACATGGTCGGAACCACGATTGCAAAAAGGCCAGATCTCAGATATAAGATGAACTTATACCAAGGGAATAATTAATTTTAAAAGAAGCTTCGATGAGAAGATGTACATCGTGTCCATGGGCATGAACACAAAGTTCAAGGTCGACTCCCACTTCTCCAATGCACAACCTTCCATTCACTTCTCGCGTTCAATGAAGTTGTAGTGTTGAAATTTTATCTGGCAAAATACCAGAAGAGTACGACTCGTGAAAACTTTCGAGTTCACACATATTAAGGAAGGCATAGATTCAACCCATCGGGGCATCTTAGAATCATATACCAGAATCTTTAGAAGTAATTAACTCAAGCTCGAAGGCAGAGCATAGTTGAGAAAGCAGAGGATACAATTTACCAAAGGCATTATGTATCAGAGGAAAGGCTCACAAGGTTATTGAATATGAAGGGCGTTGTCAGATAAAATCCAACAAAGGATCTGGTGGTCCAGAAGGGATCTAGCGTGAGCATCGGTACTCAACTAGAGGAAGAAGAATGGAAGGAGATCAGATTATAGAAACAACTGACTAACTCAATTGTCAAATGCAAAGGAATTATGATTTCCAAATCAAGGGATCAGAAGCAATGCTCTGATTAGGGATGGATAAGTTGAATAGCCTTAGGGTACAATCAACGACAATTGGATTGGTCGAGAACCAATTCCTAGTTAAAAGAATGGCAGCTCAGCCGGAAAGGTAATTTATAAGGATCAATGATGATTGCGTGTATTCGCAAACATATTGAGTCAATAGACCCAAAATGATAATGACAAGGAATGTCAATAAGACTACGAGACTTATGGGATTAACCATAATGTGAGCAAGCAAGAATTTCAAGAGCCAAAGGCTTCAGAGGATTTTCGGAAGATCGAATAGTATTTTGAAGACTTTTGTGAAACTCATGAACAACTGGGGATGAGCGGATACTCGACAAGTGCGAGGATTTATTTGAAGGGGTATTCATGTGGCAAAGAACTGCTAGGCAGTAGGCACGAAGTATTCTCGGAACAATAGAGAAAACTTCGGGGTATCTTGTAATAACAAGATCAATGGGGGATGATCGTAAGAATGGCAAGTGTAAGTAGTTAACCATAAGGATTTATCGATGGTCAGGAATAGCAAAAGTGATGGGCACAAAGTCTCGAGAGAATATCAAAGAGTATCTCTGAAATCTTCTGGTGCAGTTGGTGACCATCTGGACTGAAGGGCCTCTCCGGGAGAAAGTATTTTCGAGAACCTAAAGTTAGATTTTAGTAAAAAATTCGTTTAACCCGAATAGAAGAGAGTTCAGAATCCCAGAGTAAAGGTCGAGGAGTAAAAGATCCTAATACCACCCAATGGCGACGTGGGCCCATGGGTCGCACAGCCATGTTAGTAAAAGTTTTGTAAAGTCTAGACTCGACTTCGGCCAAGGAGTTGGAAATGGGATTCCAACAGGCAGTTGGCTCTGATACCAACTTGTGATGCCCCCGATTCAATCGTACACTAATTATGCACGCAAATGTGTACGATCAAGATCAGGGACTCACGGGAAGATATCACAACACAACTCTAAAACATAATTAAGTCATACAAGCATCATAATACAAGCCAGGGGCCTCGAGGGCTCGAATACAAGTGCTCGATCATAGACGAGTCAGCGGAAGCAACAATATCTGAGTACATACATAAGTTAAACAAGTTGCCATAAGATGGCTAGCACAAACTAGGATATAGATCGAAAGAGGCGCAGGCCTCCTGCCTGGGATCCTCCTAACTACTCCTGGCCGTCGTCAGCGGGCTACACGTAGTAGTAGGCACCTCCGGTGTAGTAGGAGTCGTCGTCGACGGTGGCGTCTGGCTCCTGGACTCCAGCATCTGGTTGCGACAACCAGAAAGAAAGGAAAGGGGGAAAGGGGGGAGAAAGCAACCGTGAGTACTCATCCAAAGTACTCGCAAGCAAGGAACTACACTACATATGCATGGGTATATGTGTAAAGAGGCAATATCGGTGGACTGAACTGCAGAATGCCAGAATAAGAGGGGATAGCTAGTCCTATCGAAGACTACGCTTCTGGCAGCCTCCGTCTTGCAGCATGTAGAAGAGAGTAGACTGAAGTCCTCCAAGTATCATCTCCAAGTAGCATCTCCAGTAGCATCGCATAGCATAATCCTACCCGGCGATCCTCCCCTCGTCGCCCTGTGGAAAAGCGATCACCAGGTTGTCTGTGGAACTTGGAAGGGTGTGTTTTATTAAGTATCCGGTTCTAGTTGTCATAAGGTCAAGGTACAACTCCCAGTCGTCCTGCTACCGAAGATCAGGGCTATTCGAATAGATTAACTTCCCTGCAAGGGTGCACCACATAACCCAACACGCTCGATCCCATTTTGCCGGACACACTTTCCTCGGTCATGCCCGGCCTCGGAAGATCAACACGTCGCAGCCCCACCTAGGCACAACAGAGATGTCAGCACGTCGGTCTAAACCTAAGCGCACAGGGGTCTGGGCCCATCGCCCTTAGCACACCTGCACGTTGCTTACGCGGCCGATGAGCAGACCTAGCAACCTCTATTACAAAGGAAGTTGCGTTAACGCAGTCCAACCCGGCGCGCGCCGCTCAGTCGCTGACGTCACGAAGGCTTCGGCTGATACCACGACGCTGGGATACCCATAACTACTCCCGCGTAGATGGTTAGTGCGCATAGACCAAATGGCCAGACTCAGATCAAATACCAAGATCTCGTTAAGCGTGTTAAGTATCCGCGAATGCCAAACAGGGCCAGGCCCACCTGTCTCCTAGGTGGTCTCAACCTGCCCTGTCGCTCCGCCACAAAGTAACAGTCGGGGGCCGTCGGGAACCCAGGCCCACCTCTACCGGGATGGAGCCACCTGTCCTTTCAGCCCCCTCATCAGAATCACTTGCGGGTACTCATCGAGCTCACCCGACTTTAGTCACCATCTGTATAGTATGTATGTATGTATAGTATATACCCGTGATCACCTCCCGAGTGATCACGGCCCAATAGTATAGCGAGGCAGACTGACAAGAATGTAGGGCCAATGAAGATAAACTAGCATCCTATACTAAGCATTTAGGATTGCGGGTAAGGTATCAATGATTGTCGCAACAATGACAGGCTATGCATCAGAATAGGATTAACGGAAAGCAGTAACATGCTACACTACTCTAATGCAAGCAGTATAGAGGATAATAGGCAATATCTGGTGATCAAGGGGGGGCTTGCCTGGTTGCTCTGGCAAGAAGGACGAGTCACCAACACCGTAGTCGAACTGGGGGTCGCCGGCAGTCTCGGGGTCTATCGGAAAGAAGTAACGGAGCGGGAACACAATAAATAACAGAGCAATCAAAGCATCACAAAGCATAACAAGACAATACGCGGTGTTCGGTGTGCCCTAACGCGGTAGTAGGTGATACCGGTGAAGGGGGGAAAACATCCGGGAAAGTATTCCCGGTGTTTCATGTTTTCTGACAGATGAACCGGAGGGGGAAAGTTGTGGGTTTGATATGTTAGGGATGTGTGGTGGACGAACGGGCTGCGTATCCGGGTTCGTCTCGTCGTTCTAAGCAACTTTCATATAGAAAGTATTTTCATCTGAGCTACGGTTTATTTTATATGATTTTCTAAAGTTTTAATCATTTTTAGAATTTATTTAATTATTTAATTCTAACATTATCCAGAATAGTGCATGTTGACGTCATCATGACGTCAGCATGACGTCAGCAATCAACAGGGAGTTGACTGGGTCAGTCTGACGCGTGGGTCCCGCATGTCACACTCTGTTTACTCTAATTAGGATTTAACTAATCTAATTACAGTTTAATTAATTCACAATTGTTAATTAGGTTAACTAAACAAGATTAATTAAGTTAACTAATTCACTAATTAATTAATTAATTATTAATTTTATTAATTCATTTTTATATTATTTCCTTTTTCTTTTCTTCTCTTTTTTTCTAAACATTCTGGGGCCAGGCCCCACATGTCATAGGCCAGGGGCGGCTTAGCGGGCGCGCGGGTTACGGGCGCGCGGGCGCTGGGCCGTTTGGGCGCATGCCCAGGC
The DNA here is from genome assembly GCF_002162155.2 of Triticum dicoccoides. Classification (NCBI taxonomy): domain Eukaryota; kingdom Viridiplantae; phylum Streptophyta; class Magnoliopsida; order Poales; family Poaceae; genus Triticum; species Triticum dicoccoides. Next base: position 59,671,554 of record NC_041391.1, read on the forward strand.
TACCAGGGGGCGCCGGCCACGGCGGGGCGCCGGAGCAGCGGGTGAAGGGGCGGGCGCGCGGCCTGGCTTCGGCGGCCATGGCCGCGGTCGGAGCAGGGCGGGGCGGTTAGTGGAGAGGGTCGCCGCGACGGTCGACGGACGGCGAACGCAGCGAGTGGGGGGCAGACGGCGGCGGTGTGAGCGTGTGGGGAAGGGCGCGGTCGCCACGGGCGCTGGGCGCGAGCGAGGCGTCAGTACGGGCGGCACAGCACGGCGACGGGTGAGGAGGTGGGCACGGTCGCGGTGACCGCGACCACTGGCCGGAACTCCGGCGGCACGGGGCCGCACAACGGAACGACGAACAAGGGGGGAGACGACGGAAATTGGCATGGCGCTCACAGGGGAAGGCAGAGGTCGGGGCAATGGGCTTGATGGAGGTTGGGGACGACAGCGACGTTGGGGACGAGTAGGCGACGGAGAGGACGACGGGGAGGCAGTCCGACGATGGCGATCCGGGCGGCGGCGACGGGGTCGGGGAGGCGACGAGCAACAATGTCGAGGCGGCTCCAGGGCGTGGTGGCGCGATGATGGCGAGGTCCGGCGACGAAAATGAGGTGGCGGGGCGCGCGGGGAAGTTCGGCGAGGTGTGGGGCTCCAGGCGGCGACGTCACTGGCGGCGGTGATTCGATCCGAGCGGTGGTGGTGCTCCGGCGGACGGAGTGGTGGGGCAAGGCAGTCCGGCGACGACGGGGCGGCGTCGGGGATGGACGCCGGCGTCGGGCTCGGGGCGACGGGAACGAGGTCGCCCGATCCCGATCCAGTCGGGGGGGAGTGGGAGGAGTGAGTGGGGATCATGGGGTTAGGGTTTGCAGGGTGGTGAGGGGATAAGGGGACGTGGACGGGCCGGTTGGGCCGGCCGGCAGCTGGGCCGGAGCCCAGTAGGGGGAGGAGGTGTCTTTTCCTTTCTTTCTTTGTTTGTTATGTTTTAAGTTTATTCCCAAATAGTTTTAGTTTTGTAAAATATTCAATTAGCACCTAACATAGTAACATTAATTATACCACTGCCACAATAACTTTGGCACCTAGCTAAAATAGTTTAGTATTTTATAAAATATAATAGGACGATAATTAATTGTTGTTGCTGCTGTTTTATTTAGCTTAGTGCATTTAAACTTTTTATAAAGACTTGGTTTATCCACCAACATTACTTATGAATTATTTGGCTCACTCCGAACATTTTAGTTTTAATTTGAAATCTTTCATTGTTTGCTCGATTTTGAATTTGAATTCGAATCGATTTCGAACTAACGCGAGATTAGCAACAGTAATCGAGGTGACGTGGCATCATTAGCGGATGGTTACTGTGGCTTAATTATCCGGGCGTTACATTGTCTCCCATCATAACCCCTCTTTCTTCGTGCTTGGTCCAAACATTATAGTGTGGCATGAAACCCTTCACAATCTGGTGGATGTGAAGGGTTTTCCGGTTAGAGTAAGACTTTGTATTCTCACAGATAGGGAATGTTCAACACATAAAATCATTCTGCTTGTTTGCCTCAGCCACTTCAAGAAAATAATGCACGCCCTTAATGTACTCGGAGGTGCGTCTGTCACCGTACATCTATTACCGGTTCATCTGCGTGCATTATATATAATTAAGTGTATCAAAAACCATTACAGAACATCATGAATAGAGAAGTGACCAAACTAATGGAAGTTCATCATCACATTAAAACCAAAGTACAGTAGTGATCAAAATTTCATACATAGTTCTCATTGAACAACATATAGCTCTCTAGAGCATCTAATTAAAACATACATTGAAACTATGTAGAATATTTCAATGCAACAACAAATGCGATCATATTCGCAACTAAGGTAACAATTGATCCAATGGCATAATGATACCAAGTCTCAGTATGAATGGCATATTTTCTAATCTTTCTAATCTTCAAGCGCATTGCATCCATCTTGATCTTGTGATCATCGACGACATCCGCAACATGCAACTCCAATCTCATCTTCTCCTCCTCAATTCTTTTCATTTTTTTCTTCAATTAATTATTTTCTTTTTTTAACTAAATTTAACCTCTCGATGGTAGGGTCGGTTGGAATTTCTGGTTCACATACCTCCTAGATAAAATCATCTATGTCACGTTGGTCGGCATAATTGTCATAAACACTAAATAAAACAAATAGTTATAAAAGATAATATATATATATATATATATACCACATCCGAATCATAGATACGACGAGGGCCGACGGAGGCGGATACCAAAACCATCGCACTATCTAATAACAAACAGTAATAAAAGTAAGAAAATTATACAAGTATCTATCTAAATCATACAAGTAAGAATTTTTTTTTCTTTTAGAAAGAAAATAACAACAAGAGGCTCACCACGGTGGTGCCGGCGTCGAGATCGGCACAGGCGATCAACGATGGTGAGGACGGAGACGGGACAGGATGGACCGCCAAACCTAGACAAATCTGAAAGAAAATGAAGCTTGGACAAGGAGCTTGGAAAGGAGAAAGCTTAAGTGTGGCTTGGGCATTTCATGGAACACCTCATATGCATAGGAGGTGAGCTAGAGCACCACAAAGCTCTCCCACGGCCGGCCAAAAAAACAAAGCACTGGCTCTGCTCGCGGGCAGGGGCGGGGGTATGTATAGGCATCTCTTTAGTCCCGGTTGGTGGCTAAAACCGGGACTAAAGGTCTACATTTGGTCCCGGTTCCAGCCACCAACCGGGACTAAAGGTTGTGGCCCAGGAGCGAGGCCCGTTGGTCCCGGATCGTGTCTGGAACCGGGACCAGGGGTCATACGAACCGGGACCAATGGCCCTCAAGGCCGGCCGGCCCCCTAGCCTCATGAACCGAGACTGATGCCCTCCTTTGGTCCCGGTTCGTGAGTGGACCGGGATTAATGCCCCTATCATGGCCTCAACCAAAGCCTCGTTTTCTACTAGTGTCATATCGGTCTTATTTTTGTGTCGAGCTTGTTCTATATGTTTTCTTTCCATTTTTATTTCTTTTGTAATTGTTTATGACAACTGGAACTATATTAGGACAAGTCTTGCAACAATTTAGTCAAAATCAGTGGATGTCTTGAACCGTGACATATCTATACTACCCCCACTGCAAAGAAATATAAGAGCGTGTAGTGATCTAAACATTCATAGAAGAACGTTTAGATCACTAAAGTAGTTACCTAAGCGCTCTTATATTTCTTTACCAAGGGAGTATATGCTTATAGAATGAAAAAGAAAACACATATTATAACCAGGAAAAAATATACATAAGCAAGTAATATTGGATAGTAATTACTACGGCACAATAATATTTGCATACTAATAATTAAAACATTCATTATAATATAAAAATCTTGTACTTTAATACCATCAATCCAGTATAAAATGGTATGTCTGTGATGGTCTCCTTGAGAACTCACATAGCAAGGCAACGATCGACAAGTCTCTCCTTCAATATACCACTATCTAAGATGAGGACTAGCCAGATGTTGCTCTTGGTCGTCGCCTTCCTTGTCCTAGCATCAGGTACCCATTTGTTCACGTAATATGTTCCTTCGAAATCTTGTCCAACCAATAATAGCCAAGTTTTAATCTTCCCTTTTCCTCATGGTGGGATTTTGCAGATGCAGTAACAAAGGCGTCAGCGGCCATTGAAGGGAACCCCTGCGTGTCAAGCATTATCCCATCACCAAAGCCATGTGATAATAAAAGTTGCAATAAGGCATGCATCGACTACGTTATGTGGAGCGGCGGACATGGCGAGTGTGTTGTGGAGGGGTGCAAGTGCCAGTATTGCATTAAAATGGATGCTATTTAGATAGGATCGGACGCCATGTTCAACTGAATAACGTAACGAGATCATAAATTGTGTAGCAACAAGGTTGTTCTCCGATAAGCCATATGAAGAATGATGAATTTTATCTTGCTTCTTGATATATTGGATATTATAAAGTGAGCTATATGATGTTTACATGCTTTCTTTTGAAGGATCATTTAGGATAGTAAAGCTGAGGCTAGACCAAGTTCTTTCACGCCCTCAGCCGTTCGACCGTTAAATCCCATACCAGGGTCATTTTTTGTCATTAGATGCGCTGTCCCAAGGGGCTGCTGCTCCAGAGGAAAATTCTGAATTCTCTCGTTGATTGGGCCTTTTCGCTCAGCCCAACTGGCTAGAAAGGCTGGAAGGCTCGGATCCCTTCGGTCACTGCGTTGAGATGGGATGCGCCAGTCTTCGCCAGACCGATCGATGCACTCTACATGATGGGGGGAGGGGATCCGTCGCCACAGGCAATTCTGACCGACGCCAGGGCTGCTCATTCGAGCGAAACTACTCCAGCGAAACCGTGCCACAGCCTGCACCACAACCACGACAACTATCGCTCGAGGTCAGCCCCTCCCTGCATCCCACACCTCCAGATCTCTCTCCTCTCGTGACATATGTACAGCTAGCCCAAGCATTCGTGGTAGTGATAGGTCCCGTGAAATCCTTGCGGCCGTGATTGTGCCGGAACGTTTTTTTCATCCCAGGATCGTGTCCTCCTTATTGAATTCATGCTTCAGCGAGTTGCTCTAAAATTCTGTACTGATGTATATTTTTTTAATGAAGAGGCTAGGAGTAGAAGATGTAGGGAAGGACGGGGAAGAGAAGAACGACAATTACTGATCAGGGCTGCCGCAGTGGCCTCTGCACGCCGCGTCGCTTCAGTCAGCTTGGACCTGAGGGCGGTAGTCCTGCCCGCAGCCTCGGCTTCAACGAGCTCCAGCCTCTCGTTATACTCCCGCGCAAGGCCCGCGCGAACTTCAGCCGCACGGCGGTCGATCTCTTTTTGGATTCGAGCCTCCTGCGCGCCGACATCATCCTCCGCCTGGCTAACCTGGCGCTCCCTCGTCTCCAACCGCTCAAGGTCAAGATTGCGCTCGGCAGCCTCCAGCGTTAGCGCTTCCTCGCGCCTCCGGAGCTCCTCCTCCTCGACGGGCGTCCCCTTCAGCGACGCAAGGGCGGCCTGGCGCAGCTTCACTTGCTGCTCCAGGGAAGTGCTCCAGGCTTGGAGCTCCCACACGCGCTTCTCCGCGATCTCGCGTCGCCGGTCTGCCTCCTGAGCTTCCTCAATGGCTCGGGAGCAGGCCTTTCGCGAGGCTTCGAGGGATGCTTCGGCCTTCGCGCTATCAAGCTCGCGCTGATGACGCGCGAGGCTGACTGCCACCTTCAGCTTGCGCCGCTCCTCAACCAGCCTCAGGCCTTCAGCTTCAAGACATGCATCTACACCCGCAAGCTCTCCACCGAGCTGGCCCATCGCGTCCATCGGCTTCTGGAGGCACTCCTGGCGAACGGCGATGCGCTCCCGCGCTCGCTTGAGCACGTCGTCAACATCATCCTCCGCCGCCGGCGCTAGCAGAGGGTCTTGAAGCGGCTCGCCCCCTCTCGGCGAGGGGGGGGGAGGGGGGCTGGGGGCTGGCGCCCCCACAATCGCTGGGCGGGTTCCGCAAGGGACCCTGGCCGGCGCAGATCCATTCCCGGAAGAAGAGCCAAGGATCGACTTCAACCATTCGTCGTCCACGATCAGAGAAGGAGCCTTGGGCAGGCTGGACACGCCCCAGGCAAGGTCACGAAGGAAAGGCGGCAAGGGCACAGGCTCGAGGCACCGTGCGGGCGGTTTATAAAAATTACCACAGACGGTGCACTTAACTTCACTGATGGACGAGGGGGCGCTGGTGGTGTTGCTCGTTCATCTACTACGTTCCTAGGTGCATGGTGCAAAACGTTTGATGGGGTATCTGATCCTCTGATCATGGAGGCTTTGTCACTGCGGGGAGGAGTCCGTTTTGCTACTCTACGAGGCTTCCAGCAAGTGATTATAGACGTTGATTGTCTGGAGCTGGTGATGCTCTGGGAAACTCGCCACAACTCTCGTTCTATTGTGGCTCCAGTCTTGTTAGAAATAGGGGAGCTTAGTTCTTTTTTCACTACTTTTGATGTTATTCATGTAAGCAGGTCAGCAAACTTACCAGCACATCTCTGTGCAAAATATGCATGCACACTGAATGTGACTGAAAGATGGCACCGAGACCCCTAGCATCCTTGTGACCAGTCTACTGGCTGATTGTCCAAGGAATGCTCTTGCTTAATAAAGCTCTCTGATTTGCCCGCAAAAAAAAGGACGGGGAAGAGAAGAACGACAATTACTCCTTTCTAGCATGAATGATATGTGGGCTGGAGGTGGAGCTTATTGGTGATAGAGAATATGTTCTTATTACTCGCCTCCCATGTGAGTGTGCATTTGCAAAGTTGAATGCACCTTTGAAAATGATCTTTATATTTATTTGTTGTTTTGTGTCAATAGTATGTGTTAGTTTAACCCACACTATTAAACTCATTAACCGTCGCACAAGCAGCGAGCTCTCGCGATGGCCACGTAGGCACTGGACCCCGCGAGGACCGCCCCATCTCTCTCGTCGTCACCCCTCACCCCGTTCCCCAAATTCTTCTCCCCTCCCTCGTTTGCCGCCGCCAGCACTCATCGGTGCCCTCCCCCACAGTCGTCGCCGCCGCCGCCACCAGCGTCCTCCCTCACAACCTGCGCCCCACCCCTTCTCTCCTTCCCTTATCCCGACCACCAGGCGACCTCCTCGCCTCCCCTTCACCCCAGATCAAGAAGCAGGTCAGGATCCACGGCCACGACGGCGTGAGCGCCCCGATTTAGGTTTAAGCCGCATGACGAGGGTGCTCTCTGCAGCGCTAACCCAAGTGTCGACGCCACGGACAAGGTTCCCTCTCCGTCGCTTCCCTCTCTGCATTTTTGATTTGGAGTTGGTGCTCCGTTCGTGAAGCGCCCTCTCTTCTCTGCTGCAAGGTTCGTGAAGCATCTTTGTCCGTGGAAACCGAGCAGGCAGGAGGTACGAATATCTCCTCGCGTCTGGTTTTCTTCACACCCCCTATGTGATGGGTGCCATCTGCTTTTGTGCATGTTTCATGGAGAGGAGAAGATGCTACAATCCCATCTGCTGAATTAGGATGCCCACCATCCAAGGTGCTCAACATCACCGCCATCTGTTGCCTGCCAAGGTAACCTCTATAATCTGTTCTGTTGGCGAAAAGTTCGGGACTAAGTTTGTATTGTGTAGCTTCTCCCTATTGCCTCTTGCACTGAAAAAGGAAGATAATGCTTTGAACAAAACAGCCAACTGTAGTTGGTCAGCTTCAATGCAATGCATGGGTGGTGTCGCAACCAAAGCAAGTTCCAGAACAATATAAAGGCCTGAAAGATCAAAGTAATTACCCTGGTAAGAAATACCAGGTAAGATCAGTTTACTTGCGCAAGATAAAAATAAAATGAATCAAAGCAAGGAGGGGTATCTTAATTAGCAAATCATTGAAGAAAATCATAGCTGTTCATGTTCACTGAATTCCTGAGTTCATATCTCATAAGAAAGAAGCACACTGATAAAACTTCATGTGCCCTCCGGTGAGTGGTTTTTTTTGTAGCTCGGGCTACATGACACTTTCTATCCGTGTCGTTCATTGGCCTCTTGTTCCTCGAGATTTGCGTCAAGTCAGACAAGTTCACATGTAAAAGATGGAGTTGGTTACAGACATGTCAGACTTTGTACAACAGAGAGAGTCAAAACAGATGAAAGAAAGAGAACAGACTCTTATGAATAAAAAAAGAGGGAGCAGTCTCCTCCACAGCTCCACTGCATGCAGCATACACGAGCAGTCTCTTGTGCTAATAAAAAATAAAAGGATGGACGTGAACAGTATGTTTGCTAATAAAATACTAAAGAGAGAGAGGTGTGAGCAGTGCATGCAACACTTTCTCTCTCTCTCTGCAATCGCATTCTCTCTTTTACCGTTGTAAAACAACTCGCATCCAGCACAGACGATTCTCTCTCTCTCTGCTAACCTTTTCTCATTTTGTTTATTTCAATTTGTGGCACCTTAAGCATCTGAGCAATCACATGGACACACTGTTGCATTCGTGTTCCTTTGGCGCGTAGTGCAGAAAAAGATTCTAGACTGAGTCAAGGTTGCGTGCTAGTAAGAAATGAAATGCAACAGTAGGATTCCTGACAATCCTGTCTGCTAATTGTCTGACGCTGCCTCTGACCATTGCATGTATCTCAAGGTGAACCGATGGTTGTGATAGTAGGTACCGTGTAGCTGGGGCTAGGAAAGAACTTTGCGAATCGGCAATGGCGACCAGACCTGCAGCCACCCGACGATTGGCGACGTCTGCAGTACTGGGAGTGATGGACGACTGACAAAGTGACGATTCAATTGATCTGATGGATTCAGGGATAGTTGGCTATCGGCGTCCATGACGCCCGCGGCCCGTCCCCTGCCATCGACCAAATCGACAACTACGACGGCTTCATGATCTTGCTCACATGCTGTGTGGATGCGCCCCTAGAACTTGGTGGCATCGTGACGTCCTCCATAGTCCACTCCACACCACAGGCACCCGTCTGCCCGTTGGCCTGAAATCCCACTTATGATCTTCTCTGAAACCAAAGGACGGACTGTTGGAGAAGCCCAAAGGCAGCAGTGCCGGACCTAGGGGAAGGCGTTGCGGCTGGGTCGTCCAACATGGAGTGGGGCAACGTTCTTGTAGCTGCCACATCATCTATTATGGAGCCTGCATGATTTTAATTGGAGGGAAGATGGGTGTTTTCATCTGTGGCGTAGTACATACCTGGCGTTCATCTTCAGGGCACAGCGTGGCTGGTTCTGGTGCCGGTGAGTTGACGCTCGAACGCCGTCCAGTTATTAGATATCGAGGAGTTACGCCCGGGGATCGCTGGCGGCGGCACGTTCTCGCCTGTCTCGCTCAAGGACTGCAGAGATGTAGAGTCTATGTTGGGATGCTCCTCCTTGTATGATAGGTGGTGCGGTGGTGGTCGCACAGCTGGGATATCCATGAAGGAAGGGGCAAGATCCCCGTTGGGTGGACGCTTGAGCATGTATTGGAGGGAGATGGGACTCCACCGTTCATCCATTCTACAGCGGATGGATATTTATTTATGAGTATGACCCATGTACAGCTCAGTTACAGAAGATGAAGATGAAGGGATGCGTATGGAGGAGAAATTAAATCATAGTATCACATTCACGGCAGGAAAACAGAATGCGGGACCGTGAAAGCATATGTGGCAATGATGCTGATGCAGGACCATGAAAGCTGATGTGGCATGATGGTGATGTGAATAGTGTGCATGTTGAGAGAATTTTTAGTAGTGGGGATCAACTTCTTAAGAATGTAGGATGATGGAATCGGGAAAGTACTTGTGCATTAAATGAAGTGCTAATCATTTTTAGTTAGATGGCTATTGTGTTCTTTGTTTACTTATTGTTGATTACAATAGTAGAAAAAGGCCCATTTGTCCCGGTTCATAAGGCCCATTTGTCCCGATTTCGGAACCGGACTACGAACCGGGACTAAAGGCCCTCCATGTAGCCGCTGTCTGGACCTCGACCTTTAGTACCGGTTGGTAACACAACAGGGACTAAGAGCATCCACTAGTAGAAAAGAGGGCTTTGGTCCACCCCGGGTTAGCCCATTAGTTCCGGTTCAGTTTAGAACCGGGACTAATGCGGGCATTAGTCCCGGTTCGTGCGTCCAGGGACCACGTGGGCCATTTGTCCCGGTTCGTCTGGACCTTTTAGTCCCGGTTGGTGCCACGAACCGGGACTAAAGGGTGCGATGCCCATTAGTCCCGGTTCATGGCACCAACCGGGACTAAAGGGTTAGACCTTTAGTCTCGGTTCGTGCCACCAACCGGTACTAATGGGGTTTGAGGCACTAGTACCGGTTCATGGCACGAACCAGTACTAAAGGTC
>NC_041391.1:59681696-59685748 GCF_002162155.2 Triticum dicoccoides
AAAATGTCAAAAAAAAATAAAAAAAAAATAAGTTTCCCATGTGATATGTGGTCTAGTTGTTGGCAAAATTTACAAATATGAATTTCGACTTTATTTGCAAAATCTCTCTAGAATTTAGTAAAATGGGCATAACTTTTGCATACTGACTCGGATGAAAAAGTTTTTTATATGAAAAACATCTACTCGAAAAGTTACATCCAAATTAAACATTTTTAGAATCCTCAAAAACCTAACAGAAAAAAAGTTACGGAGATTTTAAGATCTAGAGTGGAAAAAATCAAAAAAAATTCAAACTGTGGTCAAACAATGGTCAAACTAATTATTCTAGAATATTAGTGTTACTAAATAATTATTTCAGTTATTTTGAATTTGGGCAAATTTGGTCAAACTGTGGTCAAACAATGGTCAAACTAATTATTCAAGAAATATTAGTGTTACTAAATAATTATTGTTTTTTAAAACAATAGTTTCAAACTCAAATAGTGAAATGTGTCACTTCATGCTCACGCAAAATTCCTGAGGGTTAATAGGATTGACATCTTACTATTGTCAGCAAAACAACAAGTGCAGACTTGGAAACGAGGGAGAATAGAACCCGGAAGTTAAGCGTGCTCAGGCTGGGGGAGTGGGAGGATGGGTGACCGTTCGGGAAGTTAGATGATTAGGAATGATGAGAGGGGTGATTAGAGATTAGAGAATAAATTGAGCAGTGATGAGGGGTGATGATTAGAGATTAGAGGTTAAAATTCAAAAATTTGAAAATAACAAAAAATTCAAAAAAAAATTCAAAAAAAAATTTCAAAACAAAGAATCATAAAATTTCCTTTAGTCCCGGTTGGTGTTACCAACCGGGACTAAAGGTGGAGCTCCACGTGGCCGCGACCTTTAGTCTCGGTTCCAGTTTGAACCGGGACTAAAGGGGGGAGGCATTAGTAACGACCCTTTAGTCCCGGTTCAAGAACCGGGACTAAAGGCCCTTACAAATCGGGACTAATGCCCCCTTTTCTACTAGTGATCTCCAGTCGTTGGCCCCCAGGAGGCGCCTAAAATCGCCGCCTGGGGGTGAGCCGGCGCAAAAAACCGGCCTGGGGCGACTTGGTGCCCAGTCGCCGGCCCCAGGTCCGCCCCCAGGTGCGTCTAGATGATTAGGAATGATGAGAGGGATGATTAGAGATTAGAGAATAAATTGAGCAGTGATGAGGGGTGGTGATTAGAGATTAGAGGTTAAAATTCAAAAATTTGAAAATAACAAAAAATTCAAAAAAAATTCAAAACAAAGAATCATAAAATTTCCTTTAGTCCCGGTTGGTGTTACCAACCGGGACTAAAGGTGGAGCTCCACGTGGCCGCGACCTTTAGTCCCGGTTCCAGTTTGAACCGGGACTAAAGGGGGAGGCATTAGTAACGACCCTTTAGTCCCGGTTCAAGAACCGGGACTAAAGGCCCTTACAAATCGGGACTAATGCCCCCTTTTCTACTAGTGATCTCCAGCCGTTGGCCCCCAGGAGGCGCCTAAAATCGCCGCCTGGGGGCGAGCCGGCGCAAAAAACCGGCCTGGGGCGACTTGGTGCCCAGTCGCCGGCCCCAGGTCCGCCCCCAGGTGCGTCTAATTGTTTTAAAAAAGAAAACGTTCGGCGACATTTGGTTAAACACGGCTAAATTCAACCAAACTTTGGCGAGTTCATACATATTTAAAATATTTTACAAAAAAGAAAAAAATGCTACTAGGCCCGCAGTCGCCCTCGCCGCTCCTCGCCGCCCGTCGCCCTTGAAGCCCTACATGCCGAGGAGCATGTAGAACTGCGTGTAGCCGCAGCCGCCGCCGTCGTCGTCTTTGTCGCCTCCTCTGCGGTTGTCGTCCCTGCTACACCCCTCCCCAGATTGGCGCGGCGGGTTGGACGGTCCGGGGCGTCCTCGTCCTAGTCGCTGTCGAGGATCACCACGCCATGCTCGTCCTCGCGCCCACGTCTGCGGGCGGCTATCTCCTCTAGGGCTCGGCGTTGCCGGACCATCTCGTCGCGGAGATAGTCGTCCCGCATCCACTTTAGGGCCTCCTCGTCGGAGAAGCCGCGCCGAGCTATGGCCTCGTACTCCGCGGGAAGGCCCCGCCTTCGGCCTGACGAGGATGAGGCGTCCACAGGTGGAGGAGTCGACAATGCGGACGCCGGAGCTGTGGGTGCGGTGGCTGACCGGCGTGTCTGGGGCTCCGGCTTGACGGGGCGGAGGCAGGGAGAGCCGGTCGAGTGTCCAAACGAGGAGGAGGACGCCCCCCGGCCCATGTGCATCGGCTCCATGAGCTCCCACGCCGGCGGGAGAAGAACGGTGGAGCAGGGTACTCCAGCCTGGGCGTGTTGTCACCCTCGATGTACTCGAGGACGGCCTCCAGCGTGCGGCCAGGCACGCCCCACCATTGGCGGAGGCCTTCGGAGTTGAGCCTCCCGAAGGGCTCAACGCCGTTGGTGGCCTCGAGCTGCTCGGCGTGGCGGCGACGGAAGTAGGGCTCCCACAGCGGGCTGTCCGGGACGTACCATGGACCTTCCCTCGCCGCCTGCGGCGGAGAAGCGCGGATATGCGATATCTCCGCACGTCGTGCCGCCCTGGTTGGCGGTGGTGGCACCGGGACCCCGCTGGTGTTGATCCTCCAAGCCCCGGGCACCCGCATGTTCGGCGGGACCGGGTACTCAGCCTCAAAGAGGAGACGAGCTTCGTTCTCGTGAAGGTGGCGGCGGCCGAAGCAGTTCGCCGCCGCGCCATCGCATGGGAAACGCTCGGCCATGGTTGAACTGGAGACGGCGAGAGGAGAGGGAGGAACGGGGGAGGAACGGGTGTCAGCGACGGAGTGTCTGTGCGTCACCGACGCGCTGGGGGCAGCTTATATAGGCGGAGGCGCCGCGTGTACGCGTGGCCGCCGTGTGTACGCATGGCGGGCGAGGGATGTGCGTCGTCCGGTCTTCACTGCGCCGCCCGTGAGGTACCAATGGAGGAGGGTGACCGGCGCGGCAGCGCGCGACAGCTTTGGCATTGATTCGTCATGGAACCGAGACGATGAGGACGACGAAGCGGCGAGAAGAGCCGAGTCGGTGCCAAGGAGGGCCCGCCAGTTTTTGCGCCAAAAATGTTTCGGCCGGCGCCCCCAAGCGCCCCCCAACGCGCCGGGTTCAGCCTGGGTACGCCGGCGCCAATTTCGGTCCGAGCTAGCGAAAATGGGCCTTTGGGGGCGTGACTGGGCCGTTTTTTCGGCGCTGGCGCGAAAAAAGCGCCTGGGGAGGCCGTTCTGATGGCGCGGCTGGAGATGCTCTAAAGGAATTTTTTTTGAATTTTTTCTCGATTTTCAGTTTTTTGAATTATTGTATTTAATCTCTAATCACCCCTCATCACTGCTCAATTTAATCTCTAATCACCCCTCTTCATTCCAAATCGTCTAACTTTCCGGTCGGTCACCCATCCTCTCACTACTCCAGCCTGAACATGCTTAACTTTCAAGTTCTATTCCCCCTTGTTTCCAAGTCTGCATTTGTTGTTTTCCTGACAATACTAAGATGTCAATCCTATTAACCCTTAGGAGTTGAAGTTGGGCATGAAGTCACACATTACACCGTTTGAGTTTGAAACTATTATTTTAAAAAATAATAATTATTTAGTAACACTCATATTTTTTACCATAGTTTGATCATAGTTTGACTAGATTTGACCATAGTTTGACCAAAAATTTAAAAATAAAAAATAATTATTTATTAATGCTAATATTTCTTGAATAAGTAGTTTGACCAGATTTAACGTAAAGTCAAAAAAACTAAAATTTGAGCATATCTTTTTTCCTTTCAGAATTTGAGGATTCTAAAAATTTGCAAACAGGCATATGACTGTCAAAATCGGATGCTGATTTTCGTGCTGTTTTTTATATATTATGCGGGTTTTTTTTGACACCGTATGCAAAAAATATGGTTGTTTTACTTTTTCATAACACGTTTTTGTAAAACATGTCCAAATTTAAGTTTTTTAATTCTCCTAACTAGTAGCTGTAGTAACATAACTACATCTCAAAGGATTTT
>NC_041391.1:59686070-59693956 GCF_002162155.2 Triticum dicoccoides
TGAACCTTTAGTCCCGGTTTGAGACATGAACCGGGACTAAAGGGCATCGCACTCTTTAGTCCCGGTTAGTGTCTCAAACCGAGACTAAGGGTCTAACCTTTAGTCTTGGTTTGAGACACGAACCGGGACTAAAGGGCATCGCACCCTTTAGTCCTGGTTCGTGTCTCAAATCGGGACTAAAGGTCCCATTTGAACGGGACTAATGTGGTCCCGATGCCTTAGTCGCTCGAACCGGGACTAATGCTCACATTAGTTCCGGATCATGATGCAACCGGGACTAATGTGTACATTGAGCTGTGACCAAAGCCCTGTTTTCTACTAGTGTTATACTTACAGGGCCTAGATCAATGTAAAGCTGCGCACTGCAGAAGGATTTGAATGCTGGAAATAAGAGGGTGGGATGGATAGATAGAGAACCTTATGCTTACTGGAAAGGGAATCCAGAGATCGCAACTATAAGGCAAGAGCTTATCAAGTGTAATGTTTCCAATAAACAAGAATGAAATACACGGATCTAAAAACAGGTACTTGTTTGTGTTTACGGTGCACAGCACTCTATTATACTTGAAGGGAGTGTTAACATTCCATTTATTTTCACAAGTAGAAAATCCTATTATATCTTCTCAAATCTTGTTGCTTTTAGAATTCTTCTAATCCTTCCGATCTGTAACATAGCCTTTTCCCAAAGAAAATAATTTTGATGATACCTATGGCTGATTATAGTGTTTACTTTTGCCTTCTCATTTAGGATTGGGTCAAAGAGAGCAAGGCAGGATACAAGAAATCATATTTGGGTAGTCTATGCACCCATAGGTTTGTTTTCTTCCATTAGAAGTCAGGTAGGGACTTGTTTGTTCTGTTGTTGGTACTGAAATTGTTGTGTTGGGTGATATGTACAAGATCTACATTGAAGGATCAGCATGGCCAGTTAGTGAGAAGTATATCATAGCTTGTGATTAAACCTAAATACTACGATTTCTTTTCAAGGGTGTTGATGCCCACTCAGCATTATTGGCCAGTTCGAGATGACAGTAAGTGTAGCTCGTCCCATCCACCCAACAGATTGCAATCTATTCAATACTTTTGATCTACATGCTAATATGGTGATAGCCTTTTAAGTGACTTCTATGTCGTGTTCGCTGCCTTCTCCACTCATGCAATAGCCCAGAGGATCACTGACTGTGTGTCACTACAATGTGTAATATATATTCTTTTTGCCTTTTTCCTATATGTACATTTCAAGAAAATGCACACATGTTCTTGCTACATTTGACAATAACTTTTAGGTGAAAAAATGGCTTTCTTTTGTTCCATTGTGTTCTCTGTATTTCCTTCTACCTTTTCCTATCTATACATTTGTTGCATACATGTTGTGACTATATGTATGGGACTGACATAGTAAGTTTTCCCCTTTATAGGAAGCTTCAGAATTAGGTTATCTGATGGTGAGTTATTTGTGGTTTCAGGGTTATAGCATGTTCAGGTCATCACTGAGATATCTCCTCTGGTTACCTTTTTTCAGTGTGATGTGTGCATCTAGCTGGTGGCCACCAGCTAAAAAGGTGAGAGCAGCCATGAAGGACTTGCCAGCGAACTAAAGTGAGAGCGGCCATTAATAAGAAAGCTCGATTTGTGGTCGAAGGCTGCAAAAAATTATTCCAATGAGCAGTCTAGCCAATTAATTACAATTAGTCCTTTAAGTTAGATTTAGTATTAGCTGAGTTACTTGCTTCTATTGACAGTGAAAAAAGTTGCTTCTATTGAAAGTAAATTATTGTATCACACTAGTGCAGAACCGTCCTTTAGTGCCGGTTCGTAACGGCTTTTAGTGCCGTTTTGCCAACCGGCACTAAAGAGTGGGGACTAAAGGCCCCCCTCCTCTTTAGTACCGGTTCGTCACGAATCGGCGCTGAAGTGACACCACGTGGCACGAGCCAGACCCGTGTGCGCGCAGGACATTAGTACCGGTTGGTAACACCAACCGGTACTAAATGTTTGGGGGGGGGGGGGTTGGCTTTATTTTCCATTCAATTTTTTTTGTTTGCTGGTATTTCACGATACTACAAATTATACACGTTATGCATATATGTAAATAGATTTTCTCGTACGTAGAACCGCATATATATATATCATCGGATGTCTCACAACCAACACCATTAATTATTCACACATACACATGTATATACATATACAATTTCTCCTACATATGTTGCCTTGGTGCCTCCGGAGCACGATCACAAGTGGTTCATGGGGCCGGTAGTGGGTAATAGTATTCTCTTTTGGGATCTATGACCTGGTCGAGCAAAAATCCGGCTATTTCCTCTTAGAGTGCTAGTATGCGGTCCGATGGTAGGAGCTTATCCCGCACCTCTCTGAACTGTTAAGAATGAGATCAATATGCATGTGTGTTAGTTGGGTGACTAGATATCGATAATGGTGTGAATAGTATTCTAACAAACGTACCCAGTTCTGTCTATCAGATCTGCTCCTTTCGGACCCCATTATGCGAATGTTCTCGCAAATGTAAAATGCACACAGATTATTCCCCGGCGCCTGCTTCAGGCCCTTTATGAGAATGGAATTGAATCAGATAATGATTAATCAAGCATAATAATTAATTAATAATATTGAAACAAGAATTAAAGAGATGGTAGCTAGCTAGTACTACTTAATTACTTACCTTTGGTCGATGCCAAAACAACTTTTTTGCCCAGTTGCCTAGAGTCACCTTGATGAACTTTGCCCATGCCCTGCCCGCCGGCAAAGAAAATTAATAAAGGTGTTATTAAATAGTTCATATCAGGAAATGATGAACTAATAATAGGCCGAGATATAGTTAATAATGATTGAAATTACCTGTTGACTATCCCCTTCACGATGGTGAAGTCTTTATCTTCTTTAGTTAGTGAGTCCAGTAATTCAACTTTTCCTTCCTCAACTTTAATGTCTAACAAGACCCAGTGCCAACTGCATGCGCACACGTTTGCATGTCTTAATTAAGCGGGCATGTGCATAAAATTAATCAACTACCGTAAACCGTATACACTTAATTATTAACATCTAGCTAGCTAGTAAGCAAAAACAGAATTTGTAGTACAAGACATTATGACTCACGGGAAGTTGTAAGGAAGTAGTATATCTTCATTGCTATTGAGGCGCTTCAAGAACTCTAGCATGCTTTCCTCTACACCTGCTTGATAAAATGGAAGCTTCCATATGTCCTCGTTAATGGTATTTGGGTCAATGAACCCAATGCCATAGCGTCCAGATTTTTTCATTTCATACATCTTCATTCTGCATATAATACTACAGAAAAGAATATAGTGAGAATAATTACATGTAATGATTGATCAAAATTATCACTACATAACTAGCTTGAGACTTAAGTTACACAAAGAAATCACTTATAGACAATAGCAACTGACGATAGACTTTTCGAGTGCGTCTTGATTGTATAACTGAAATAGTTCTGGATACTCAATGGCCAGAGCTTTCTCATGGTAATAATGCTCATGCTTGATATTCACCATGAGGGACTCTCAATTGGAAATCTTGGTAATGTTCATGTACCATTGATGCAATTCATACATTCTCGTTGGGAGGTCCTTGACCTTGTCTGGATGGACCAAAGGTCGGCCCCGGACATATTTCCATTTTATTTCCGATTCTCTAAGTGTAGACATGGGCACGATTTCGAGTTGTCCAACAGAGATCTTGAGCATTTCAGCCTGCATTATATGCTCCTCCGTTATTACCACATGGCCCTGCTGGGGAACGCTAACAGTTTGCCCACAATAATATTTGGCGCGCGTACTCCTCTCATGTGTTGTTGGCATAACAAGCGGGGGGGATCGCTTGCGCCGCCTGTTCTCCCAGCTGGGGAACGATTTTCCCGCATTTTTTGCCAACTGCTTGTTGGCTCGAGCTTGAGCTCGCTTCCTTCTGTAGCCGTGCTCGATATAGCTTCCTGATTTGACACTCATAGTCTGAGTCAACAGGCTTGGGAGCTGGTGCTCTAGCCATACGAATGAAGTCGTCAATCGTTTTCTCAGGCACTTTCTCCTTTGGCGGCGGTGCCGGTTTCGGTCCAAAATGGGCGTCCACTTGGGCCTGCACTATGGCTGCGTTTTGCTCCTTGGTCATGTCGTAAGGCCTCTGAGGAAGAGGAGCGAGGCTTGGACCATATTTATATCGCTTGTCTCCGCCTGTACTTCCTGTACTATCTCGACTCTACCGCTACGCACCATAGCTGCGGCGTGTCTCTTCTGCGATTGCTGAGACGGCGGAGACGGCTGACGTGGCTGACGCTGTGCCGGACTTGAAGTAGGAGGAGTGGCCTGACGCTGTTCCGGACATGAA
Organism: Triticum dicoccoides; assembly: GCF_002162155.2. NCBI lineage: Eukaryota > Viridiplantae > Streptophyta > Magnoliopsida > Poales > Poaceae > Triticum > Triticum dicoccoides. Next base: position 59,690,430 of record NC_041391.1, read on the forward strand.
GGAGGAGGAGTCTGCTCGAGCGTTCGAGGACTTGGAGGAGGTGGTGGACTTCGAGGAGGAGTCGGCTCACGCATTTGTGGAGCGGGAGTCTGCTGACTCGGTGGCGGACTTCGAGGAGGAGTCGGCAGACGAGCGATGTCGGTGGACTTGGAAAGATGATGCAATCCTTTCTCCATAGGATGATACGATGTACGGCATCTCCCAGTGTGCGCTCGCCGTCACCTCCAGCAATGTCAAGTACTAGCATCGAATATGGCTCCACCACTTCATCAACCATGACATGAGCATAGCCCTCTGGAATCGGGATGCAATGGAAGGTTGCTTCAGGGGTAATTGTGAAAGCAACGCCGTCCGCCATATTCATGGATATGTTCTTCATTTTGGAGTGTAGCTCACAGTTACTGTTCTCTATGATGTCATCCACAGGGTGGTATGTATCCAATAGTGTGTCGCTCGGGGCAGAACCAACACTCCTTCTCGACATGGATGGTACGGCGCTATCCAATAATGGACAATCATCCGCTTGCTGCTGCCACTGCTGAGACCCCCTTTCCTGGCTAAGTGAGTCGATCTGCTGCTGCTGCTGCTGGAATTTGAGTGCCAAGTCCGCGTGCCTTGCTTCTAGGCCTTGAAGGCGTTCTGCGTCCTTCTTCCTCTGCTCCTCCTCTAGCTTCCTCTTCTCCTCCTCCTCCATCTTATTTCTTACACGGGACCTGTAGTCGTCATTCCAGTCCGAAAAGCCCTCATAACAGGGAATAACGCCCATGCCTCGTGTTCTTCCTGGGTGTTCAGGATTTCCCAGGGCACGCGTAAGCTCGTCGTTCACTCTGTTGGGCGTGAACACCCCCACTCGAGCTTCTTCTATTGCATCAAGTATCTTTTGTTCGGCTCCTTTTAGACTTGCCTTCTTCAAAACCAGGCATGTCTTTGGGTCCAACGCCCCCCCATGCGCATAGAACCAAGTTCTGCACCTGGGGGGCCAGCTCCTAGTAATCGGAGTGACCACTGCACCCTCCATCTCTTGCTCAGACTTATCCCACTTAGGCACTCCCACCGCGTAGCCACCTGGACCCAGCCTATGAAACTGCGTCTTTTTTGCGGCATTGGCCTTGTTTTTTATCGACCGTTCCTTAGATATTTTTGAATCCTTGAATTTCACGAAGCGTCCCAGTGTTCTCTTTGCTTCTCCAGTGTTCCCTTGAATTCTGGAGTCTTCCTTTCTGCAGCGAGGTAGTTGTCCCATACAGTTTTCTTGTGGGTGTTGAATGCAATTGCCATCTTCTTAAGAGCAGCGCCCTTCACTTTGTCCACATCTGCTTTAGTGAAATAATCTGGTAGGGTGAAATGTTCCATCAGAGAATCCCAAAGGTCTTGTTTGGCTCTGTCGTCGACCCAAGTAACACCTGGACGTTTAGTCTTTGGCTCTTTCCATTCTTGAATGGAGATCGGGAGTTTGTCCTTCACAAGAACTCCGCACTGACGAGTCCACTTGTTTGCAATGTCCTTAGACGATCGGGGTTCGCCACTAGGTTTGACGGAGTCGATGTTGTACTTTACACCGTCCTTCAACAATCTTCCCGGGCCTCGCTTTGTCCTGCTGTCTGTAGAAGCAGATTTGCTCGATCCGGAGGGCTAAAAGAAGGAAGATCGATTCATTCATATATCTTAAAATAAAAAAACATGTGATGATCACCAGATGCCTGCTTATATAAATATACCTCGCCGGTAGTCTTTGTTATTTGAAGATCAGCATTCTCTGTGTCATCATAAACATTGTTTGTGTCATCATAATCAGAATCATAGTTCATGACTTCATCGGCTCGGTCGTCGAGATCGAATATCTTTTCATCACCCTCTCCGGTATTTTTCAGATATTGGGATCCGTCATCTACTTCATTCAGATCATCTAGCCTGCCAGGGCTGCGTATGATGTCGAACAATTCCTCTTCTCTGTCTCTGCCGGTATTGTCCGCCATAGCTTTTATTTAACTAATACAGAAGAAATATAGAACAAATTAATATTCAAATTACAATGCATGGATGCAATCAATAAGGAAAAACTGAATCATATAGTACATAATATATATGCATCCTCTCGATTAATATATAATATTGAATACATCATCGTCTCGAATAATATATATAATCTCGAATAAAGCGTCTCGAATATTATATATCGAATACATCACTGGCTAGGTACCTAATAAAGATCGAGTACTACAGAAGAATCTAGGGCGCCACTCGCGGTTCCTGGGGCGCGGGCGGTGGACACCCAAAGAGAAGGAACCATCATAGGATCATATCTCCGGTCATCTGCCCAAAGAACCTGCCAAGTAGTGGAGAACCTGACGTCGTCCATAGCAGCCATGTAGCGATGGACGTGCTCGTCTTCCTTCCTAACACGGTGACGCACCACCTCCGGCGGGGCCGGCTGCCTCTGCACCGAATGTGGCCCACGCAAACGCCATCAAAGGAGATCAGGATCGACGATGGGAACCGAGGCCGGGTTCCTCGCCAAGCGGCGCGCCCCTCCAGGTAGCACCTCCCAGTGCCAGCCCGGCGGAGCCCAGTCCCGGACATGGGTCCTCTGAAGCATGACGTCGTCACGAACGGGTCGACGGCGAGGATGCGGGCCGGGCATATCGTCGAGAACAAATACTATATGCCCGCAAAAAGTAACATTAATCTAACATTCTATATGCAAATTCTAACAATTTGACATTAATCTAATTCATCTAACTAAAACTAATTCTAAAATTTCTAACATTTCTGATTATATAACTAACATTTCTAATATTTCTATAACTAAAAAATAGAAAAATTGCTACCATTTTTATAAATATTTCTATAACTAAAAAACAGGAAAAAATTATAACATTTCTAATATTTCTATAACTAAAAAACAGGAAAAATGTATAACATTTCTATATAACTAACATTTCTAAAAATATTTCTATAACTACAAAACAGAATAATTTCTAACATTTCTATAACTAAAAAACAGAAAAAATTCTATAACTAAAATTCTATAATGTGTGTGTGTGTGTAGTGTGTAATGTGTGTGTGTGTGTGAACATGCATGGCGGCTGGGGTGAGCTCACCGGCGAGGCGACGACCACTACTGGAATCAGCTACTTTGCCATCTGCCAGATCTTTGCCGTCCGCTAGCGGACGGCAAAAAAGCTCTTTGCCATCAGCTACCGTAAAGCAGACGGCAAAGAAACGGCGAACGGCAAAGAACCTCTTTGCCATGAGCCATTTTGTTGCCGTCCGCCAGCTGACGGCAAAGAATCTTTGCCGCCAGCCAGCTGACGGCAAAGAGGGAGGTGGCCCCCACCCACCCGCCCGTTTTAGAAAAACTTAACACCCCCACCTCTTTGCCGTCTGCTAGCGGACGGCAAAGAGAGATAACGGCGGACGACAAAGAGTGGCGGACGGCAAAGAGCCGAGTAACTAATGGATGCCACCCCTCGCCCGTTACTCTCCCTTCTCTTCCTCTCTCCTCCCCGACGCCCCGCCCTAGCTAG